>NW_003852455.1:142575-149100 GCF_000181295.1 Otolemur garnettii | reverse complement strand
AAAAAAAAAAAGAGTTGGATTTTATCAGGAAGAAGTTTGGGAAATAATGTGATCTTGGTTTATATAAGACCAAGACTAGTAGCCAGGTGTTGTGGCGGGTGCCTGTTGTCCCAGCTACTTGGGAGGCTGAGGCAGGAGACTCACTTGAGCCCAGGAGTTGGAGGTTGCTGTGTGCTGTGATGCCATGGCACTCTACCCAGGGGGACAGCTTGAGGCTCTGTCTCAAAAAAAAAGACCAAGACTAGTCCATGGCTGAATTTCCACATTGCTGTCTCTAGAAAGGCATAATATTGGGTGGCGCCTGTGGCTCAGTGGGTAGGGCACTGGCCCCATATGCTAAGGGTGGTAGGTTCAAATCTGGCCCAGCCAAACTACAACAAAGAAATAGTTGGGTGTTGTGGCAGGTGACTGTGGTCCCAGCTACCCAGCAGGCTGAGGCAAGAGAATCGCCTAGGCCCAAGAGTTGGAGGTTTCTGTGAGCTGTGATACGACAGCACTCTACTGAGGGTGACAAAATGAGACTCTGTCTCTAAAAACAAAAAAGAAAGGCACAATATTTATGAAACACCTGCTGTTTGCTGGCACTTGCTGGGTACTCTAATCCATTATTTCCTGTTTAATCCTGCAACCTCTCCAGGAGCTATTATTGTTTAGGAGGCTCAGAGAGCCATGTAACTTGCCTAAGGCCCCTTACTGATTTGAATACAGGTCTATCTAACTTCAAAGGTCTCCTTACTGGGTTTTGATCCTGGGAAAGAACAAGAGAAGGAAGGATGAGACAAATTCCCATAAAGAGCAACCAAAGAGGCTCGGTGCCTGTGGCTCAAGCAGCTAAGGCGCCAACCACATACACCTGAGTTGACCAGTTCGAATCCAGCCTGGGCCCGCCAAACAACGATGGCTGCAACCAAAAAATAGCCAGGCATTGTGGTGGGTGCCTGTAGTCCCAGCTACTTGGGAGGCTGAGGCAGGAGACTCGCTTAAGCCCAGGAGTTGGAAGTTGCTGTGAGCACGGCACTCTACCCAGGATGACAGCTTGAGGCTCTGTCTCAAAAAAAAAAAAAGAGCAACCAAAGAGTTTAGGACTGAAAAGCAGAGGCGTATCTGATAAGAGCCTGTAAAATCCTGATCCAAAATCCTGATCCCTATGTGCTCCTGTGAAGTGCCATGTGGTGGAGAGAGAAGAGTCCACAGAGAGGCCCTGCCTCTGCCACTCTCTTGGCAGAGACTTGGCCAGAGACCTCAGGCCAAGTCTCTGAACTTCTCAGCCTCTCCTTTCTCATCTGTAGATTGGAAAAATGATAGCATCTGTGTTGTCAGGAGATTACTGTGAAGATTAATTGAGATGATAATGACTAATAATTGCATCGAGGGGCCAGGACCCTGATTTTGGAGTCTTGGGTCACCATTCTCAAAGTGGGGCCTCACAGTTTTCAGGAGGCACTTTCATTTTTAAAAATTTCTCTAAAACTTTTATTTATTGGGGTGGGCATGGTGGCTCACACCTGTAATCCCAGAACTCTGGGAGGCTAAGACAGTAGATCACCTGAGCTCAGGAGTTTGAGACCAGCCTGAGCAAGAGCAAGACGCCGTCTCTACTAAAAATAGAAAAACTGGCCAAGAGTTGTGGCGGGTGCCTGTAGTCCCAACTACTTGGGAGCCTGAGGCAGGAGGATCATTTGAGCCCAGGAGTTTGAGCTTGCTGTGAGCTATGATGCCACAGCACTCTTCCTAGGGCCACAGATGTGACTCTGTTCCCCCCCCCCGGCCAAAAATGTTTATTTATTTGCTAGAGGCAACAAGGTATTGATCTGTCACCCACTCTGGAGTTTAGTGATGCAAACCTCCAGCTCCTGAGCTCACTTAAATAAATTCTCCCGCCTCAGCCTCTGAAGTAGGAATACAGAAATGTGCTGCTAATTTCTTTTTTTTTCTTACAATTCCTGCTAATTTCTTCTTCTTCCTCCTCTTCTTCTTCTTCTTCTGTCTCACTCTATCTCCCTCAGTAGAGTGCTGTGGCATCATAGCTTACAGCAACCTCCAACTCCTGGACTTAGGCGATTTTCTTGCCTTAGCCTCAGTATATGGGGCCAGCGCTCTACCCACTGAGCAACAGGTACCACCCAATTTTTATTACTGTTATTATTTTTTGAGTCAGAGTCTTGTTCTGTTGCCCGGGCTAGAGTGCCTTGGTGTCAGCCTAGCTCACAACAACCTCAAACTCCTGGGTTCAAGCATTCCTCCTGCCTCAGCCTCCCAAGTAGCTGGGACTATAGGCACCTGCCGCAATGCCTGACTAATTTTTCTATTATTAGGGAAAAAGGGCCCCGCTCTAGCACAGCCTGGTCTTGAACTCCTGAGCTCAAGGGATCCTCCCACTTTGGTCTCCCAGAGTTCTAGGATTATGGGCGTGAGCCACCGCACCTGGCCTCCAGTTAATAAAAAAAAAAAAAAATTTTTTTAATAGAGACAAGGGTCTTGCTTTTTGCCTAGGATGGTCTTGAACTCCTGGCCTCAAGCAATCCTCCAGCCTCAGTGTCCCAATGCGCTGGGGTTACAGGTGTGAGCCACTGTGCCTGGCCCTAGAATCCCTTTCAGATTAATTCTGGAATATTATCTTAATTTAGCTTTTATCAAAAATGTTCATCACAGAAAAAAATTTCATTTAAAAAAAACAAGTTCAATACCCAGGATAATGAACTTCTGGGACATGGTTACCTTCCCAGTATCTGTTTCTCCTTTTTTCTTACTAAGAGACCCGTGATTGTGTTTGAGGCAACAGAGTAGGCGGCCCAGCCAGTGACCAGTGACCAGACCCTGCACTCTGCTTTCCCAGCTTTACCTTGCAGCTAGGGGAGACCAAAGAGGTCTCAGTGGGCAGAGCTCCCCCAGGGCAGATTGCCCTTGATACTTAAGCCTGCAGCAAGCATATTTCCATGGGAAAAGGCCACCAGAACCCCAGAGATGCCCACCCTGAAGTTGCTGTCCACCAGCCCGGTGACATAGTTTCTATTATGTGAGACAGGGAAACCGCTGTTTGTTTAAGCACCTGCAAGTCAGATTTTCTGTAGCTTGCGGCCATGTTGTTCCTGACTGATAAGCAGGGTGTTCTTCCTTCTGCTTTCACTTCTGGGGGTGGTGGGGTGCCCTTAGGCCCTGGAAGAGCCCTCACAGGGTGGAAAGGCCCTGTCTTCATTCTGACCTGTCTTGAGTGCCCGTGGAGCCTCAAGGGCATCTTTGTTTCCCTCTACCTGAGGCGCGTTGCTTTCCCCTAGGAATCTCAGTCTCCTTCCCTGGGAAGGGTCAGTGGCTTCTAAGGACCCTACAGAGGTTTCTGTAGTTGGGGTAGTTTGCCCTGTTTTTCAGTTGCTTCTCCATTCTGACCTCAGTTTCCCATTTCCTTTGGTTTATCTCTGGAAAGACCCTGGAAAGTCGCCTCCCATTCACAGCACTGAGTCAGTGTCCGCACCCCACAGTAGACAGCACAGAAATGCGCCAGACATGCGCCAGACACACGTCCTACACAACATACCACATGTGTATCATATGCGAGTACGAAACCACCCCACACCACACACAACACCCCCACATCATAACCTCTCTCCTGGCACCTTCGTCTTTGATTTTTGTCTTCTTGATATACCGAAAGCCACACACCCAAACCCAGTGTCCTGGTTATGCTTCTGCCCTGTTCCATCTGCTCTTGCCAGATGGAGTGTTCTTAATCCACATCCAATTTTAGAGACAGAAGAGGTCGCCACAGGGACCAGACGCTGTCACCAGAGCCTAGAGAGCCTGCCCAGAATTGTCTGACCTTGGAGGCCACCCTGAGGGCTATTTTGGGACACCTCCCCAGGCCCCACCCCCGCAGAGCAGGCCCTGGGCTGGCCAGGGTAGCTGGTAATAGAGGGAATCAAATTAGTCAATGCTGGGGGCCCTGAGCCCTGGGGGAAGTCCTCTTGGCCTCAGATTTTCCCTAGTGTGGGAAGGCTGTAGCTTTGCCACAGAGAGGAGTACAGTGGGCTGTAAGAAGACCTCTGGGAGTGTGGGCCACTGCAGGAAGTTGAGATTGGCCCCCTCTCCTGGGAAAAGCTGCTACATGACTGGCTGACCACATGGGTTACATAACCCAGGGCCATCCCTGAGGCTGCAGGCAGCTACTCCCACTTCGTGGGCCTGTCAGCAGTTCTGGCTCCTGAACCCACAGGATTCCCAGTGCCTCCTGACCCTCAGTAGGAGGGTGGGGAGCGCTCCTGGCTTCCCCTCCTCCTGCCCTGGCCGTGGCAAGGAATTAAGTCTTTCTCTTGGGTGTCAGAAAACTGCCAGATCACAGGCTTCCCCCTCAGGCACTCCTGGTTCAGAGAGGATCAACCTGGGTTCTGCTGTGGATGGAGAAAGGGGACAAGAGAAAGGGTGCCCCACCTTTAAAGCTCCCAGACCTGAGCTGGCAATGTGACCCTATTCTCTACATATTGGAAGGAGGCCTAGTTCTGGTATCCAAAGTCCTGAATTGAGAGCTGGCCGTGTGACCTTAGGCGCGTTGCTTTCCCCTAGGAATCTCAGTCTCCTTCCCTGAGAAGGCTCAGTGGCCTCTAAGGACCCTGCAGAGGATTTCTGTGTTGGTGGGTGCTTCTCTTGTCCCTTTCTGATAGTGGGGACCCCTCTTTCTTTCTTTTTCTTTTTTTTTTTTTTTTGAGACAGGGTCTCACGATATTGCCTGGGCTAGAGTGCAGTGGTGGCAAGGTACTCACGGCAACTTCAAACTCCTGAGTTTAAGCAATGTTCCTGCCTCAGCCTCCTGAGTAGCAGGGACTATGGGCACCCACCACAACACCCAGTTAGTTTTTCTATTTTTTGTAGATCACTACAAAAGGGGTCTTGCTCTTGTTCAGGCTGGTCTTGAACTCCTAGCCTCAAGTAGTTGTCTGCCTCAGCCTCCCAAAGTGCATGAGTCAATTCGTTGCACCAGAAACCCTTCTTATATTCCCTCTCTAGGCCCAGAAAGTTCCTCCTTTTAGAAACCTCTTGTACATCACACCAAATGCATTAAAATGTGCCTACAGCCCACATTAAGTATGTTTTTGGTCCACACCTTTTGGAAGAGTTTTAAGAAAATGGCTTTATAAATTATTTGGCAATAAATGACTTACCAAGTTTGTTTGATATCTTAGCTATCATGGTGTATACTGGAAATTCTTGGAAATTAGGAACGCTACAATGAGTTTCTACATGTACTGCCACTTTCTTGACTACTGAATGAATTAATTTACAAGCCGGTTAGTAAACCACTAACAAGTTAAAATCAGCCGTGTAGTAGTATTTACACTACAGAAATCAGCAAACACTACAAATTAGCACATTATTAATTCATAGCTTCTGACCAGTTTACCCCTAACCACTGGGAAATTGTTTTTTGGGTTTTTTTCCTTTTAAATCCCTATGTGATTCAAATATGTAGCCACAGATCTGGAAGACAGTCAGGATCTTGAGTCCAGTTAGAGGCCCAAAGGCTCACGAGGAACCCAGACTAGTTTCATTGGAAGGAGAAATCCCCAGCGGGAAAGATGGAGTGGGCTCTTAGGACAATGCCCCCAGCCTTGGACCTTGCTCTTGGAGATTCTTGATTTAGATCAAAGGCAAGTCAAGAAAGGGCTTCATCTCTTTGTACTTTTGTGTTTGCGCTGTAGTTAGTCTGTTGTGTTTCACTGCTGCCATTTTATTCAGTAGCCTTTAGCCTATTTATTGTGTTTATTTTACTTTTGTTGTTATCTTTCACTGTTAATAGGCCCTGCCAACAAGGAGGATTGAGGAGGGCCTGCTGTGGCCCACAGCAAGCTCCTGGTTCTTTCCTGCTCTAGAGGCAGGTGGCCTGGGGAAGTCCTTGATCTTCAAACCAGATATTTAGGGTCTGTAGGTGGCCCCACCTTCAAAGCGAGAACTCCTGTGGTGGGGCCTCTCCAGCCAGAGGAAATCTGTGAGCCTGAAAGGCTTCCTGAGAGCTGCCTTCTCAGCCACCTCCAGCTCTGACAGGCTGTGTGAAAAGGGGTAGGAGCCCAGATTTATAGATGGGAAGCGATGAATGGAGCATAGAAGACAACCAGATATATGCATTTCCACTCAGAGAATTCTCTAAACAAGCCACAAACTAAAAAATGAAAGTTACCAAACCATGTGTATGGTACACTTGCCCTTGATGGGAAGGCACTCACTTAAAACTGCACGATGGGGTTCGGCGTGGTGGGTCACCACTGCAATCCCAGCATTTTGAAAGGCTGAGGCAGAAGGAGTGATTTCTTGAGGGCAGGAGTTCAAAACTAGCCAAAGCAAGAATCTGTCTCTACAAAAAATGTAAAAATTTAGCTGGTGTGGTAATACCTATAGTCCCAGCTACTCAAGACACTGAGGCAAGAGGATCACTTGAGCCCAGGAGTCCAAAGTTACAGTGAGCTATGATCATGCCATTGTACTTCAGCCTGATTGACACAGTGCAACTGTATCTCTCTCTTTTTTTTTTTTTTTTTTTTT
>NW_003852455.1:132046-142555 GCF_000181295.1 Otolemur garnettii | reverse complement strand
CTGAAAGGACATGGCTTGGCCTGACCACTATACCTTTATATTGTTATCCAGAGCTGGCAGCCCAGCTCCTCTGCTGCAGGTGTCTGTCCTGTACTGATCAGGGTCTGCAGCACAGCAGTGTTCTGTAAGCCCTGTAAGCACTCTTTTTTTTTTTTTTTTTTTTTTTTGAGACAGAGCCTCAAGCTGTGTCCTGGGTAGAGTGCTGTGGCATCACAGCTCATAGCAACCTCCAACTCCTGGGCTCAAGTGATTCTCCTGCCTCCACCTCCCAAGTAGCTGGGACTACAGATGCCAGCCACAACACCGGGCTATTTTTTGGTTGCAGCCATCATTGTTGTTTGGCGGGCCTGGGCTGGATTCAAACCCGCTAGTTCAGGTGTATGTGGCCGGTGCCTTAGCCACTTGAGCTACAGGCATGGAGCCCCACCTGTATCTCTTTAAAAAAAAAAACAACAAAACTTAAAAAAAAAAATAGAGGTGCCAAATAAAATCCAAGATCTCTCCCCAAGGACACAGAAAAGAAACTGGGGCTGGGCACAGTGGCTTGTGCCTATAATCCAAGCACTTTGGGAAGCAGGAGGATCAATTGAGGCTAGGTGTTTGAGACCAGCCTGAACAACATAGTGAGATTCTGTCTCTACAAAAATATCTGTAGAAGTTAGCTGGGTGTGGTCATGCAGCTGCCTGTGATCCCAGCTACGTAGGAGGCTGAGGGAGAAGGATTGCTTATGTCCAGGAGTGTAGTCAGACAGCTGCCTGTAATCCCAGCTACGTAGGAGGCTGAGGGAGAAGGATTGCTTATGCCCAGGAGTTCAAGGTTATGGATCAAGGTTATAATGAGCTATGATTGCACCACTGCATTTTAGACTGGATCACAGAGAGAGACCCCCATCTCAAAACAAAAACAAAAATAAAAAGAAAGAGTGATCACAGCTAACATCCCCTCCTTTAGACATAGATGAGAAGGAGAGGAAGAAAACGTTTAGGACAGGTTTACTGTACCCCATGCTCTGTGGGACGGACTGAGATGAGAGCTCAGGATACCCTAAGAGTTAGGTCTTTTCATTTTATAGATGCTGAAACTACTGAGGTTCAGTGACATTAAGAAACATGCCTCAGGAGGCAGGCAGTTGAAGTTCTGGATTGAGATCTGACTCCCAAGCAGCTAAGAACAGCAGCAACTGACATTGGCAGCAGCCACTGTTCCCTACCGCTACCACCGTGCTAAAACTGATGGCATTTAATCCTCCTAAGGGTGACAGGTTTTATTATTCACATTTTACAGCTGAATAAAATAGGATGCCCGAGAGGCTGAGCTAGCCCAAAGTCACAGCTGAGTCTCTTCCTCCTGAAGTGCATGGTTGGCAGGGAAAAGCCCACTCATCCTTACTTCGCTTTTCTCTTCTCCCCACCCCTCCCTTCACGTAGGCATTCAGTTTGCTTCCAAATCTTTTATGCAGTATTTGGCTTGTCTAACCAGTTAATGTCTCTTTTGTTGATGAACTATTGAGTGCTGCAGTAGTAGTTTTTGTTTTTAGTATGTTGTTGCACTTGGCTAGAGACAAACTTTTTTTTTGAGACACAGTCTCACTATGTCGCCCTCAGTACAATGCCGTGGTGTCACAGTTCACCGCAACCTCAAACTCCTGGGCTCAAATGATTCTCTGGTCTCAACCTCCCAAGTAGCTGGGACTTAGGTGCCCACCACAACGCCTGGCTATTTTTAGAGATGGGGGTCTCTCTTTTGCTCAGGCTAGTCTTTGAACTCCTGAGCTCAAGCAATCCTCCCATCTTGGCCTCCCAAAGTGCTGAGATTACAGTCGTGAGCCACCAGGTCCCTCAAGACAAACCTTTTTTCATAGTGTCTACAGGACATGTAAAGAGTTCAATGGCAAAACAAGAGCAAAAGCACAGTGATTTTCAACTGGGGTCCTGTGAGAGGATCTTAGGTGTTCCACAAACATTTTTAAAGATTACTAATTAGGTTATTTTCAAAAGAAGTTCAAAATATAGTAAGTATATATATGCATATATATACTGTAATATATATATTTATACTCTTTTTTAAATCAACATAATTTAAGTGTTGTGAGGAATTTTAACTATAGGTTCAAGTGTGCTGTGAGATAAAAAAAAAAGTTGACAAAGCCAGGCACAGTGACTCACACCTGTGATCCTAGCACTCTGGGATGCCAAGGCAGGTAGATCGCTTAAGCTGATGAGTTCGAGACCAGCCTGAGCCAGAGCAAGACCCTGTCTCTAAAAGTAGCTGGGAATTGTGGTGGGTACCTGAAGGCCACCTGCAGCTACTTGGGAGGCTGAGGCAAGAGGAGCGCTTGAGCCAAAGAGTTTGAGGTTCCAGTGAACACTCTACAGACAATGACAAAGTGGGACTCAGTCTAAAAAAAAAAAAAAAGAAAAGAAAAGGTTGACAAACACTGCTTTATGGTAACCATACTGATTGAATCCCCAGGGACATTCCATCTTTGCAACAGCCAGGGCTTTTGTTCCTTTTTCTTTACACATCAGCTCTACTTCCAAAAGGGGCTGCAATGTGAATTTAGGTGTCCCAGTGTAACCATCTGGAGTGCGTCCAGTTTTTCCTCATAGGACCAATTTTTGCTTGCAGCTTGCATTTTCCTTAGTTTTAATAGTTGCATTATTGTGGACTTAGCTATCTTGGGATGAATTTTTTCACATCTATTCTGTGCCATACTACTGCTGAAATGAACTGTTGCTATTGTGAGAGGGAGTTTAACTGACTACTAAGGATTTCTTTCGACTAGCACTGCTTTAGAGATATTCTAGTATTTGCTTCTATTGTTTGGGCCTTGTGGATAAATACAGATTTAAAGGACCTGGTGCCATGGCTCATACCTGTACTCCTAGCACTCTGGGTGGCCAAGGTGGGTGGATTGCTCTGAGCTCACAGGTTCAAGACCAGCCTGAGCAAGAGCGAGACCCTGTCTCTAAAAATAGCTGGGCATTGTGGTGGGCACCTGTAGTCCCAGCTGCTCAGGAGGCCGAGGCAAGAGGATCACTTGAACCCAAGAATTTGAGGTTGCTGTGAGTTGTAATGCTGTGGCACTCAACTGAAGGTGACAAAGTGACACTTTGTCTCAAGAAAGAAAGTCTAGATTTAAAAACATATCTTTTTTTCTTTTTATTAAATCATAGCTGTGTACATTAATGCAATCATGGGGTATGATGTGCTGGTTTTATATACAATTTGAAATGTTTTCATCAAACTGGTTAACATAGCCTTCACTAAAAACAAATCTTGTTGCTGATTTGTCCATTTCTTCCCCTGCTCTTTGTTATGTTTAGGATAGAGTCTAACTCATCTGATTTAATATGTATTTTTTTTTAAATGCCATAACTATTTTGTTTACAGACAGGTGAAATAAAATTATTCCCACAACAACAACAAAGGCCATGACCCTTTTTTCTACTTTCTTTCTTTTTTTTTGAGACAAGGTCTTACTATGTTGCCCTTAGTAGAGTGCTGTGGCGTCACAGCTCACAGCAACTTCCAATTCCTGGGCTTAGGTGATTCTCTTACCTCAGCCTCCCAAATAGCTGTGACTATAGGCACCTGCCACAATGCCTGGCTATATAGTCTAGATCTTATTTATCTGTATTTACATTTCTTTTTTTTTTTTTTGAGACAGAGTCTCAAGCTATTGCTGCTCTGGGTAGAGTGCTGTGGCGTCTTAGCTCACAGCAACCTCAAACTCTTGGGCTTAAGCAATTCTCTTGCCTCAGCCTCCCAAGTAGCTGGGACTATAGGCAATCATCACAATGTCTGGCTATTCTCTTGTTGCAGTGTTGTTTAGCAGGCTCAGGTCAGGCTCAAACCTGCCAGCCTCCATGTATGTGGCTGGTGCGGGAAACACTGTGCTACAAGCACCAAGCCCCCTTTTCTTACTTTCTAATAGAGAAATTGCCAATTGGCACAATGTTTTCCTCTGCCTTTCAACATTTCATAGGACTTCTATTTTTCGGGTGGGAATTAAAAACTGTGAAATTGTTGGTAGCCCCCTCCTCAGGGGCTACCACTTACAGCTTTTTCAGGTGACTCTTTGCTGACTTTTCACTATGAAAGTTTAGGATTTAGCTCATTTTTGCTCTCCTGGTCCCCACAATACAGAGCATTTTCTGTCAGCACCACCACCCTCCCCCAATTTAGTTAAGTTGTGATTTTATTTAGATCAATACTCATTGTTCATGGGTTTTTGTTTTTGAGACAGAGTCTTACTTTATCGCCCTCGGTAGAGTGCTGTGGCATCACAGTTCACAGCAACCTCCAACTCCTGGGCTTAGGTGATTCTCTTGCCTCAGCCTCCCAAGTAGCTGGGACTACAAGTACCTGCCAGAATGCCCAGCTATTTTTTGGTTGCAGTTTGGCCGGGGCCAGGTTTGAACCGACCACCCTCAGTATACGGGGCCATCATCCTACCCACTGAGCCACAGGCGCCACTTGTTCATGGGTTTTTTTAATTGAAATGGAATCTCACTATGTTGCCCAAGCTCTTGAACTCAGTCCTCAAGCGATCGCACTTCAGCCTCTTGAGTCAGCTGAGATTATAGGCATGCTCAGCTTCATTGCTTATGTTTTTGATTTTGACTTTGCAAGCTCCATTCACAGATGATGTAGTACGCTATGGTAACTTCCCTGCACAAGGCTTTGTTTTTTCTGGAGTTAATAATTGTTCTTCATTGGGTTGGAATGCTAAGAAAAAAATATTTGTCTTACCTCTTTTTGTTTGCTTTGTATATGCATTCGTTATTAATTTGACCCCAAACTCTCCCCCTTTTGTGTAAATCTTTAGTCAATATGTGCAAAACATTACGTTACATATTCCTGAACAGATCTGGGCCAGAGCCTTCTGATTTTTGCCAGGCCTCAGCCACAACTGTTATCTTGAAAATCTCCTTCACTGTCAGCTAAAAATTTGCTTTGTTCCTCACTTTATTGGCTTTTGGTACCTGGTCTCATTTCTTCTTTTTTCGATTACTCTCTTTTTTGAGCAGAGCACATCCACATCCTACAGTATATTTCTGGAAAAAAAAAATGGGCACATGAAAGTTACATTTTTTTGGCTCAGGGCCTGTGGCTCAAGTGGCCAAGTCACCAGCCACATACACCTAAGGTGGCAGGTTCGAATCCAGCCCAGGCCCACCAAACAACAAAGACGGCTGCAACCAAAAAATAGCCAGGCATTGTGGCGAGTACCTGTGGTCCCAGCTACTTGGGAGGCTGAGGCAGGAGACTCACTTGAGCCCAGGAGTTGGAGGTTGCTGTGAGTGGTGATGTCATGGCACTCTACCCAGGGGGACAGCTTGAGGCTCTGTCTCAAAAAAAAAAAGAGAAAGTTACGTTTTTCTGGGTTTTTTGGTTTTGTTTTGTTTTTGAGACAGAATCTCACTGTGTTGCCCTCGGTAGAGTGCTGTGGCATCTCAGCTCACAGCAACCTCAAATTCTTGGGTTTAAGTGATTCTCTTGCCTCAGCCTCCCAAGTACCTGGTACTACAGGCATCCACTACAATGCCTGGTTATTTTTTTGTTGCAGTTGTCGTTGTTGTTTAGCTGATCCGGGCTGGGTTTGAACCCACCACCGTTGGTGCATCTGGCTGGCACCATACCCATTGGTCTATGGGTGCCAAGTCAAATTTCTCTGTTTTGATTTTTGGTCTTTTTTTTTGTACTTGAAAAGTTTTTTTTTCTTTCTTTCTTTTCTTTATTTACTTTTAGGCACAGGTTTTCACTATGCTGCCTAGTCTGGTCTCAATCTCCCCAGCCTTAGTGATGGGAGGTATATTATATTTTTGAGATATTCTGAAAATGTTTCACACTAATGCTTAATTGCTGTAGGTTAGATATCATTTTCCCTTAGGAGTTTGGAGATCTTGGGCGGTGCCTGTGGTTTGCCCCGTATACCGAGGGTGGCGGGTTCAAACCTGACCCCAGCCAAACTGCAACAAAAAATAGCTGGGCGTTATGGTGGGTGCCTATAGTCCCAGCTACTCGAGAGGCTGAGGCAAGAGATTCGCCTAAGCTCAGGAGTTGGAGGTTGCTGTGAGCTGTGTGACGCCATGGCACTCTGCCGAGGGTGATAGAGTAAGACTCTGTCTCTACAAAAATAAATAAATAAATATAAATTTTAAAAAAAGAAAAAGGAGTTTGGAGGTCTTGTTCCATTGTGTTCTAGCTTCCAGATTTACTGTTGAGAAGGCTGATATCATTCTGATTCTTGAACCTTTGTGTAGAATCTGGGGGATTTTTTTTGTTGTTTGTTTGTTTTTTAATTTTCAGACAGACTCTTACTCTGTCACCTGGTAGAGTACTGTGGTGTAACAGCTCACAGCAACCTCAAACTCTTGGGCTCAAACGATCCTTTTGCCTCAGCCTCCCAAGTAGCTGGGACTACAGTTACCTGCCACAACGCCTGGCTGTTTTTAGAGACATGGTCTTGCTCTTCCTCACGCTGACCTTGAACTCCTGAGCTCAAGCAATACAACAGCTTCTACCTCCCAGAGTGCTAGGATGACAGGCATGAGCTGCTGCAGCCTACCTGGTTTTTGTTTTGTTTTGCTTTCTTAAACTTGTGAGCTGTCTCAGTGAGCTGCCTCAGTGAGCTGCCTTAGTAGATCCAGAGATGAATAAGTCAAAATCCCTAAGGAGCTCCAGGCTTAATAGAGAAACCACATGTATTAGTTATCTATTATTGTGTACTATTAATAAATTACTACAAAGGTTAAAGGCTTAAAACAATGAACATCTGTTATCTCACAGTTTCTGTGAATCTGGAATCTGGATACAAATTAACTGAGTGCCTCCGACTCTGGGTCTTTCACAACAAGACTGATCAATTGATCACTAGGACTGCAGTAATCTCAGGGGCTTGCCTGGGGGGAGGATCTGTTTCCAAGGTCAGTCACGTGGCAGTCGACCAGCCTCAAGTCCTTACTGTCTGTGGGCTAGAGACACCTTCCTTGCCACTTGGTCCTTTCCAAAGGATACACTAAAGTGGCAGTTTGCTTCCTCCTGCCATGTTCTTGCTGTAATAAATGAGTCAATTAGGCTGGACATGGGGGCTCACATCTGTAATCCCAGCACTTCGGGAGGCCAAGGCAGGAGGATCGTTTGAGACCAGGAGTTTGAGACCAGCCTGGGCAACAAAGGGAGACCTTGATTCCACAAAACATCAAAAAAAAAAAAAAAGCTGGATATGATGGTACATATCTGTCGTCCCAGCTACTTAGGAGGCTGAGGTGGGAGGATCTGGCTGAGTCCAGGAGTTTGAGGTTGCAGCGAGTTATGACATTACCACTGCACTCTAACCAAAGTGACAGAGAAACCCTGTCTAAAAGAAAGAAAGGGAGAGGGTGGCGCCTGTGGCTCAGTGGGTAGGGTGCCGGCCCCATATACCAAAGATGGCAGGTTCAAACCTGGCCCCGGCCAAATTGCAACAAAAAATAGCAGGGCGTTGTGGTGGGCGCCTGTGGTCCCAGCAACGTGGGAGGTTGAGGCAGAAGAATTGCTTAAGTCCAAGAGTTGGAGGTTGCTGTGAGCTGTGACGCCATGGCACTTTACCAAGGGTGACAAAGTGAGACTCTGTTTAAAGAAAAGAAAAGGTTGGACTAGCTGCTTCCTGTAGTCCCTGCTAGCCCTGGCTTGCTGGGATTCCATCTCCCACTCATCTCTTTGGGTTCCATAGGCTCCAAGCTATTGTTATAACAGATTTTTGTTCGTATAATGCAATATTATCCTGATGGAGTTATCTGATAAACCTGTCTGCATTCCCTCCTTTCCTCTGCTCAGGCCTCCCTTGGGGGGCCATGGATCTGTGATGAACTCAGCTCCTCATCTTAAATCTGCAGTCCTACTTTGAGTTTGATCTTGTGCCCAACTCAGGTACTAGGGTTGGGGTGTCTTGGCCTGGGACCTGCCCAGCACACCATCAATTATCAGCTGGATAGGATCTTTCAGAAGTCACACAATCCATCTCTCTGCTCTGGGTCAGACTCCTTCTATTCACCGGTGATAATCTTTAAGTGGGTTCAGAGGAAAACTTCACACCTTCGGGTAACATGGTGTATTTTGCAGATCTTCCATAGTGAGGTTCTTTCTTAGATCTATCCAAAATCCTTCAGGAAACCTTAAAACAAAACAAAGTTACATTCTAAGGGCTTCTGGATGGAGAACTCAGGCTGGATCTGCTCCACTCAGCTTTCCCTTATTGAAGTGAGGGCTCGGGCCTCTGTGCAGGAAGGAACCCCTTCCTGTCACCATCTGCCCTCTCTGGCTGGACCCAGCCCACACCTGCGTTGGGCCAGAATACAGTTGCACTTGGCACCCTAAAGGCCTGAGGAGTTAGGTAACAGGTCTTGGCCAGACATTCTGGTTTGGCAGGTATAAACCACAAGTTAAAAATTGTTCTAAAAATGCAGCATAGCTGCCTAAACACACAGGCCTGGAGGGGAGGCTGTGGGGCAGAGGGCACAGTCAGTAGAGGGATATTATTTTCCACAGGGACTTTGGGACCAGAGCTCTGACCCCAAGGGAAACATCAACCTTGGGGATGAGTGGCGTGCACCTGCTCCCCAGAGATGGGACTTGTGGCCCAACACCCTCTTAGCCATTTTCCCCTGGAATCACCCAGCCTCCCTTTGCCTCCAGTGAGAAAGCTGCTCCAGCCCTGCTCGCCACAGGAGCGCACCCTGCACATCTGCGTCTGCATTGGTGCTCTGCTTTTTTGCTATTTTGATGGTTTGTTCCATTTCCAGGCTTTAAGGCAGCCTCTCCTCTCTCCATCTGCGACCTTGGGGAATTGCCTTCCGTTCTCTGGGCCACTGTTAAAGACGTAATAATACCTACTTGGTCCCCTCCCTTGCAAAACGGCTGGGAAAATCAAAAGAAGGGGACACTGACCCCTGTACACACATACACTTTTTTAAAAGTTTCCTTTGGTTCATTCATTTGTTCCATATTAATTAAGCACCTGTAATTTGGGAGGTATTGTGGTAGGTTCTGGAGTATATGAGAAAGAATGAAAGACATTTGGGGAGTGGTCCCCTCACCTGCCCATGAGAATTATATGGAGGGTTTAAAAAAAAACTTCCAACCCCCACCCAGGCCCACAGTGTGAGAATCTGCTAAGGTGGGGCCCAGGGAGGCAGGGTGGTGCCTGTGATTTTACAGCTCCTCAGGTAAGCCAGCCCCTCCCCCAGGGCTGGAAAAGGTGTGTGCTGCAGTTGGGCTGGGAGGGGGAGGACCAGGCAGGAGTCCACTCTGGGGACCAACAGTGGGAGGCAGGGGGACAGCAAAACAAGAGAGCATTTTTCTCCTGCTCCTTGACTGGGTTGGCACACACGCGCGTGCGCGCGCGCGCGCACACACACACACACACGTTTCCATCCTGGTAGTGATTGAAGGCCTGTAATGGATTCTTTTATTTTTTATTTTTCTTTCTTTATTTTTTTGAGACAGAGTCTCATTCTGTCTCCCTTGGTAGAGTCCTATGGCCTTGTAGCTCATGGCAACCTCAAACTCTTGGGCTCAAGAGATCCTCTGGCCTCAGCCTTCTGAGTAGCTGGGGCTGCAGGCGCCGGCCACCATTCCCAGCTATTTTTTTTAGAGGCGGGGTCTTGCTCTTGCTCAGGCTAGTCCTAAATTCCTGAGCTCAGGCAATCCACCCACCTCGGCTTCTCAGAGTGCTAGGATTACAGGCACAAGCCACTGTGCCAAGCCTGTAATGGATTTTTTTTTTTTTTTTTTTTGCCTTTTTTGGCCGGGCTGGGCTTAAACTCAACACCTCCAGCATATGGGGTCAGTGCCTTGCTCCTTTGAGCCACAGGTGCTGCCCCCGTAATGGATTATTTTAAAAAGTTTTAGAAAGGGCAGGTACAGCACTTTGTGAGGCAGAGAAAGGAGCATCATTTGAGGCCAGGAGTTTGAGACCAGCCTGAGCAAGAATAAGACCTTGTCTCCTCAAAACATGGCAAAATTAGCTCCGGGTGGTGGCAGGAGGCTGAGGCAGGAGGATCCCTTGAGCCCAGGAGTTTGAAGTTGCTGTGAGTTACGATGCTGCCAGCCCAGGTGAAAAATGCTCCCTTATTTTATTGTCCCCAGCTGCTTCCACAAAGGAAATAACAACAGCTCTGACCATTTCTTGATAACAGATGGCTTTCTCCCCCAGATAGAATATTTTATAGGCCATTTTACTCACACATGAGCCTTTCCCTATTTGTTTTGTTTAGAAAATCATTCTAAAAGTGGGTCTAGGCTTTCCACTTCATTCTTGGTGTACATATAAAAATATAGAATTTCAAAAAAATATATATATATATAGGATTTCCTTGTTTCTTTAAATCAGTGATTTTCAACCTGTGTGCTGTGAGAGGATCTAGGTGTGCCACAAAATGTTTTAAAGATCATTAATTAAATTATTTTGAAAGCAGTTCAAAGCACAGTTAGGTATGTATTTTCTTACTCTTTTTTTTTTT
>NW_003852455.1:118354-131573 GCF_000181295.1 Otolemur garnettii | reverse complement strand
CAGTAGAGTGCTGTGGTGTCACAGCTCACAGCAACTTCAAACTCTTGGGTTTAAGCAATTCTCTTGCCTCAGCCTCCCAAGTAGCTGGCACTACAGGCACCTGCCACAATGCCCAGATATATATATATGTATATATATATATATGTGTGTATGTGTATATATATATATATATATTTTTTGCAATTGTCATTGTTGTTTTAGCTGGCCCTGGCTGTGTTCAAACCCACCAGCCTTGGTGAATGTGGCTGGCAGTGTAACCACTGTGCTATGAGTGTCGAGCTAGTTTTTCTATTTTTAGTAGAAACAAGGTCTCTATTTTGCTCAGGCTGGTCTCGAACCTGTGAGCTCAGGCAATCCACCTGCCTCGGCCTCCCAGGTGCTGGAATTACAGGAGTGAGCCACTGCACCCTCTCCCCAAACCCTTATTATAAATAATAATCAGCATAACTCAGTGACCAATTACAACATTCCAATTCAAAAATTAATCTCCTAAATTAATTCACCTAAACTATTCAAGATAGGCATCTCAGGGTGGGAGCTAAATTTGGAAAGCAATAAGAATGGGAGACAGGGAATGAAGATTAGGCAGGACCTAACTGGACCAGACCAGCTGTGTCGAGTCTGCCCTGGTCGGACAGACTTCATCTTACTCTCACCACACGTGCTTTCAGTGGGCACCTGTAGTCTCGGCTACTCAGGAGGCTGAGGCAGTAGGATCACTTGGGCCCTGGAGTTTGAGGTTGCTGTGAGCTATGATGCCACTGCACTGTACGTAGGGCAACTGAGTGAGACTCTGTCTCTCAACAACAACAAAAAATTGTGAATGAGCATTTATGTTAAAATGTTATGTGACATGCAAAGAATAAAACAGATGACTGTGATGCCAGTGAAACAAAATCTGCATACATCTGCACAGACAGGAAGGCCAAAACAGAAAGAACGTAGTGCCATTGGGTGAGAAGGTCAAGATCACAAATGACTTATTTTTCCTTTAAAATTTCCTTTAATGACTTAATACTGTTTTTACAATAATTATTTTTAAGGAGAAGTCAGGATGTGGGTAAAAAGTTGGAGTGGTGGAAAATCTGCCTACCTAGGCCTCCTCCCTATCCTGAAGTCTGTGCCTCTAGCCTAGTACTGCCCCACACCCCGGGAGAGAAGGAACCATGAGGTCACCTGCAGTTAACCCCTAGCAGGCCCTGGCAGCTTGGGGCACTACAGAAACAGCCCTGCCAGCAGTTCCCCATTTCTGAGCCCACCTTCCTGCCAAGGTCTTTATATACTTTATCTCAATATAATCTTCACAACAGCTCAATGAGATTGGAGAGTTGGGTAACTTGCCGGAGGTCACACAGTGGAGAACAGAGCCAATTTCAAGCCTGTGCTCTTAACCTCTGCTTTCCATGGCTGTGCTGAGTTCTCAGTCAGCTATGCCACTGCTGTGCAGTGAAACAAGCTCTTTCATCTCTCTGGTCTCCTAGTCACTCTTAGGTGACAAGGTGAGGGGGCCTGGGGAGGAATGTGCTTTCCTGGATTCGGAGTCAGGGCTCCTCATGGGTCTGCACAGTGCAGAGGATGGTGGGACCATCACCTCTGTTGTCTCACCCACTCATTCATTCATTCATTCATTCACTCTTTCAATGCATATCTCCTGAGGACTGTTCAGTGCCAAGGCACCATGCTACCTGGGGGGGGGGTGTTATGCATAATAAAACCCAGTCCCATCAAAGGGAGGGAAACACATCAACAGAGAAGTACAACATGTCCCTAAAGTCATTATACATAGGGAAAATGGGAAATTGTAGCTAAATGCACCTTTATTTGCAAAATATTCATTACAAAATATTCTCCGTGTGTCGTCCACCTCTTTCTACACACACACACACACACACAAACACACATACCACGAGTGAACACATTCCAAGATATCTGTCATCCTATGTACGGAAATTTTGGGACATCCTGTGTAATGAAATCCTTTCTCCATTCAAATGCCAACTGCTCAAAGAGGAGGCACTGGACTGTGTCATCTAAAAGTCTATCTCTGGGGTGGTGCCTGTGGCTCAGTGAGTAGGGCGCCAGCTCCATATACCGAGGGTGGCAGGTTCAAACCTGACCCCAGATAAACTGCAACAAAAAAGTAGCCAGGCATTGTGGCGGGCGCCTCTACTCGGGAGACTGAGGCAAGAGAATCACCTAAGCCCAAGAGCTGGAGGTTGCTGTGAGCTATGATGCCACAGCAGTGTCCCAGAGGGCAAAAAATAAATAAATAAATAAACAAAAGTCTCTCTCTTAGAAGGGAAGAGGAGAGAGGGGATGGGAGGGGGTTGTGGGAGGAGGGAGGGCATTTGGGGGAACCTTACCTAATGTGCATGATGCAATGGTACATTTCAAAACTATTAAGAAATGAGTGTGGCTCGGTGCCTATAGCTCAACCGGCTAAGGCGCCAGCCACGTACACCTAAGGTGGCGGGTTCGAATCCCCAGCCTGGACCCGCCAAACAACAATGACGGCTGCAACCAAAAAATAGCCGGGCGTTGTAGCGGGCGCCTGTGGTCGCAGCTACTTGGGAGGCGGAGGCAGGAGACTCGCTTGAGCCCAGGAGTTGGAGGTTGCTGTGAGCTGTAATGCCACGGCACTCTGCCCAGGGGGACAGCTTGAGGCTCTGTCTCAAAAAAAAAAAAAAAAAAAAAAAAAAGAAATGAGTGTAATTGTGATGATGTGCTATTTAGTTCAATGTAAGCATTTCACATTGTGTATCAAAGTAGTACCCTGAACCCCATAAATGCGTCAATGTACAAAGTTGTGATTTAATAAAAAATAATTTTAAAAAATAAATAAAAATAAAAGTTTCTCTCGGCGGTGTCCTTTAGCTCAGTCGGCTAGGACATCAGTCACATACACCAAGGGTGGCAGGTTCGAACCTGGCCTGGGCCTGATAAACAACAATGACAACTACAATAACAACAACAAAAATAGCCGGGCGTTGTGGCAGGCACCTGTAGTTTCAGCTACTCTGGAGGCTCAGGCAAGAGAATCACCTAAGCCCAAGAGCTGGAGGTTGCTGTGAGCTGTGCCGCAATGGTGCTCTACCAAAAGCAACAAAGTGAGACTCTGTCTCTAAAAAAAAGGGGGGGGGCAGCACATGTGGCTCAAAGGAGTAGGGCGCTGGCCCTGTATGCTAGAGGTGGCGGGTTCAAACCCATCCCTGGCCAAAAACTGCCAAAAAAAAAAAAAATTCTCTCTTCACACCTATTCACTTTCCTGTCCCCTGTTGTTTCTTCATATACATAGTATCGTCCCTGACTAAAATTCTCTTAGTGGCTGGTAAGCTCCAAGAGGATGGGACTTTGTCTTGCTCCCCTGTGCGTGTCTCAGGGCTTAGCACTGAGTAAACACTTCATGGATGTTTTCTGCTTACTGAGTGATCTGAGTGGAGTGTCACACGCACTTGTACAGCGGAGCAGAGCAGGAACACAGAGGAATGATTTTGGAGGGAAGGGAAGGAGTCTCAGTACAGTTTGGAGGAGGGAATGTACTTTCATTGGCAAGAGGTTATGAAAGCACTCAAGACAGGGGAAAGGTGACTGGGGTGCAGGAACACAATCCTAGGCTCTCCAGTCAGAGATCCTGGCTGCAGTCCTAACCCACAGAGAATCTGGCGCTGGAGGGAGCCTTAGAACTCATCCAGGTCCATTAGACATCTTCAGTGGCTGGACTTTGCAGGGGAAAAAGACATTGAGTGGCTCATGGCTTTATGTTCCAGTGTTTGGTATTTATTTTTCGTTTGTTTTGAGACAGACTCTCATTATGTCGCCCTCGGTAGAGTGCTGTGGCATCACAGTTCACAGCAACCTCAAACTCTTGGGCTTAAGCAATTCTCTTGCCTCAGCCTCCCGAGTAGCTGGGACTATAGGCGCCTGCCACAACACCCTGCTATTTTTTGGTTGTAGTTGGCCTGGGCTGGATTCAAGCCTGCCAGCTCAGGTGTACGTGGCTGGCACCCTAGCCGCTGAGCTACAGGCACTGAGCCATGTTCCAGTGGTTTTAAAGAAACATAGAGTACTTACTTAAAAAGATTGCATTCCTGGCTCAGTGGCTCACCTCTGTAATCTCAGCATTCTGGAAGGTGGAGGCAGGTAGATTGCCTGAACTCAGGAGTTCCAGAGCAGCCTGAGCAAGAGTGAGACCCACTCTACCAAAAATAGAAAAACTAGCCAGGAGTGGTAGTGGGCACCTGTAGTTCCACCTATTGGGAAGGGTGAGGCAAAGGGATCACTTGAGCCCAAGAATCTGAGGTTATTGTGAGCTCTGACACCACAGCACTCTACCCAGAGTGACAGAATGAGACTCTCTCAAAACCAAACCAAACCAAAAAAGATTGCATTCCCATCAAACTACCAATTTATCTACTAAGCTTGGCCTAACCAAATAATGGCAAGGTGAAGGCTTTGATGAGTATAAGGATGCTCATCACTGTATTGTTTACAATGATAAAAAGTTGGGGAAAGCCTTGTACAACTGTGGAGGTGTGGCTAAATAATGATTGACACGTATGATGGAAATAGTAGGTGCTCATTAAAATGCATTCATGGGCCTACATATTTTAGCCTTGAAAGAGTACTCAGACGTATATTTCATGAAAAACCACGTTCTCAAATTGGCATTTTTTCATTTTGACAGATTTATATATATGCATATATGTATAAACAAAAATATATTGGTTATCTCTGAGCAGTGGACCTACTCCAAAAAGGTGGTTTTTCTCCCTTTTTGCTTAGTTTTCCCCTAAATTTTCTGCATAAATATAAGTGACTTGGAAATTAAAAATGAAATGTAGGCCAGGAGCCATGGCTCAAGCCTATAACCCCAGCACTCTCAGAGGCCAAGGTAGGTGGATTGCATGAGCTCATGGGTTTGATACCAGCCTGAGGAAGAGTGAGACCCCATCTTTAAAAATAGCTGGGCATTGTGGCAGACACCTGTAGTCTCAGCTACTCAAGAGGTTGAGGCAGGAGGATCATTTGAACCCAAGAGTTTGAACTTGCTGTGAACTATAATGCCATGGCACTCCACTGAGGGCAACAGAGTGAGACTCTGCCTCAAAAAAAAAAGTAATGTAAATACAGATAAATAACATCTAGCCTATTTAGCCAGGGGCCTGTAGTCCCAGCCTACTCAGGAGGCTGAGGCAAGAGGATCACCTAAGCCCAGGAGTTGGAGGTTGCTGTGAGCCGTGACACCATGGGACTCTACTGAGGGTGATAAAGTGAGACTCTGTCTCTAAAAAAAGATCTAGACTCTATTCTGTAGACAAGAGTTAGGCAGATGTGCATGACATAAAGGGAAAAAGCACATTCAATTCCAGGGACCAATATCTCTGGGGGAGAAGTTGGTGCCCATTCCTCTTCATAGGAAATGAGAACTCCCCAAATGTGGAAGGAAATTCAATCCACTGACTCTAATCAGCTTAGTGTTCATTCTGTACACTGCACTCAAGGCTGAGCCTGCTGGATGTAGGGATAATGAAATTAGAAACACAAGATTGATTTCAGGATGGCAGGATCTTCAGGGCTGTCAGCGTTGGGTGGAGATCAACGGCTCCATCCCAGGCCTCTGTGCCAGCTCCAGCCTCCTCAGCACCGGGGTGTCTGTCCATCTTTCCTGAGGAAAGAGGGCTAGCAGAGCTGTCTTCCTGGTGGCTCCTTGCTTGTTAGTCTCTGTTTGGGGAGTTCTTACTTATGCCAATTTAAATTTTCTGCCACCATAATTATAAATATAATAATAATTTTATGGTTCTCCTCGGATTACAGAGCACTTGAAAGATATGAAAAAATATGTACTTGGAAAAAATATGAATCGGAAGGAAGAAAAATATCACCAACAAAACCACACCCTAGAAATAGAACCCACTTGTGCTCATGTACTTTTTTCTCTGCACTTCAGTTCAGATATAGGAATAATTGGCATCACCTGTCCCCTCTCTTTGGAGTCCTCATCTCTTCCTTTACTCTCAAGAAGGAAGTTTCTTTTTTTCTTCTTTATTTAAAGGAGGCCTCAAAAACTTGGGAAAAGACGTTCCTCTCCAAAAGGCAAAAGGTTTATATAATCTGAAGAGAAACTAGAATATTTAAGAATGATGCTTCTGGCTTGGCACCTGTGGCTCAATCGGCTAAGGCGCCAGCCACATGCACCTAAGGTGGCGGGTTCGAATCCCCAGCCCGGACCCGCCAAACAACAATGATGGCTGCAACCAAAAAATAGCCGGGCGTTGTGGCGGGCGCCTGTGGTCCCAGCTACTTGGGAGGCGGAGGCAGGAGACTCACTTGAGCCCAGGAGTTGGAGGTTGCTGTGAGCATGATGCCATGGCACTCTACCCAGGGGGACAGCTTGAGGCTCCATCTCAAAAAAAAAAAAAAAAAAAAAAGAATGATGCTTCTTAGAAGTTTGTAGAGAAAGGCCTTCCAGCCTCATCTATTGGGCCCAGTTCCCTGCTCCCCCAGCAGGACTGTAGCCACCGACAGACCACTGACCGCTGCCCAGCAGAGATGCAGGAGCCTGCCACCCACAGTGTGATCTGTCCTGATGACCCGCCAGGAAAAAAAGTTTCTCATCTGTGGAACATAAATTCACAGGGTGGGGGAGAGCCCTTGGAGAGGAAAGACAGAAAGTTGGAATTGAAACTCTGAAAACTCCTGTAATTATGGTTTTTGTTGATTAACATAATCAAGTCAGCACTTGGCACAAAGGGGACAGCAACAACACTGGCCCCAGCAGGCCCTGTTTCCATCCACCCAGACTGGCTCTACCCACTTCCCAGTATGTTCCTCACTGTAAGCTCCCGCCAGACGATAGTGATTTGGGTTTTTTTGTTTGAGAGAGAGTGTCTCACTTTGTTGCCCCCTTGGCCCCCGCCCGCCGGGTATAGTGCTGTGGTGTCATACCTCACAGCAACCTAAAACTCTTGAACTCTTAGATTCAAGTGATTCTCGTACCTCAGCCTCCCAAGTAGCTGGGACTACAGGCGCTGGCCACAACGCCCGGCTGTTTTTTAGAGATGGGGTCTCACTCTTGCTCAGGCTGGTGGTCTCCAACTCCTAAGCTCCAGCAATCCACCTGCCTCAGCGTCCCAGAGTGCTAGGATTACAGGCGTGAGCCACCGCACCCAGCCTACGATCTTGATTTTGTTTGGCTTTGTTGCTGGTGAGTCACATACCCAAAGCTACAGGGCTCTAGCTGGTTTCCCCCTCACAAGCTTGCCCTGTTGCTGAGTCTCTGACTTGGGAGCAGGGGAGTTTCCACCTTCTATACTGATGCTTGGATGTTTATGTGGCTCGCTCAGCTGTGAGACCCCAGAAAGTCTTAAGGTCTGTCCCCACGTAGTCAGCTTCAGCTGTCTGGGTGCTGCCAGTTCATGCACCCTGATGCAGGCCTCCAGACAGGTCCCCAAGCCCAGTCTACAGACAGTCATTCCCTTGTCCCACTAAGCTGGCCCAAGGCCAGGCCCCCCTTTCCTCAGCTTCCCACAATTCTCCCAAGGCATGTTGGATAAAACCACTATTCCAGCCCAGCGGTCTGCGTCATCTCTGGTTTATCATCATTATCCCCAGAACCTTCACTTTCCAACTGTCCTCGTGCGTGACTATTCCGTGGAAACCCAGGAGCTTTTTCACAAGTTAATGCTTCAACCAAAACCTAATGGTGGATTCCTATTTCACTCACATTTAAACCAAATCCTCATACCGGCCATCCTCTCCAACTCCAGTGGCTATTTGCCCAATGCATCAGGCATGCTCCACTGTAGGTCCTTCTGCATGTCTGTGCGCTCCACCTGGAATGTTCTGACCTCAGGTATCCATTTGGCTACATCTGTAACGCCTTCAAGTCTTTGTTCACACCTCTGCATCTTGACGGGGCCCACCTTCTCCTCATGTTGAACACTGCGGTCTCATTCCCACTACCACTCTTCAAGTCCTCATCCTGCCCCACTCTCTGCTTTCAGTAACTCTTACCACTTGACATAATGAACTCATTTATTGTGTCTGTGCATTATGGTCTGTCTCCCCAGCCCCAAACAGGATGCGGGCCTCCCCGAGGGCAGGGTCTTCTGTATCCTCCATTCACTGAGGTATCTAGAGTGCCTAGCACGGTGCCTCACGTAACGGAGGTGTACAATAGTTACTGAATGAAAGGTTAGTGAGTAAAAGGTGTTTGGAACCTAATCTGTTGATAGGAGGAAATTCCTAATGGGCAAGTGTGCTTTTACTGGGGGCCAGAGGCAGATGGATCAAGGCTGCCACAGCCTTACTCCCCATTTGTTTGGGAATCTCCAGCTCATTCTCTCTGCCCGGTCTGGAAAGGAGGGGAAGTATGCTGGCCATGTACCCAGTTTATCAACCTGTGATATGAAGCCTTCTTGGAGGCCCTGGAGACATCTAGAATAAACAGGCAGACCTGCCTTAGCCCCCATCTCGCACCAATGAGGTTGGATCTCAGAGAACTTCCCCGACAGTAACAGGGAGCAAGGTGCCAGTCCCGGTGACTATGGGCCGGCAGAGCCATTCTCTCTGGAGATGCTTTTTACCTTGGGCTCAGTTGGCTGTGTCTTCTTCCCCTATCAAAATGGGATAAATGATACTGCCAAAAGTTCTTGAGGCAGCTGGGCTGTGGTGGAAAGAGTCTGTGTCCCCGCTGGGGGTGGGGGGGGAGAGCCCTGGGGGTATTGTGGGATGGCAGATGAGGAGGAAGACTCCGCTTTTGAGGAGGAAAATGAAGAAATTGGAGGAGGTGCAGAAGGTGGACAGGGTAAAAGAAAGAGACTTTTTTCTAAAGAATTGAGATGTATGATGTATGGTTTTGGACATGACCAGAATCCTTATACTGAGTCAATAGATATTCTTGAAGACCTTGTCATAGAATTCATTACTGAAATGACTCACAAGGCAATGTCAATTGGAAGACAAGGTCGAGTACAAGTTGAAGATATCGTCTTCTTGATTCGAAAGGACCCCAGGAAGTTTGCTAGGGTTAAAGACTTGCTTACTATGAATGAAGAATTGAAACGGGTTAGAAAAGCATTTGATGAAGCAAACTATGGATCTTGACATCTTTTGTAGTTTTTGAAACTCCACTATATTCTAGTGAAACCATATGTAATAATTGTTATATTTTCTGCAGTAAGGTCCTGATATCTACCCATGTAAATGAAAGATAGAGAAACAGAGTTTTTTGCTTTTATTTTCACGTCTTTGGTTTTATAGTGATATTGGATTAATTGCCTGCTTTTATATTTCCATACTTGAATTACTTATTGAGTTTTAATGACCACACATAAGTTAAAGTATCTTTTAAACCAGGCAGTTCTTTCTGACTATTAACAAAGGTTGAAATATTAATAGTTGTGTTAGATGTATTTGTGCCACTGTAAGCTATATTGTAGCTGTTTAATATGTGAAATCTAAACGGCATCTTTGACTTAGATAGGTGAAATGTGTTTATGTATTCTGAAGTTTTTATATAAAAGTAGTCTGAGAGATTATTGTAGTGAACATTTTTATATTTTATCTTAATTTTTATCTTTATGTTTATTTTTATTTTTTTGAGACAGAGTTTCACTTTGTCGCCCTGGCATTATATCTCACAGAACCTCAGACTCCAGGGCTCAAGTGATTCTCTTGCCTCAGCCTCCGGAGTAGCTGGGACTACAGGTGCCTGCCAGAAGGCCTGGCTATTTTTAGAGGCAGGGGTCTTGCTCTGGCTCAGGCTGGTCTAGAACCTGTGAGTTCAGTGGGATTACAGGCGTGAGCCACTGTACCTGGCCTATCTTTATTTTAAAGAGATGATACAGGAAAATACTGGGTTTTGGTTAAGGATGTTTATCTGTTTTAAAAGCTAATTTCTTTTAACATTCTTTTCTTCAGATAACACGAATGATTTTATTTATTTTTTTTTTGAAGAACAAAGTTTCATGTGAATGCTTCCATGTTGGGAAGGCTTTTTTGATTTAAAACCTTTTGGGGATTACAATATACCATTTGTTAAGTTTGGGAGAACTCATTTCCCCAGATCAGATTAAAGCTTCTAAAAATAAATGTAGCAAGAATGGCGTTGCTTAAAAATTGAATGGCATCGATGGCAAGATAAGCATGTAGGGTAGTTTTTTTATTCACATATTTGTAAGTACTTGTTCATTGTGGAAACATATACTTGATGAAAACCTTGTATGTCTATGGAAACCGCCTTTTTTTTTTTAGTTTTCTTACACAAAGTTTATTTTTACCTCTATATTTTTATATTGTATTCAAATCAAAATGAAACAAAATGTAGGTTTAATTGGCTCAGAAAAGGGCCATGTGAAAAAAACACACTGGGTAAAATTTTACCAATAGAGAATTACCATTTAGAGTGATGGATTTGAGTTATAGTACCATGGAAAGGGCTCTTGTAGTTCAGGACATATGGATTTTGTGTGTATGTACTTTATCAAATTATTACTGCATTTAGCTTAAAATAACAATTACAATTGCATTTAAATCACTGAATGTTACTCTCTGTGAAACTGAACTTTTTGTGTGCCACTTACAAATGTTACCTATAAATCAATATTTGGGAAAATTTTACTTTCTTAACCTATTAATGCAAGGAATAAAGTATGAAAAATTAAACAGGAACAAAAAAAAGAAAGAGTCTGTGTTCCATCACCAGAAGATACCCAGCTTTCACCGCTGCTACTTACTAACTCAGTGACAGGCTTTGTAACTGCTCTGTGGGAGGCAGAATAACGGTCCCCAGGGATGCCCGAGTGAGCCTTGCTCCCCAGACCCTGTGACTGTGTTACACTGCATGGCAGGCATGGCAGATGGGCTGTGCAGATGTGATTAAGGTTAGGTTGGGGATGATCCCAGAGGACTGAGTCTTATCACTCGAGCCCTGATCTGAAAGTGGAAAACTCCCTCTGGATAAAGGCAGAAAGGAGGTGAGACACAAAGGGAGTCAGAGAGAGCTGAAACATGAGCAGGACTCAGCCCCCACCGCTGGCTTTGAGATGGAGGGTGGGAGCTGCAAACCCAGGGGTGCTGGAAGCTGACAACGACCCCCCGCTGACAGCCAGCAGGGAAGCACGCACCTCCTCCCACACATGCGAATGAACTCGGCCAGCGGCCTGCATGGGACTGGACCAGACTCAGCCCCAGAACCTCCAGGCAGGAGCGCAGCCCAGCCTTGGGAAGCCTCTGAGCCTGGACTTCTGACTAGAGGGACTGGGATCTAATCCCCTTGTGTGCTTTTAAGATGCTAAATCTGTGTTAATTTGTTAGAACAACAACAGAAAATGAATATTCTCTTTGAGCCGTGGTTTCCTCAGCTATAAAATGGAGAGGCTGCTTATGGTTTCCGTCTTGCTGACTTGCTGCAGAACTAAATGCAATAGTAGGAGGCACCTTGGAAACTGTTCTCTATGACCCAAGGCGGCAAACTGCTCTGCAGCAGTCCCGGACTTGTCTCTCAGCAGCAGCTGTACACACCAGGATTCCAGATACTTTCAGGAAAGGAGGGAAGGGGCCTCAGCTCCGGGGGCTGCTCTCTCTTCGGTTAGGAGACCCCTGAGATCCCCCAGGCGCCTGAGAGTGGTCTCTGTTCTTGGCATCCCCCTTTGCACCCTTCTGCTGCCACCTGGCCTCTCTGTCCTGGGGAGGCTGGGTGGGGAAGGGGGCTGGCCACTGAACCCCACGTGGAGCATGCGGAAGAGGAGTGCCTTGAGCTGGAAGCACAGAGCCGGGGTGTCAGGGCCTCTCTGTTGCTGAGCCTCTGCCAAGGAGAGACAAGCCTCAAGAGTGGGAACCCATCCTTCTACGGCAGGCAAGGGGGCAGTGGACCCTCTTCCCAGCTCCTGTGAGGGGCTAAAGCCACAAGAGGGAAAGTGGCCAGGATGCCATCACCTGTTCCCCCAACCCTGAAGGACAGCTCCACCCCTTCCTGGGGAAGCTCCTCAGAGACCCTCTCCCCTAATACATACATAACAGCTGAATTCAAAGGGCCCTCTGAGCTCTCTAACCCAAACCCCTTGTCATATACTTGGGGAAACTGAGGCCCAGGCAGAGGGAACCTTCTGTTTTTTTGCAGTTTTTGGCCAGGGCTGGGTTTGAACCCGCCAACTCCAGCATATGGGGCCGGCGCCTTACTCCTTTGAGCCACCAGGCACCGCCCCTCTTTTTTGCTTGAGACAGTCTCATTATGTCGCCCTCCGTTGAGTGCAGTGGTATCACAGCTCACAGCAACCTCAAACCTCTTGAGCTTAAGCAATTCTCTTGCCTCAGGAGAGCGATTCTCCCAAGTAGCTAGGACTATAGGTGCCTGCCACATGCCCGGCAATTTTTTTGTGTTGTTGTTGTCGTTGTTTAGCAGACCCGGGCAGGGCTTGAACCCACCAGCCTTTGTGTATGTGGCTGGTGCCCTATTCAATGAGCTACAGGTGCTGAGCCCAGAGGGAGACTTCTAACCATAGACAGTTGCTCTTAGAGCAGTGATGACACCTCAAATCTTTTCTCTCTCCAAATTTCACAAACTGCACCCAGCAAGCTCCACCAAAGAAAGTTCTGCTCCCCAACCCCTTGCCCTCATTATATCCTCTATATTAGTCTACAGCCTTTGGATTCTAGACAGGGGCTGGGCTATCCTGTTTACTCTTAGCCAGAGGGGCTCATCACAGAGGTAGCCACATTCTTCCAAGATTAAATAAAAACAACCACACTTCCAGATATTCAGTCATTTATTTATTATTTATACCACACCTACTTCCAAAAAAAGTATTTGAGGTGGCTCACAATAAAAGTGACCGGTACAACAGAACTATTCATAAGTGAATAAATGTTCCGACAGTCAAAACCTTTCATGATTTCAGGCTACGGGAGGAATTTTGTTTTCAAGGACCAAAGAAGTCTTTGAACTCAGGTACTTGAGAGGGTCAGGTCTTGAGTGTGGATTTTTTAAGTGCCCAGTCAGGTCAAGTAACTAAAATTGGAACACCTGGCTCAGCACCCGTAGCTCAGTGGTTATGGTGTCAGCCATATACACTGGGGCTGGCAGGTTCGAACCTGGCCCTGGCTTACTAAACAACAATGACAACTACAACAAAACAAAAAATAGCTGGGCTTTGTGGCAGGTGCCTGTAGTCCCAGCTACTTGGGAGGCTGAGGCAAGAGAATCGCTTAAGCCCAAGAG
>NW_003852455.1:116366-118230 GCF_000181295.1 Otolemur garnettii | reverse complement strand
GCACCAGCCACATACACCAGACTTGGCAGATTCGAAACCAGCCCAGGCCTGCCAAACAACAATGAATGGCAACTATAACCAAAAAATAGCGGGGCGTTGTGGCAGGCGCCTATGGTCCCAGCTACTCGGGAGGCAGAGGCAAGAGACTCGCTTGAGCCCAGGAGTTGGAGATTGCTGTGAGCTTTGATGTCACAGCACTCTACCCAGGGGGACAGCTTGAGGCTCTGTCTCAAAATAAAACCCCAAAAACCCAGAACAATAAAATTGGAGCACAGGGGTTTTGAGAGTTGTCTTCTGTTCCTGGCATCCCCCCTTTGCACCCAAGGGGAATAAAGAAGGCAAAGAGCAAGTGTAGGAGTCTGCTCTTGGAAAGGCATTTCTCTTCTACACAAGCAGCTTTGTTGAGAAGCTACTATATGCCAAGATCTCTATGGAGAAGAATAAAACATAATCCCCGCCTTCACATAGCAAGGAGACGAAGGCCCTACAATGGGCAGTGTGGATTGTTGGATGCAGCTCCTCAAAGTCTCTTGGCCTCACCTGTCTCCCAAGCCCAGGGCCACGTGCTCTTGGAGAACTCTTAGAGTCACATCTGCCCCTTTCAAATCCACTAACACCCCCATGGTCCTGGCCTCGCCCTGGTTAGGGCCAGTCTCCCCCATGGCCTCCCTTACACTCACTGGCACAGAAGTGCAGCTCCACTACCCAGGCCTGTAGGCACTGGCTTCACTCATCACTTCAGACTTTAAAAGTACCACAACTGCAAGCCCTAAGATTTTGCTCCCAAAAGGGCCAGGTGATATAATCCAGAAGTACGATGGGTTAAGTTCAGAGGAGCGATCTTTGGCCAGTGAGAGACGAGGGAGTGGGGATGGCCAGATGGATGTGGTTTTCCTGTGTAGCCCATCATGCTCTCTAGAGATGTCCCACGTGGCCGGGTCGCCAGCTGTGTCTTGTCACATCCTTCCCTGACTTACTTCCTTTTCCTTTACTCTCCCTACCTGAACAGTAATCTCAATAAAGCACTAGGACTGAAGAAAAGCTAGACTCATATAACTGTAGTGCTTTCCGATTTTAGCTGCATATGAATCACCTGGAGGATCTTATTAAAACGCAGATTCGGATTCACTGGGTGTGGGGTGGGGCCGAAGCATCTGCATTTCTAGTAAGTTCTCAGTTGATGCCAATGCTGCTGGTCTGAGGACTTCACCCTGACTAGCAAGGTAACAAGATTCGAGGGAAACTGAGCCAAGACCCCTAAGTTCATTGGGTTTTATTTCTTTTTTCTTTTTTTTTTTTTTGCTTTGCAAGATGAGGTCTCGATCTTACTCAGGCTGGTCTCGAACTCCTCAGCTCAAGCAATCCACCTGCCTGGGCGTCCCAGAGTGCTAGGGCTACAGGTATGAGCCACTGTACCCAGCCAATTACCTTTTATTTCTTGACAAGAGAATTCTGATTTCATTCAATGGCAATACACCTACCCACAGAGGATGATTCATGATGTGTCTAGATTAATCCCAGCACCAGCTTGGGCAACATAGCAAGACTCCATCTCTACAAAAAGAAAAATAGTTAAGATTGGTGATGCACACCTGTAGTGCCAGTTACTTGGGACACTGAGATAGGAGGATTGCTTGAGCCCAGGAGTTGAAGGCTATAGTAAGATGTGATCGCATGACTATACTCCAGCCTGGGCAACAGAATGAGATCTTGTCTCTAAAATTAAAAAAAAAAAAACAGGGCTCGGTACCTGTAGCTCAAGGGGCTGAGGCACCAGCCACATACACCAGACTTGGCAGATTCGAAACCAGCCCAGGCCTGCCAAACAACAATGAATGGCAACTATAACCAAAAAATAGCGGGG
>NW_003852455.1:113176-116325 GCF_000181295.1 Otolemur garnettii | reverse complement strand
ACTTGGGAGGCTGAGGCAAGAGAATCTCTTGAGCCCAAGAGTTTGAGGGTACTGTGAGCTGTGATGCCATGGCACTCTACCCAGGGCGACATAGTGAGACTCTTGTTTCAAAAACATAAATAAATAAATAAAATTAAATAAAAATAGGCCAGGTGCAGTGGCTCACTCCTGTAATCCCAGCACTCTGGGAGGCCGAGGTGGTGGATCACCTGAGCTGACGGAGTTCAAGACCACCCTGAGCAAGACCAAGACCTTGTCTCTAAAAAAAAATAGCTGGACATTGTGGTGGGTCCCTGTATGTCCAGCTACTTGAGAGGCTGAGGCAAGAGAATCGCTTGAGCCCAGGAGTCTAAGGTTGCTTTGAGCTATGACGCCACGGCACTGTACCCAAGGGGACAAAGTGAGACTCTGTCTCAAAATAAATAAATAAAATTTTAAAAATTAGTCATAAAAGGCCTGCCTGTAATTCTAGCACTGTGGGAGCCCACTGTAGGTAGATTACTTGAGCTCAGGAGTTCAAGACCAGCCTGAGCAAGAGGGAGACCCCATCTCTAAAAATAGCTGGGCATTGTAGCAGATGCCTGTAGTCCCAGCTACTATGGAGGCTGGGGCAGGAGAATCACATGACCCCAGAGTCTGAGGTTTCTGTGAGCTATGACACCATGACACTCTACTGAGAGCAACAAAGTGAGACTCTGTCTCAAAAAAAGAAAAAGAAAAAACAGCTGGTCGTGAAAATCCCATTTCCCTTTGCCAGTGATTGGTAGTGGCCAGACAGATGTAAGCAAATCTCTGTTGGTTTTTTGACTGGGGCTGGGTTTGAACCCGCCACATCCAGCATATGGGGCTGGCTCCTTACCCTTTTGAGCCACAGGTACTGTTAACCCCCAAACTCAATTCAAGCACCACTCTGAGAGTCCGAACATCGCTGCAAAGGCATGAGGAATTTTATTCAAGCTCAGAGGCTAGGCTGCCCTTTCAGAAAAAGCGGGAACAGCCCTTTCAGACTATTCAAACAATTCCTTTAGACTTTTCCCTCTTCCCTCCCCTGAGATCATCCCACCCCATTCCCTTACTGGTCGGCAAACCATGTCTGTCCCAAACTGACAGGTATAGGGTGGTCGTGTTCAGGGTTGATTGGCTTAGGGAGAGTCTTCTTTGTCTCAGGTGAGCGAATGAGAGGAAAGGGCTAGGGGTCGCAAGTGGCGCGAGTGCAGAGTAGAGTGACGAGTGCAAAAAGGGGGGGGTCAGGATGTGGGCTGTAACACTTAGGTATGATAAGGTCCTTGGTATGCGGCGGCCTATTGTCCTGAATAAATAAAAAAGGAGGTAGTTTGACTTGTGACTTGAGTTAATTAGTTTGGGTCTCACAGTACCGTCCCCCAATTTTCCTTTTGAAAAAAGATGCGTTCATGAACAAAAGGCCCTTTTATCCCCACTCTCTTTGTCTTTCTCAGATGCTGAAGTGTGAGGATGTGATGCTTGAAGCTTCAGCCCCTGTCCTGTGTCCATATGACTGAGAGATAATTTTGTATTTCTTTTGTTAAGCCACTGTTGGTGAGGTGTTCCTGGTACTTGCAGCCGAACACACAAAAACTAGTAAAATGATAGCTCTGAGATCACAGTGGTCGGCATCAGACCCAATGGAAGCGCAGAGGAAGGGAGATTGACTTTATGCAGATGGGTCAGAAAGAGCTCCTTGGAAAACCATCTCTAAGGAGGGTCTTGAAGGACCTGTCAGAGTGGCCAGTCCGATGAGAGAGGAAGAGCACCCTAAGCAGAGGAACAGCACTCAGAAAGGCATAGAGGTGAGTGGTAGATGCAGGTCAGGTGCGGGTTAGATGCCAGGCAGCTCAGCTGAGAGGTGAGAGGCACCTGCAGAAATAAGCAGGAGGGGCAGGGGAGCCGAGGTAAGAAAAGAAGTGTCTCTCTAGACATGTCCACAGTCAGAAAAAAAGAAAAAGCAGCATGAAACTGGTTGAGCAGGCAGTAGGGCACCAAGGACAGGATTAAGGAAGGGAAGAAGTTGGAACTGGAAGAAATCAAGCAGTCACAAAATACCAAGGTGATTAGATCACGTGCGGAAAGCTGAGTTGTTTTTTTGTTTGTTTGTTTTAGAGACAGGATCTCACTTTGTGGCTCTCGGTAGAGTGCTGTGGCATCACACAGCTCACAACAACCTCCAGCTCTTGCGCTTAAGGTAAGGTGACCAGACGTCCCGCTTTTGGAGGGATAGTCCCAATTTAACAATTTGTCCTGCGTCCTGCTGCGTTTTTAAAAAGTCCCAATTTTTGGAAAGAATGCAGGACAAGCTAGGGAACAGCGGGAGAATGGGAAGGGAATATACAGTTTTCGGTTTTCAGCTGCTAAAAAGGTTAACGTAACTCCATTTGGGAATGAAGAGGTTAATGTAACTTCATTAGGAAATGAAAAGGCTAATGTAAACTCCCTACTCCCCTCCTGGGCAAGGTATCAGAAGGAGACTGGCTCCCTCCCTTGCTCTAGGCAAGGACAATTAGCTCTGAAGGAGCCAAACTGTCTGGAACAAACAAGTAGCAACCCCACCCCACCCCACCCGCCCCCAGAGTAAGGTGACCAGACGTCCCGCTTTGGGCAGGACAGTCCTGATTTTTGTCCCGCATCCTGTGGCGTTTTAAAAAAGCCCCGATTTTTGGAAAGAATGCATGACAATCTAGGGAACACTAGAGAACAAGAAGGGAATATATGGTTTTCAGCTCCCATGTGGCTATTTCACCAGGATATGCGTTTTATATTATTTTTGTTAATTTTATAGTGTTAAACTTTAATAATAACAAATAATTGTTGAAAACTGATTATCGAGAACTGCTTATCAAAGTTTGCATTGTTGTCAGGCCCCACCTCCCAGCCCTCCTCTCTCCCATGGTGTCCCGCTTTACCGATGTTAAAATCTGGTCACTGGGCTGGGTGCCTACAGCTCAACCGGCTAAGGCGCCAGCCATGTACACCTAAGGTAGCGGGTTCGAATCCCCAGCCCGGACCCGCCAAACAACAATGACGGCTGCAACCAAAAAAAATAGCCGGGTGTTGTGGCGGGCGCCTGTGGTCCCAGCTACTGGGGAGGCAGAGGCAGGAGACTCGCTTGAGCCCAGGAGTTGGAGGTTGCTGTG
>NW_003852455.1:111144-112443 GCF_000181295.1 Otolemur garnettii | reverse complement strand
AAAAAAAAAAAAAAAAAGAACACACCCCATGCTAGCACTTCAGAGCTTCTAACCAGATCCTTCATGGTACAGATGAGGAAAATGGGGCCCCAAGAAGGGATGTGACCTGACCAGGCCACACAGTTAACTGGAGGCAGAGCAGGACTGGAACCACCTTATCCTGACTCTTGAGCTCCCACACAGGCCCAGCAGCCTCACCTGCTCCCAGAACTACAAATGGCCACAGATGAAAGGGAACAAATAAGAAAACCCTGGGCTGGGCCAGGCACGATGGCTCAAGCCTGTAATCCTAGCACTCTGGGAGGCCGAGGTGGGTGGATTGCTTGAGCTCACAGGTTCAGCCTAAGCAAGATCAATACCCAATCTCTACTAAATATAGAAAAAAATGAAGCCAAGAGGATCTCTTGCACCCAAATTGGAGGTTGCTGTGAGCTATGATGCCATAGCACTCTACCCAGGGTGACAGCTTGAGACTCTGTATCAAAAAAAAAAAAAAGAAAGAAAAGAAAACACTAGGCCTGCAGGATAACACAAACTCATTTCTCCCCAAATGAGAAAAGACAATGTTTGAAGCACATTAGTTGGGACTGTCCCCCAGAGTGAGGAAGTGACAGATAAAATTCCTGAAGCTCATACTAATTGTTTTTAACATTATTTCAGAATTCTTAAGAAACTAAATTTTTATTCAAAAAAAAAAAATACAGGGTAGCACCTGTGGTTCAGTGAGTAGGGTGCTGGCCCCATACACCGAGGGTGGCAAGTTCCAACCCGGCCCTGCCCAAACTGCAACAAAAAAATAGCTGGGAGTTTTGGTGGGCACCTGTGGTTCCAGCTACTCGGGAGGCTGAGGCAAGAGAATTGCCTAAGCCCAAACGCTGGAGGTTGTTGTGAGCTGTGACGACACAGCACTCTACCAAGGGCAACAAAGTGAGACTCGGTCTCTAAAAATAAAATAAAATAAAATAAAATACAAACAAACTTCGAAGTTGTTTGAAGATAAAAGTTATTTTGTGGGCCAGGCCTGGTGAGGGAGATACTCACAGGTATTTTGAGATAAACCTTGGCACGTTCATCACAGTTTGAAAGGATTCTGATAACGGATCACAGATATATTTGTCTCCACCTGGCCAAGACAATACATCTCCAGTCTCAAAGTCACATAACACATAATTCATAGAACTACTGGGGTGTGTTAAGACTTTCAACTCCGGCTTGGCGCCTGTGGCTCAAGCTGCTAAGGCGCCAGCCACATACACCTAAGGTGGCAGGTTCGAATCCCCAGCCCGGGCCCGCCAAACA
>NW_003852455.1:91689-111124 GCF_000181295.1 Otolemur garnettii | reverse complement strand
AACAGCAATGACAACTACAACCCAAAGATGGCCGGGTGTTGTGGCAGGGGCCTGTAATCCCAGCTACTAGGGAGGCTGAGGCAAGAGAATCGCTTGAGCCCAGGAGTTGGAGGTTGCTGTGAGCGTGATGCCATGGCACTCTACCCAGGGAGATAGCTTGAGGCTCTGTCTCAAAAAAAAAAAAAAAAAAAAAAGACTTTCAACTCCAGAGCCAGGTGGCCTAGGTTCAAATCCCAGCTTCATCCTCTACCAGCCTAGGCAAGTCTCCTAATCTCTCTGTGCTTTGGTTTCCTCATGTACAAATAGGACAATATTGGTTGACTGCCCATAGGGCCGTTGTGAAGATTAATGAGTTAGTGTAAAGGTTCAGGACAGTGTTGTACATTGTCGATGTTAGCTGTCATTATTAGTTCCATAAATTTCAGTGGGGAGAAATAGCCCAGTTGATTGAGCCTCACTGGGCCTCCTCATTCACTCGCCCTTTGCCTATGGGTAGAGGGCATTGGCCCTCAATATTATTTATGGTCTCTGAGCCAGCAGTAACTGTCAACTGGAGGATAGGAAGGCTAACCCTGATGCCTCATCACACCTACTGCAGCAGAATCTATTTTATTTTGTTTTATTTTTTGAGACATTCTCTATTGCTCTGAGTAGAATGCCTTGGTGTCCTAGCTCACAGCAACTTCAAACTCTTGGGCTTAAGAGATGCTCTTGCATCAGGCTCCCGAGTAGCTGGGACTATAGGGATATGCCTCAACACCTGGCTAATTTTTCATTTTTATTTATTTATTTGAGAGAGAGTTTCACTTTGTTGCCCTCGGTAGAATTCCATGGAATCACAGTTCGCAGCAACCTCAAGCTCTTGAGCTCAAGTGGTTTGCTTCCCTCAGCCTCCCAAATAGCTGGGACTACAGGCACCCACTACAACACCCAGCTATTTTTCTTTTTAAGAGATGAGGGGTCTCACACTTGCTCAGGCTGGTCTCGAACTCTTGAGTTCAAGCACTGCATCTGCCTTGGCCTCCCAGAGTGCTAGGATTGTTTTTTTTTTTTTTTTTTTTGAGACAGAGCCTCAAGCTATCACCCTGGGTAGAGTTCTATGGCATCACAGCTCACAGCAACCTCCAACTCCTGGGTTCAAGTGAGTCTCCTGCCTCTGCCTCCCAAGTAGCTGGGACCACAGGCGCCCGCCACAACACCCAGCTATTTTTTTTTTTTTTTTTTGGTTGCAGCTGTCATTGTTGGTAGAGTGCTATAGTGTCAAGGTTCACAGCAACCTCAAACTCTTGGGGTCAAGCAATTCTCTTGCCTCAGCATCCCGAATAGCTGGGACTATAGGCACCTGCACCATACCTGGTTAGTATTTTTTTAAATATGCGGTCTTGCTCTTGGTGATGTTGGTAATGAGCTCTTGAGTTCAAGCACTGCATCTGCCTTGGCCTCCCAGAGTGCTAGGATTGTTTTTTTCTTTTTTTAGAGACAGAGTCTCACTTTATCACCCTTGGTAGAGTGCTGTGGCATCACAGCTCACAGCAACCTCCAACTCTTGGGCTTACGCAATTCTCTTGCCTCAGCATCCCGAATAGCTGGGACTACAGGTGCCCACCATAACGCTCGGCTATTTTTTGTTGCGGTTTGGCCAGGGTCGGGTTAGAACCCGCCACCCTCGGCATATGGGGCTGTGCCCTACCCTGAGCCACAGGTGCCACCCCTAATATTTCATTTTTAGTAGAGACAGCGTCTCATTCTTGCTTGGATTGGTCTCAAACTCCTGAGATCAGGCAATCTACCTACCTTACCCTAGAGTTCATTTTAACAAGATCCCCAAAGGATTCAGGAGACCATTAAGAATTGAGGGGCATGGCTCGGTGCCTGTAGCTCAAGTGGCTAAGGCAGCAGCCACATACACCAGGGCTGGCGGGTTCAAATCCAGCCTGGACCTGCCAAACAGCAATGACAACTACAACCCAAAGATGGCCGGGTGTTGTGGCAGGGGCCTGTAATCCCAGCTACTAGGGAGGCTGAGGCAAGAGAATCGCTTAAGCCCAGAAGTTGGAGGTTGCTGTGAGCTGTGATGTCAGTACTCTACCCAGGGTGACGGCTTAAGTCTCTGTCAAAAAAATAAAAGAATTGAGGGGCATTGGACTAGACCATTGAAATGGGCACTGGAGGTGTTTTCTAAGTGGAGGGGCTTTTTCCTATCTGCAGGCAGGACCCCGTTGGCCCTCCTGCCTGCTGGAGCAATCTGGCTGCCCTGACCCCTACTTCCCATAGGACTCTGGATGTCACTTCCATTTCCCTACCTCTTGTGCGAGTGTGGTGGGTGGGGTCACATGGGAGACCCAACTTTACCTGGAACTGAGAGTTAGCAGTGCGTCTTGCAAGAAGCCTCCAGCTTTGCCCTTGAGTGACCTTCCACAAATCCCTGTGCCATGTGCAGCAAAAGGCAACTTCCCCACCAGCATCCAAAGGCCAGCTCACCCTGCCACAGAAAGTCATGGGGCTGGCTGAGAGGGTGACTTATCCTGTAATCCTTAGCACCAGCTTCTGAGAAGGTGGGGTCATCAAAAACCCTCAGCAAAGTGGAGGAGGAACCATTCATTCATTAAATCTCTCCAGTATTTTTGTTAAATAGGTGACAGCATTTATCTGGTTCAAATAACCCTGCTTGTTCTAGAAGTCAATAAAGCTTTGGTTTGACCTCAAGCAAGTCACTGTCCTTCCCTCGGCTCTCTGATATTTGATGTAAAGTGAGGGAGGTTCTCTAAGGTGCCTTCTCTCTGTTCAAGCATAAGGATAAATATGCCTGAATCAGTAAATGGAGGTCAAGTTAAGAAGGATCTGGAGGCTGGGCAGCACTCTGGGAGGCTAATGCAGGTGGATTGCTTGAGCTCACGAGTTAGAGACCATCCTGAGAAAGTGTGAGACCCTGTCTCTACTAACAATAGAAAAACTGAGGCAAGAGGATCGCTTGAGCCCAAGAGTTGGAGCTCACTGTGAGCCAAAATGACACCATGGCACTCTATCCAGGAGACAGCTTGAAACTCTGTCTCAAAAAAAGAAGAAAAGAAAGAAAAAGGATCTGAAAGAAATACTGTAAAATTCAGAATTTTTCCCCTTCTTTTCTGTTGAGCAAAGAAGGATAAAATTCAGACTTAATACTCTAAACTTGTGTTGAGGTACTGGCCACAGGAGTACTTAAAATGTGGTTATTCTGGGTAGAGATGTAATACAAGTATAAAATACTGTATTCAGCAGAAAAAAAATACATACTAGATTCATACACCGAAAGGAATATGAAATATTAAATTAATAGTGTATTATTATATATTAAGATGATAATATTTTGGATATGTTGAATGAAATAACATACTTCATTAAAATTAATTTCATGAGTTTCTTTTTTATTTTAAATGTGGCTACTAGATTTAAAATTATATATGTGGCTTGTATTAATGCATCTATTGAATAACATTGCTCTTAGAACTATTTCACTTCTCAAAAAAAGGAAGACCTGGGCTAAATTAAAGATTGACTTATATATTTTTTTATCTCATGTAACATTTTTATTTCATTTCATTTCATTTCATTTTTTTTGAGACAGAGTCTCAAGCTGTCACCCTAGGTAGTAGAGTGCCATGGTGACATCATAGCTCACAGCAACCTCCAACTCAGGTTCAAACAATCCTCTTGTGTCAGTTCTATTTTTAGTAGAGATGGGGTCTCTACTGGCTCAGGATGGTCTCTGCTGGCTCAGGCTGGTCTCAAACCAGTCAGCTCATGCAATCTACCTGCCTCAGCCTCCCAGAGTGCTAGGATTACAGGCGTGAGCCACCTCACCTGGCCTATTTTTTATTTTTTATTTCAGATTAATGTGAGGGTACAAATAGATTACAATGCTTGCATTTGTTAGGTAGAGTCTCTCTTGTACTTATGGGGTTTTTTTTGGAGGGGGGCAGGTGCTGGGTTTGAACCTCCAGCATATGGGGCTGGTGCCCTACTCCTTGAGCCACAGGCACCACCCCCTCTTGTACTTATGTTCTGCACCCAAGAGGTATGCCATATACCCTTACATTGTGCCCATTAAGTGGGAGCACACCAGTCCCCCTCCCTCCTCCCCTTTCTCTCCCTTCTCCCTCCAACTCCAATTGAATTGAGTTTTTCTCTTATGTGTAGGCATGTATTAGATTGTCTACTGGCCCCATATTGGTATTGAGTATATTGGATACTTGCTTCTCCATTCTTGTGATACATGACTAAGAAAAGTGTATTTCAGGGTGGCGCCTGGTGGGTTCGAACCCGGCTCCGGCCAAACTGCAACAAAAAAATGGCCAGGCGTTGTGGCAGGCACCTGTGGTCCCAGCTGCTAGGGAGGCTGAGGCAGGAGAATCACCTAAGCCCAGGAACTGGAGGTTGCTGTGAGCTGTGACACCATGGCACTCTACCAAGGGTGACAAAGTAAGACTCTATCTCAAAAAAAAGAAAGAAAAGTGTATTTCAACTCCATCCAGGTTAATGCAAAAGATGTAAAGTTCCTATTTTTTTTATGGCAGAATAGTATCCCATCGTATACATATACCACAATTTAGTAACCCATCCCTGGGTTGATGGGTATTTAGGTTGTTTTTACATCTTGGCGATTGTAAATTGAGCTGCGATAAACAATCTAGTGCAAATGTTCTTATGATAAAATGTTTTCTTTTTTTTTCATCTTGATAGATGCCTAGTAATGGGATTTGGGGATCGAATAGATGATCTGTTTTGAATTCTTTGAGGATTCCTCGTACTTATTTCCAAAGAGGCTGTATTAGTTTGTAGTCCTGCCAACAGCATTAAAGTGTTCCCTTGTCTTCACATCCACAGCATCTGCAGCTCTGGGACTTTATTTTTTTTTTTTCTTTTAGACTGGGGCTGTCACCAGGCTAGAGTGCAGTGGCACAATCATAGCTCACTGAAGCCACGAACTCCTGACTCCTGGCTCAAGTGATCCTCCTGTCTCAGCCTCCTGAATAGCTGGGACTATAGGTAATTTATCCTTGAGTAATGTTCTGTGAGAATCGTTCCCAAATTTAACCACCAAAGGAAGAATCTACTGGGACTAATATGAGGGATAATTCTACAGATATTCTAATGAAAGTTTCAGATATTGCCTATACTTCCCTAAAATGTCAGCACTTAAATGTGTAACCTAATTTTCTATTTTTTTTTTTTTTTTTTTTTTGTCGTTTTTGGCCGGGGCTGGGTTTGAACCCACCACCTCCAGCATATGGGGCCGGCACCCTACTCCTTGAGCCACAGGTGCCACCCCTATTTTTCTATGTTTAGGGATATCTCTTAGTGTTTGCTTTAAGCCCAACTGGTTGAGGACCAGGGACAGGCCTCTGGAACATAAGGACAATTCTCCAAGTCCTACTTTGATCACCTGGCAGAAAGGTAAATAAAGATCTAAAGTAAAGAGACACATTAATCCTGAGAATAATGTTGCAATCAATTTTCCTGATGCAGCAGATTCTTCCTTCCCCTGGCATTAGAAGGCAATGCTGTGGGTTTAAAAATCTGAAGAGTGGGGACATCTCAACAGGCGCTCACAGAGAGGAAATTACCAGCCCATGCCTCTGTGGATCAGCATCTTCTCATGAAATTCCCCTGAAAAGCCCAGCAGTCATGTGCTATATAGATTTTAGGACACTGGGGTATCCCCTTCTTAACTTCTGTTCTGGCTCCCTGTCAGCTGCCAGCCTTGGAGACGCAGCCTGGATGTCCCTTCCTGCTTGCATATGTCCAGCTGAGCAGGCACCCGCCTGGGCGAGGAGCCAAGATGGCAGTTAGGGAGCAAGAGGACGAGAGAAGGAGGTCATTTGCTTGGCCTTTGGCTCTGGGCCTCCCTTGGCCCCACTGTAGCCCCTTGCTAGCTAGCAGCCCAGCAGGTGCAGAGTGGCTCCCGCTCCTGGGCTCTACTAAACCCGCTGGGTTCTCCAAGGCCTTGACTGTGAGAATGGGACAAGGTGGACAGGGCTGCTCTCCCCACCCCTGGGAACTACACTTCCAGCCTTAACCCATGGGGCACGAGGACTGCAAGGTTTGTGACCTTTGGGCTAGAGCTGCGTGGGCCAAATCTTATCTACCAGAAGTCCCTTTCCTCTCAATGTTTTGGAGAGGAAGCAAATCTCTTTGCCCCAAGTTTTCATGACACAAACAAATCCTCCAAAAATCCTACAATGAAATGACCATGAACACTAAATTTTGGGAATAAAAAATTAAGACACAGGATTCAATAAGAATGGGCTTATTGGGGTGGCTCCTGTGGCTCAGTGGGTAGGGCACTGGCCCCATATACTCAGGGTGCTGAGTTCAAACCTAGCCCTGGCCAAACTGCAAACTAACAAAAAACAGCCGGGTGTTCTGGCAGGGTCCTGTAGTCCCAACTACTTAGGAAGCTGAGGCAAGAGAATAACTTAAGCCCAGGAGTTGGAGGTTGCTGTGAGCTGTGATACCACGCACTCTACCCAGGGTGATAAAGTGTCCCCACTCTAAAAATAATAATAATACAATAAAAATAAAAACTGATACTTCTGGCTTGGCGCCCATAGCATAGTGGTTATGGTGCCACCCACATGCACTGAACATAGCGAGTTCGAACTGGGCCCAGGTCAGCTAAACAACAATGACAACTTTAACAACAAAAAAATAGCCAGGCGTTGTGGTGGGTGCCTGTAGTCCCAGCTACTTGGGAAGCTGAGGCAAGAGAATCGCTTAAGCCCAAGAGCTAGAGGTTGCTGTGAGTTGTGATGCCACAGCACTCTACTGAGGGCAACATAGTGAAACTCCGTCTCAAAAAAAAAAGAAGCCAAAACTTCTACTTCCTCAAGTCCCAGTAGGAAGGGACTTCTGGTTTAGTCTTTCCATGGTGACAGGTGCCCTGGGCTTCCTCACCTGGTCTAGACCTGAGGGTCATGGGCATCAGAACTGAATCCAGCCTCCTTCTCATCCTTTTTTCCTTTTTTCTTTTGGTCAGTCCTTTGCTTTTTATTTTTGCATTTTTTTTTCTTACTTGACTTCCCTAAGTGCAATTATGAAGAAACAATTTATGAATGAGCCAATAATTGGGGGGAGTTTCTCTCATGAAATAAACCTCTTCAGAGAAAGAATCCTGATTTCAGTTCAGCTGAGTCGGGGCTGAGTGTATTTTATTCTTCTATTTTAAAATGTAATTCTAGGCTTGGCGCCTGTGGCTCACGTGGCTAAGGTGCCAGCCACATACACCTAAGGTGGTGGGTTCGAATCCAGCCCAGGCCCGCCAAACAACAATGATGGCTGCAACCAAAATACAGCTGGGCATTGTGGCAGGTGCCTGTGGTCCTAGCTACTTGGGAGGCTGAGGCAGACTTGCTTGAGCCCAGGAGTTGGAGGTTGCTGTGAGCTGTGATGCTACGGCACTCTACCCAGGGGGACAGCTGGAGGCTCTATCTCAAAAAAAAAAAAAAATGTAATTCTGGCTCGGCACCTATAGCCCAAGCACCTAAGGCACCAACCACATACACCAGAGTTGGCGGGTTCGAATCTGGCCTGGCCTGCCAAACAATGACAACTACAATCCCAAAATAGTGGGGCGTTGAGGCGGGTGCCTGTAGTCCCAGCTACTCAGGAGGCTGAGGCAAGAGAATTGCTATGTTTTTTAAGCCCAAGAGTCTGAGGCTGTTGTGAGTTATGACACCACAGGGCGACAAAGTGAGATTCTATTTCAAAACAAATGAACAAAAAGCTCTTGGGCTCAAGCCATCCTTTTGCCTCAGCCTCCCAGTAGCTGGGACTACAGGCACCCTCCACAATGCCCAGCTATTTTTAGAGACAAAATCTCGCTCTTGTTCAGGCTGGTCTCAATTAGTGAGCTCAGGCAATCCACCCTCCTCAGCCTCTCAGAGAGCTGGGATTACAGGCATGAGCCACCGCGCCTGGCTCTGGGCAAGATATTTTAGATAGGAGAGGGATGTCATTTAAAGCTCGAGAGCCTCATGAGGAAGGAACTACTATTATTACATTATTACATGTACATATTATAAGACCAAATATGCTGGAGAGAGTCAGTAACTTAGCAACACAGGCTCCAAATCTATGCCTTTGTCTGTCTTGGGTTTTGGTTTTGAGACAGAGTTTTGCTCTGTCTCCCAGACCGAGTACAGTGGCGTCATCATATAGCTCACTGCAACCTCAAGCAATTCTCCTGCCTCAACCTCCTGAGTAGCTGAGATTATAAGTCAATGCCACCATACCTAGCTAATTTTTCAATTTTTTGTAGACGTGGGTCTCCACTGTGTTCCTCAGGCTTGTCACCAACTCCTGATCTCAAGCAATCTTCCTACCTTGGCTTCCTAGAGTGCTACCATGCTCAGACCCCTTTTTTTCTGTAAAATATATTTTCAAAATATGTCTAACATATGTGAATGGTTTAAAGAATTATAACATACTTTGTATACAAATAAGTTGTTGGTTATGTACATTAGAAATATATCTGTTTGGGGCAGTGCCTGTGGCTCAGTGAGTAGGGCGCCAGCCCCATATACCTAGAGTGGTAGGTTCAAACCCAGCCCCGGCCAAACTGCAACCAAAAAATACCTGGGCGTCGTGGCAGGGACCTGTAGTCCCAGTTACTCGGGAAGCTGAGGCAAGAGAATCGCCTAAGCCCAAGAACTGGGGGTTGCTGTTAGCTGTAATGCCATGAGGGGGACAAAATGAGACTCTGTCTCTAAAAATAAAAAAAGAAATATGTCTGTTTTGCTTTCTCTCTCTCTCCCTTTTTTTTTTTTTTGAGACAGAGTCTCACTATGTCGCCCTTGGTAGTGTGTAATGGAGTCACAGCTCACAGCAACCTCCAACTCTTGGGCTTAAGCGATTCTCTTGCCTCAGTCTCCCAAGTAGCTGGGACTACAGGCTCCTGCCACAATGCCCGGCTATTTTGTTGTTGTTGTTATTATTATTGTTTTTTCGTTTGTTTGTTTTGAGACAGAGCTTCAAGCTGTTGCCCTCGGTAGAGTTCTGTGGCGTCACAGCTCACAGCAACCTCCAGCTCTTGGGCTTAGGTGATTCTCTTGCCTCAGCCTCCTGAGTAGCTGGGACTATAGGTTCCCACCACAATGCCAGGCTAGTTTTTGTTTCAGTTTGGCCGGGGCTGGGTTTGAACCGCTGCCCTCGGTATGTGGGGCTGGCGTCTTACCCACTGAGCCACTGGCACTGCCCTGTTGTTGTTTTTAGCAGGTCCTGGATGGGTTCAAAGTGCATGTGGGCAGTGCCCTAACCACTGAGCTATGAGCACTGAGCCTGTTTTGCTTTTTTTTTTTTTTGAGGTTTTTGGCTGGGGTTGGGTTTGAACCTGCCACCTCCAGTATATGGGGTCAGCGCCCTACTCCTTTGAGCCACAGGTGCTGCCCTGTTTTGCTTTCTATATATAATCTTTTAGTAAATAGAAATTCTTTTTTTTTGAGACACAGTCTCAAGCTGTCGCCTTGGGTAGAGTGCCATGGCATCATCATAACTCACTCACAGCAATATCCAACTCTTGGGCTCAAGTGATCCTCTTGTCTCAATTTTCTATTTTTAGAGATAGGATCTCATTCTTTGCTCAGGTTGATCTTAAACCCGTGAGCTCAAGATATCCACCTGCCTCAGCCTCCCAGAGTGCTAGGATTATAGGCATGAGCTACCACACCTGGCCTTAAATTCTTATTATTTTATTTTATTATTTTGTTTTATTTCATTTTATTTTTATTTATTTATTTATTTTTGACACTAGCCTCAAGCTGTCGCTCTGGGTAGAGTGTTGTAGCATCACAGCTCACAGGAACCTCCAACTCCTGGGCTCAAGCAATTCTCCTGCCTCCACCTCCCAAGTAGCTGGAACTATAGGCGCCTGCCCCAACACCCGGCTATTTTTTGGTTGCAGCCATCATTGTTTGGCGGGCCGGGGATGGATTCGAACCCACCAGCTCAGGTGTATATGGCTGGTGCCTTAGCCGCTTAAGCCACAGGTGCCGGGCCTATTTTGTTTTATTTTTTGTAACAGAGTCTCACTCCATTACCCTGAGTAGAGTACCATGGCACCATAGCTCACAGCAACCTCAAGTGATTCTCTTGTCTTAGCTTCCCAAGTATCTGGAACTATAGGCCCCAGCCAAAAGACTGGGCAGTATTTTTTTATTTTTAGTAGAGACAGTGTCTGGCTTTTGTGCAGGCTGGTCTGGAACTCTTGAGCTCAAGCAATCCACCTGCCTCAGCCTCCCAGAGTGCTACCAATATAGGCATGAGCCACCACACCTGGCTTTATTAATCATTTTAATGGAAAAGAATTTATCAGCATTTTCTTTTCTTTCCTTCCTTCCTTTTTTTTTTAAGCTAGTCAAGTGGCATAGTGGGAGTGGAGAAAGAACAAAGGAATCTGTATCTGGTTGTGATCAATTATGGCTGTAAACACCACTGTACTCTGACCAGCCCTGTCAAAGTTTTCTTTTATGGTTTGCATTTTTTGCATCTGATACACACACACACACACACACACACACACACACATATACATATATATTTAAGACAGTAAAAATAGCTGGGCATTGTGGTGGGTGCCTATAGTCCCAGCTATTCGGGAGGCTGAGGCAACAGAGTCGCGTTAGCCCAAGAGTTTGAGGTTTCTGTGAGTTATGATACGACAGCACTCTACTAAGGGTGACAAAGTGAGACTCTGTTTCAAAAAACAAACAAACAAACCAAAAAGACAAGAATAGGCTCAGTGCCTGTGGCTCAAGCGGCTAAGGCGCCAGCCATATACACCTAAGGTGGTGAGTTCAAATCCATCCCAGGCCCACCAAACAACAATGATGGCTGCAACCAAAAAATAGCCAGGGGTTGTGGTGGGCACCTGTGGTCCCAGCCACTTGGGAGACTGAGGCAGGAGACTCGCTTGAGCCCAGGAGTTAGAGGTTGCTGTGAGCTGTGATGCCACAGCACTGTACCCCGGGCGATAGCTTGAGGCTCTGTCTCAAAAAAAAAGGCAAGAATCGTACTTTGTTTTCTTTGGTAGAGTGTCATGGTGTCATAACTTACAGCAACCTCAAACTTTTGAGCTCAAGTGAGCCTCTTGCCTCAGTTTTTCATTTTTAGTAGAGATTGGGGGAAGGGGGGTTCTCACTCTTGCTTAGGCTGTTCTTGAACTCCTGAGCTCAACCAATCCACTTGCCTCAGCCTCCCAGAGTGCTAGGATTACAACTGTGAGCTACCACTCCTGGCTGGTGCTATCCTGAAGTAAAAGAGACATTTTTGTGTATTGTTTTCTCTAAAAGGGGTATAGTTTGGCATTCCACAATTACATCTCAAACTACCTAGAATTTTTTTTTTTTTGAAGTGATACAAGGTAAGGTACTTGTTTATTCATTCTTTTTGTTGTTGTTCTATTATACTAGATTCTGGATAGTTTGTGCTCTCTAAACTTACCCTCCAGTACAAGAATATGCTTACTGCTTTCAATTCGGTTATATAAGGTTTTATTTAGTATCTACTGTGGCATTATCTAGAAGTAGGTCTTGTATAAGAAGAATAAATTATGAGGCCAGGGGTGATGGCTCACGCGTATAATCCAGCCAAGGCAGGCGGATCGCCTAAACTCACAGTTCAAGACCAACCTGAGCCAGAGCAAGACCCCGTCTCTAAAAAAATAGCTGGGCATTGTGGCTGGTGCCTATAGTCCCAGCTGCTCAAGAGGCTGAGGCAAGAGAACAGCTTGAGCCCAAGAGTTTGAGGTTGCTGTGAGCTATGACGCCACAGCACTGTACCAAGGTGTCTTTTTTGTACTCTGTCTCAAAAAAAGAAAGAAAATTATGGATTGCTAAGTTTTGCCTCATTAATTAGAGGTGTACTGTTAAGGACACTATCACATATTTTCTAGCTTCCTGATTTATTAGTTTCACATATAAAGGAAGGTTTATATAGATTCTATGGGCCTTTGGGGCCTTTAAAATGAGTTTGGTGAACTTTGGTGTGGGGTTGGGTGGTGTCAAGTTCTTGCTCTCATTCTATTTTGTTACTTAGCTTTCTCTGCAGAGATGTGCTATGATCCAGAAATTTTTCTTAAAATCCTACAATGATCCTCTACTTTTTCATAAGTAGAGAGAGGTGTTTAAGAACAAGTATGGTACCCATGTGGCTAGATGCTTCTACAACTGGGTATAGACATGGTAAAAAACAACCAGACCATGTTTGGGCTGTTAAATCTAAACAATTGGCTTACTGTAACCCCACCATTGCTACTCTGAAAAAAACACACAAAGTTAATAGCCCATTATGTTTGAATTTGTAGAAGTAACTAATTAGGAAAGTTCTTTCTCATCCAGTATGAAAAGAATTTTTTTTTTGAGACAGAGTCTCACTACGTTGCCCTCAGTAGAGTGCCGTAGAGTCATAGCTCACAGCAACCTCTTGGGCTTAAACGATTCTCTTGCCTCAGCCTCCCAAGTAGCTGGGACTATAGAGACCCACCACAACGCCCAGCTATTTTTTGGTTGCAGTTGTCATTGTTGTTTGGCAGGCCTGGGCTGGATTTGAACCCACCATACACCAGCTCCGGTGTATGTGGCTGGCGCTCTAGCCGCTGAGCTACAGGCGCCGAGCAGAAAAAATATTTTTATGTTTAAGTAATTATTGTGTAGATTTAAGCAGAAGCTTCTCAAAGGCTTTTGCAGTCTCCAGGGAGCCAGATTCCTAAAGCAAGAAAAATGGCACATAATAGAATAAAGGCCAGGCACAGAAGCAGGTGCCTGAAGTCTCAGCTACTCAGGAGCCTGAGACTGAGGATTGCTTGAGCCTGGAGTTTGAGGCTGTAATGAACTGTGATTGCACCACTGCACTCCGGCCTAGTGATAGAGTAAAACCCTATCTCAAAAAAAAGTATTTATATGTATGTTTATATTTTTATATATATATATATGCGCATATATGTATAAACTATATATGTGAACTACACATAGACAAAGAAAACACCTCAAATACTTGAGACAGTTGTGAAAATTTCTGTCTGGCCATTCTGGCCTGCTTGCCAGAGTTAATCATTATTAATAATTTCTTATGTGTCCTTTCAGGAATTATTTTTAGCACATATAGCATAAAATATTTATATTTCCCTTTTAATAATGCAAACAGAATCACATTAAATATGCCACTTTGCAGCTTTTTTTCTTTTATTGTGGCATAATTTGCATGCAATGAAATCCACTGTTCTCCTACAAACCCAGGTAACCACTCTCTACTCAGGAGAAGAGGTAGAATTCCAGCCCCTAAAGGTTCCCTTGTCTCCCTTTCCAGTCACTTCCCACTGCTCCCATTACCGGACCCCCACCAGCAAAGGCAGCTACTTTGCAGCTTGCTTTTTTTACTGACCATATCTTGGTGTGCTTTGCTACCAATGCATAGAGTCCTATCATACAATAGGCAGGGCACAGATGTAGCAAAATTCCTTATAGATTGCTGAGGATGGTGGCTCAGGCCTGTAATGCTAGCACTCTGGGAGGCTAAGGCAGGTGGGTTACTTGAGGTTAGGAGTTTGAGACGAGCCTGAGCAAAAGTGAAACCCTGTCTTTACCAAAAGAAAGAGAGAGAGAGGACGGAAGGAAGGAAAGGAGGAAAGGAAGAAAGAAAGGAAGGAAAAGAAAGTTCCTTATAGACATTAAGAATGTTATCATTTAAAAAAATTACAACCAGGCTCAGTGCCTATATCTCAGTAGCTAGGGTGCTGGCCTGGAGCTGGCGGTTCGAACCCAGCCCAGGCCTGCCAAACAACAATGACAACTACAACAACAACAAAATAGCTGGGCATTGTGGCAGGCACCTGTAGTCCCAGGTACTTGGGAGGCTGAGACAAGAATCGCTTAAGCCCAAGAGTTTGAGGTTGCTGTGAGCTGTGATGCCACAGCACTCTACCGAGGGTGACATAGTAAAACTCTGTCAAAAAAAAAAAATATATATATATATATATACACACAGAGCTAAGTCAATGGCCTAAAAGTTACATGGGGAATACTAGGTCTTATTATTTCAGGTACTGTTTTCAGCTCATCTTTTGCCATCCTGGTGTATGTTCCCTCCAAGCTCAGATCCCCTCAGGTAAGGAGCTCATCATTGTTGATATTTATTTATTTAGATTTATTTACTTTGTCACTCTTGGTAGAGTGCCGTGGTGACACAGCTCACAGCAACCTCCAGTTCTTGGGCTTAGGCAATTCTCTTGCTTCAGCCTCCCGAATGCCTGGCTTTTTTTTTTTTTTTTTTTTGGTTGCAGTTTGGCCAGGGCTGGGTTCGAACCTACCACCCTCGGTATATGAGTTCAGGGCCCTACTCACTGAGCCACAATGGCGCCGCCCTATTGTTGACATTTCAAATCTTGATTAGCCTTGAAGATTTTTACAGCTTTTCTATCTAGAGCAAACAGTGGGTTTCCCCTTTTTGTTTAAATTGAGACTTCAGGGGGGAAAATAAAAAATTCCCCTTTCTTTAAACATCATTTCAAAGTAAAGCAAGTTTTAAGCCAAGTACTTCTGAGAAGTATAACTTGGTTTGTTCCTCTTTAGTAAGTTGTGGGATGTTTTTAATTACCTTTTTTTTCATTTGAGTAGAAGAGAAGTAGAGTAGTAAGAAAAGGTGGGCAATGGTGCAGGAGACATTGGGATTTCTCTATTTTCTCCCAGTCTCTTAACTTTGATTGGTTTGAGGTTGTTGTGAGTTGTGACACCATGGCACTTGCCGACACATGGCCGCATAGTGGGACTCTGTCTCAAACAAACAAACAGAAAAAAAACTCTTGGACTCAAGTGATCCTCTTGCCTCAGCCTCTCGAGCAGCTGGGACTACAAGTGCTCCCCACAATGCCTGGCTATTTTTAGAGACAAGATCTCACTCTTGCTCAGACTGATCTTGAACTTGTGAGCTCAACCAATCCACCCACCTTGGCCTCCTAGAGTGCTGGGATTGCAGGCACGAGCCACCACCATAGTGGTGGTGAGCGTGCCATGAATCTTAACAATTGTCACAAGCTAGGTGTCTGGGAAACAGACCAAGAGAGAAATTTGCATACAGAAAGTTTATCAAGGATGCCCTCAGGATTAACACCTGCTGAAGAGGTGGGTAGCAGGATTGAGAGAGGTTGGCCTGGGGTGTGGGTAACAAAGGCCTCAGCTGAAGTGGCTTTCTCAAGCTGGGATAGTCCTTTTCAGGGATGCGGGCTGTCCTTGGGGAGGGCATGACCTCTTTAGCTTCCTTCCACATAAGGTAGTTCCCAAGAGGGACTTCCCCTGTCCTACCAAGGACCCTTCTCATTGCATTTTGGTTTCCTCTATGTTTGTCCAATAGAAAAATAATGTGCCACAAAGGCGCATGGGAAGGTCTGAGCGTCCTAAGAGTTTTTTTTTTTTTTTTTTTTTTTGAGACAGAGCCTCAAGCTGTCCCCCTGGGTAGAGTGCCGTGGCATTACAGCTCACAGCAACCTCCAACTCCTGGGCTCAAGCGAGTCTCCTGCCTCCGCCTCCCAAGTAGCTGGGACCACAGGCGCCCGCCACAACGCCCGGCTATGTTTTGGTTGCAGCCGTCATTGTTGTTTTGGCGGGTCCGGGCTGGGGATTCGAACCTGCCACCTTAGGTGTACGTGGCTGGCGCCTTAGCCGGTTGAGCTATAGGCGCTGAGCCGTCCTAAGAGTTTTATATTTATTTTTACCTCCACATCATTCCAAAAGAGGATCTGAGGTGACAGTGGAGATAAATACCACTTTTTAGTTATTATTATACAGCTACCATTTACTAAGCACCACTGTAGAGAGCAACTGGGCTAATTATTTTAGATAGGTCATTTTGTTAATCTCAGAACCACTCTGTGACATAAGTGTTATGTAATGGATAAGGAAATAGGCTCAAAGAGGTTAAGTGTCCTGCCCAAAGCCTTGTGGTTGGTGAACGGCAATGCAGAAGGTCAGACTGACTCTAAGTCCGTTCTTAACATTTGGGCCTATTGAGGAGACAAGAAAGTATGATGAAACCAGAGGGGTAGGGCCTCTATCTAAAAAAAAAAATTGCATACTCTGCACAGTGCTGGGATGGACCCAGAATTCAGTCTGAGTTTCCTGGGGCGAGAGGAAAGAAACACAGTCAGAAAGAATATCCATGGCAGAACCGCTACAGTGAAAGCAAACCCATGAGGACAGAAGTCAGAATGGTGGTTCCCTTCAAGTGAAGGGCACTGACTGAGGGGGCAAGAGGAGGGCGTCCGGATGCTGGTGACCTTCTCCACTGTGACTCAGGATGTGCTTACACAGGTGAGAATATTTAAAAGGTTGTACGTTTAAGGTTTGTGTATTTTAGCATATATTTGTTATACTTGATTTTTAAAAAGTTATTAGGCTGGGTGTGGTGGCTTGAACCTATAATCGCAGCATTCTGGGAGGCTGAGGCAGGTGGATTGCCTGAGCTCCCAGGTTCAAGACCAGCCTGAGCCAGTGTGAGACTTCATCTCTAAAAATAACCAGGCGTTGTGATTGGTGCCCTTAGTCCCAGCTACTTAGGATGCTGAGGCAAGAGAATCACTTGAGCCCAAGAGTTTGAGGTTGCTGTGGGCTGTGATACCACAGCACTCTAAGGAGGGCAACATAGTGAGACTCTGTCTCAAAAAAAATAAAAGTTATTAAAGACCGGGTGCAGTGGCTCAAGCCTGTAATCCTAGCACTCTGGCAGATGGATTGCTTGAATTCAGGATTTTGAGACCAGCCTGAGCAAGAGCAAGACCCCAACTCTAAAAATAGTTGGGCATTGTGGCAGGCACCTGTAGTCTCAGCTACTCAGGAGGCTAAGGCAGGAGGATCATTTGAGCTCAAGAGTTTGAGATTGCTGTGAGCTATGACACCACAGCACTCTACTCAGGCTTACAAAGTGAAACTCAGTCTCAACAGGAAAAAATAGTTATTAAAAATTGTGTCGGGTTGTGCCTGTGGCTCAAAGGAATAGGGCGCCAGACCCATATGCCGGAGGTGACAGGGTCAAACCCAGCCCAAGCCAAAAACTGCAAAAAAAAAAAAAAAAAAAAAAAAAATTGTGTCAAAAACCGCCAGACACAGTGGCTCACACCTGTAAACCTAGCACTCTGGGAGACCGAGGTGGGTGGATCAGCCTGAGCTCACAGGTTTAAGACCAGCCTGAACAAGAGCAGTGAGACCCCCATCTCAAAAAATATCTGGGTATTGTGGTGGGTGTCTGTAGTCCCAGTTACTTGGGAGGCTGAAGTAAGAGGATCGCTTAAACCCAAGAGTTTGAGGTTAATGTGAGCTATGATGCCACAGCACTCTACTGTGGGAGACAAAGTGAGACTGTCTCAAAAAAAAAAAAAAGAACCCCTTTGTTTAAGAGAGCTCAGCCTTTTCTCATACTGAAACCCTAGAAAAATTCCCAGGATGGCTGTCTTTTATAATAGCTCCTACAATGAGCTCAGTATTGAGTTTCATGTAACTTTTCATTATAACATCCCTCAATGAAGGCAGGTGGCATGATACTAAAGAAGAATTTAGTGAAGCCTTGAGATATTGACTCTGTGGTCCCAGGATGAAGCGCTGGGTTAAGCTGGCAGTCACCAGTGTTGCTAATGCGGGCTCCTGGCTGGGACTGCTCTCTGGGTTTTCTCCTGGCAGTTCTGTGTTGGGGCTGCCCTGGGTCTGGGGCTCAGAAACATGCCACGTGGGAACTATTGGGTGGGGGGGGCATGTGCATGTGTGTGTGTGCATTCCCAATAGCACACCTATGTACATATGTGGTGGCATCACGGGGTGATTCAGGGGTTGGGAAACCTGGATTCACTTACCCTGCCCAAGCTTGGGTTGCTAGAGGCTGGAGCTGTTCCCTCCTTGGTCTCTCTTATCTCAGACCATGCAGCTCCAGGGTGCCACTTACAAGTGTCCATATAGTTCAATACTACTGTGAGTTTGTGAGCTTTGGCCTCCTTTCCCTTCTTTCCTGGGAAGAAGGAGGGTTCCTGCTGAGGAGGGAAGCGAAGGCTTCATCCCAGCCCGGTGACTCAGACCGGGACTCAGGGCAGCCAGGAGCTCCAAGGCAGCTGTTACCTGTGAGGCTGCCAAGCAGAGCTACTAATGACCTGCTAAGCCACTCTTCTGCCATCACTCTGAACCTTGAGTATTGCTCAGCACCAGCCAGCCCTCTGTCCTGGCGTAGGCCAACATGGGCTCTGGAGACAACCAAGCTTTCAGATTCTGGTTCCTCCCGTTCCTAGTTGGTCAAGTTCCTAACCACTCTAAGTGTTCTCAACTCTGAAATGGGCATGATGATTATATTCGTACCACTTCACAGAGATGTTAAAAGAATGGAGAGACAATTTATATGCACAATGTGTGGGGTAAGCCGCCACAAAAATTAAATGAAATGTGCTCTTTTAATTCCAGAACTGAGCGAAAAGACTTGTGAGTATTATGTGCTTTTGTGGAGGCCCTAAGCGACCTGGAAAACACGGTGGGGCCCTGCAAGCCAGGCGTAAAAACCTCTTACAGGTAACCCCGACTGTGCAGTCAAGTCCGCCTGTCAGATAAGGGTTGAAAAGGCCCATCTGTGCAGAAGACATGACTCAAAGGTTGATGTGAGTAAAAAGAAACTCCATTGTAATGATGTGAGTAAAATACTCCATCGTAACTGCAGGGTCTCCAAAGCCATAAGAAAACAGTCATGAAGCCAGTTTCTCGGAAATTTAATTGAGTACATAGAAGAGAAAGGTTTTACTCCTCTGTTAATCCTAACCTTTAACTTCAACAATAGAAGTCAGATAATGTATTGTTCTTTTAGATCTTCCAAGAGGAATAGCCTGAGGCTAGCTTAAGATGGTCGTCTTACTTTCCTGGACTTTCTTTCTTTAGGCTAATCTTATGATGGCTATCTCACATTCCCGGACTTTTCTTTCTTTCTTTTCTATAGTTTAAGATAAGAAATGAGGATGCTAGGATTACTTGATTACTTTCTTTCTTTCTTTTCTATGGTTTAAGATAAGAAATGAGGATGTTAGGATTATCGATCAATGTGGTGTATTGACTAGCTCCCAATAAAGGGGAGTAGAAAATAAAGACATTTTGCTACAAGCCACCTAAGAGTGTGTAGTCGTTTCTTGCTTTTAAACAATTCTAGGAGCGAGCTTGCACCCATGACCAAGCCATCCTTCTCTCCCCGCGAGAAAGAACTTCACACAACAACAATGGATGTCACATTGTACGTGCTCAATATGAGTTTGTCCACACAAATCTATCTGCATGAAGTTCAGCATAAGACAGAGACGTTCGGCTCGGCGCCTATAGCTCAACCGGCTAAGGCGCCAGCCACGTACACCTAAGGTGGCGGGTTCGAATCCCCAGCCCGTACCCTCCAAACAACA
>NW_003852455.1:89548-91120 GCF_000181295.1 Otolemur garnettii | reverse complement strand
AAATCATTTTCTATTTTCGTGGTTAAAAAAAGTATTTGTTGTGGTCAAAGTCATATGATTTCATTAGAAATCATTTATGGAAAAAGAAAAAAAAGGTTTTTTTCTTTTGCAATTCTTGGCTGGGACCAGGTTTGAACCCACCACCTCCGGTAATGGGGCCAGCACCCTACTCCTACTGTGTATATGTGTGTGTGTATTTTTTATTACTTTTTGAGATTGGGCTTGCTATGTTGCCCAGGCTGATCTCAAACTCCAGGTTTCAAGTGATCACCGCACCTCAGCCTCCTGAGTAACTGGGATTTACAAGCATGAGCCACTATATCCAGTCTATATATGTACTTTTTATTTAGACAGAGTCTTACTTTATTGCCCTTGGTAGAGTGCTGTGGCATCACAGCTCACAGCAACCTCCAACTCCTAGGCTTACTCCTGGGCTTAGGCAATTCTCTTGCCTCAGCCTCCTGAGTAGCTGGGACTACAGGCACCTGCCACAACGCCTGGCTATTTTTTGTTGTAGTTTGGCCAAGGCCGGGTTCGAACCTGCCACCCTTGGTATATGGGGCTGGCGCACTACCCACTGAGCCATAGGCACCACCCAATCCAGTCTATATTTTATTTTATTATTTTTGTTGTTGTTGCAGTTTTTGTCCATGGCTGGGTTTGAACCCACCACCTCCGGTATATAGGGCCAGCGCCCTACTCCTCAAGCCACAGGCGCCACCCCTAACCTATATTTTAAAATAAACTTTATATTTTAGAATATTTTTATTTGCAGAAAAGTTACAAAGATAATATAGAGAGTTCCCGTATACTCCACACACAGTTTCTTCTATTGTTATCACATTACTAGGGAACTTTGATCACAACTAATAAACCAGTTTTGATACATTATCCTTGTTTTTTTGAGACAGAGTCTCAAGCTGTAGCCCTGAGTAGAGTGCCATGGTGTCATAGCTCACAGCAACCTCCAACTTGGGCTCAAGAAATCCTCTTTCTTCAATTTTTCTATTTTTAGTAGAGATGGGGTCTCGCTTTTGCTTAGGCTGGTCTCAACTCACTAGCTCAAGCAAACCACCTGCTAGGATTACAGGTGTGAGCCACCATGCCTGGCCTAATACCTTGTTCTTTTTGTTTATTTGCTTGTTTTTGAAACAGCCTCACTCTGTTGTCCAGGTTAGAGTGCCATGGCAGCAGCCTAGCTCCCAGCAACTTCAAACTTTACGGCTCAAGTGATCCTCCTGCCTCAGACTCCTGAGTTCCTAGGACAACAGGCATTCCTACCACACCTGGCTGACTTTTGTCTTTTTTGTAGAGACAGGGTCTTGCTTTTGCTTAGGCTGCTTTCAGACTCCTGAGCTCAAGGGAAGGATTATAGACATGAGCCACTGTGCCCGGCCTTGATACATTATTTGTAACTGAAGTCCATACTTAATTGGAATTACCTTAGTTTTTAGCTAATGCTCCCTTTCTATTCTAGGATTTCATCTAGAATACTTCATTGCATTTAATCATCTTCTTTTCTTAGGCTCTTATAGAATGTAAGAGTTTCTCAGACTTTTCTTTTTTTTTTTT
>NW_003852455.1:85003-87503 GCF_000181295.1 Otolemur garnettii | reverse complement strand
TCAAGCTGTTGCCCTGGGTAGAGTGCCATGGCATCATAGCTCACAGCAACCTCTAACTTCTTGAAGGCAATCCTCTTGCCTCAATTTTTCTATTTTTAGTAGAAAGGGGCACTTTGCTTTTTTTGCTCAGGCTGGTCTTGAACTTGTGAGCTCAAGCTATCTACCTGCTTTGGCCTCCCAGAGTGCCAGGATTACAGGCATGAGCCACTGTGCCCAGCCTATGCTTGCTTGCTTCCTTCCTTCCTTCCTTTTCTTTCTTTCCTTTCCTTCCTTTCTTTCCTTCCTTCTTTCCTTTCTTCTTTCCTTTCTTTCCTTCTTTCTTTCTTCCTTTCCTTCTTTTCTTTCTTTTTTTCCTTCTTTTCCTTTCTTTCCTTTCTTTCTTTCTCTCTCTCTCTCTCTCTCTTTCTCTCTTTCTTTCTTTCTTTCTTTCTTCTCAAATGATGACAGCTTTGGCTATTGGCAGGTCCTTCAGTTGGCTCCATGTCCACAGACATATCCCCACCATTTTGTACTTTGAGCTCTTCCCTACTTTGGCTTTAGAAGATGCTGCAATTCATCTTGTATATTTCCTTTCTTCCTTTCCTTCCTTCTTTTGTTCTTTTTTTTGTAGAAACAGAGTCTCACTTTGTTGCCCTTGGTAGGGTGCCATGGCGTCACACAGCTCACAGCAACCTTCAACTCCTGGGCTTAGGTGATTCTCTTGCCTCAGCCTCCCAAGTAGCTGGGACTACAAGTGCCTACCACAATACCTGACTATATTTTTTCTTGCAGTTTGGCTGGGGCTGGGTTTGAACCTGCCGCCCTCAGTATATGGGGCCAGCACCCTACTCACTGAGCCGCAGCTCCACCCTTTCTTTCTTTCTGACAGAGACTCACTCTGTTGCCTGAGGTTAGAGTGCCATGGCCTCAGGCTAGCTGAGAACAACCTCAAATTCCTGGGTTCAAGCAGTTCTGCCTCAGTCTCCTGAATACCTGGAACTCATACAATTGGCTAATTTTTCTATTTTTAGAAGAGACAGGGTCTCACTTGGCTGGTCCCAAATTCCTGAGCTCAAGGGATCCTTTTGCCTCAGCCTCCCAGAGTGCTAGGATTACAGGCATGAGCCACCATGCCCAGCCATCTTGTATATTTCTGACCTGGCCTTAGAATCACTCATTTCTCCAAGGAGACTAGTTCCTTCTTATTGGGACATGGTATTAGAAACCAATATCTGGTCTCGGCGCTGGTAGCTTAAGTTGCTAAAGGGCCAGCCACATACACCAGAGCTGGTAGGTTCGAATCCCGCCTGGGCCTGCCAAACAACAATGACAACTACAACCAAAAAATAGCCAGACGTTGTGGCGGGCACCTGTGGTCCCAGCTGCTTGGGAGGCTGAGGCAAGAGAATCGCTTAAGCCCAGAGTTGGAGGTTGCTGTGAGCTGTGATGCCACAGCACTCTACCCAGGGCTACAGCTTAAGGCTCTGTCTCCAAAAAAAAAAAAAAGGAAACCAACATCTGGGTGCTGGATGTGCTCATTGCTACCTGAATATTATAGTTTTTAGGCCTGCTCAGTGGACAGACCTAGGAAATATACGTGTGAGTACTAAACTAATGTGACTACTAATAGGTTTTTGGTGGATCATTAGGATTAGGATTTTCCCCATATAAAATCATATAATCTGCAAACAGAGATAGTTTCACTTCTTCCTTTCTTTTGGTTTTTTGTTTGTTTGTTTGTTTGTTGTTGTTGTTTTAGGACAGAGTCTTGCTTTGTCACCCTCAGTAGAGTGCTGTGGCATCACAGTTCACAGCGACCTCAAACTCTTGGGCTTAAGCAATTCTCTTGACTCAGTTTCCCAACTAGCTGGGACTACAGGTGCCTGCCACAATGCCCAGCTACTTTTTTTAGAGACAAGGTCTCACTCTGGCTCAGGCTGGTCTCGAACCATGAGTTCAAGCAATCCATCTGCCTTGGCCTCCCAAGTGCTGGGATTACAGGCATGAGCCACCCTGCCTAGCCCCACTTCTTCCTTTCTAACCTGACTGCCTTTCTTTTTTTTTTTGTGGGACAGAGTCTCACTTTGTTGCCCTCAGTAGAGAGCTGTGGCATCACAGCTCATAGCAACCTCAAACTCTTGGGCTTAAGCAATTCTCTTGCCTCAGCCTCCCAAGTAGCTGTGACTACAGGTCCCTGCCACAACACCCGGCTATTTTTGTTGTTGTTGTTGTTGCAGTTTGGCCGGAGCCAAGTTCAAACCCGCCACCCTCAGTATATGGGGCCAGCACCTTACTTACTGAGCCACAGGCACCGCCCACCTGACTGCCTTTTATTTCTTTTTCTTCCCTAATTGCTTTAGCTAAAACTGCTAGCACAGGCTCCGCGCCTGTGGCTCAAGCGGCTAAGGCGCCAGCCATATACACCTAAGGTGGCGGGTTCGAATCCCCAGCCGGAGCCCGCCAAACAACAACAATGATGACTGCAACCAAAAAATGGCCAGGCGTTGTGGCGGGCGCCTGT
>NW_003852455.1:81994-83001 GCF_000181295.1 Otolemur garnettii | reverse complement strand
TCTTGCCTCAGCCTCCCGAGTAGCTGGGACTATAGGCGCCCGCCACAACGCCCAGCTATTTTTTTGTTGCAGTTTGGCCGGGGCCGGGTTTAAACCCACCACCCTCAGTATATGGGGCTGGAGCCCTACCCACTGAGCCACAAGCACCACCCTCTCTGTTGTTTTTATATGTGTATTATAACTTGTGTGTACACACATCCATATATACGCATGCAACAGGCAGTCCCTGGGTTACAAATGAGGTAGGTTCTGGAGGTTTGTTCTTTTTTTTTTTGTTAAAGACATGTTGCCCTCAGTATAGTGCCCTGGCGTCATAGCTCACAGCAACCTCAAACTCTTGGGCTCAAGTTATTCTCTTGCCTTAGCCTCCCAAGTAGCTGGGACTGCAGGCTCCCACCATAGGCCCAGCTATTTTTAGAGACCGGGTCTCCCCCTCTTGCTCAAGCTGGTCTTCAACCCATGATCAGGCAATCCATCTGCCTTGGCCACCCAGAGTGCTAGGATTACAGGCACCGTGCTGGCCTCTCATTCTTCTTTAAATATTTGTTAGAAGTTACCAATGGAGCCATCTGGGCCTGGGGCTTTTCTTTGTGGGAAGTTTTAAAATCATGAATTCACTGTCTTTTCTCACTAGAGGTCTATTTAGATCTTCTATTTCTTCTTGAGTGAATTTTAGAAGTTTGTGTCTTTCTAGGAATCTGTCCATCTGACATAGTTACCTAATTTGTTGGCAAATAGTTGTAGATAGTATAAGGGCCCGGGGAACTCTGAAATTTTGCTAAAAAATCAACTCACAAAAGACTGCTTAATGCAGTAAAAGCGTACAGATTTATTTAATATGTGTATATGGGTAATCACTCTGTGATTACCCTCTCTCCAGAGGGCTTCAGAAGCTCATAAACAATCCTGGACAAACAGGTTATAGGAAAAGGGAAAGAAGAATTCTGTTGAGTGGCAATAAAAGGTTGCTAAGAATAATAAATGGATCCAAAAACAGATTAACTTTT
>NW_003852455.1:80246-81859 GCF_000181295.1 Otolemur garnettii | reverse complement strand
CTCCTGGGCTCAAGCGATTCTCCTGCCTCCACCTCCCAAGTAGCTGGGACCACAGGCACCTGCCACAATGCCTGGCTAATTTTTGGTTGCAGCCGTCATTGTTATTTGGTGGGCCCGGGCTGGATTCAAACCCACCAGCTCAGGTGTATATGGCTGGCACCTTAGCAGCTTAAGCCATGGCGCTGAGCCAAGAAAGAGATTAACTTGTAAAGGGTGTATTCAGGTGTGGTTACATTCTTTTTTTTTTTTTTTTTTTTTGAGATAGTCTCACTCCATTACCCTGGTTCCCTGATGGTTAGCGTGCCATGGCATCATAGCTCATAGCAATCACAAACTCTTAGGTTCAAGCAATCCTCTTGCCTCAGCCTCCCAAAGCTGAAACTACAGATTCCTGCCACCATGCCCTGCTAGTTTTTCTATTTTTGGTAGAGAGAGGGTATCTCACTCTTGCTTAGGCTGGCCTTGAACTCCTGAGCTCAGGTGATCCACCTGCCTGGGTCTCCCGGAGTGCTAGGGTTATAGGCAGGAGCAACCACATTCTTGGTCTTACTAGCAGAGGAAGAAGAAAACAATTATTCTCTTTGGTGGATTTGGATCTTCAGCAGTTAAAGGAACTTCAACTTTATCCTGTGGTTTGGGGTAGGCAAAAGCTGGGTGGGGGGAAGGACAGAGAGACCTTGAGCCTTCTAAGTTCAAAATATCAATGCACTATATTTTGGGGCCTTTTATTTCTGAACCCAATATTACTATTCCTTTATAAACTTTTAAAATTTCTGTAAGGTTGATAGTGATATCCTCACTTTCATTACTGATTATCATGTATTCAGCTTTTTTCTATTTTAATTTGGTCAGTTTAGCTAAAGGTTTGTCAATTTTTTGTTTGTTTGTTTATTTTGAGACAGAGTCTCACTATGTTGCCCTGGGTAGAGTGTTGTGGCATCACAGCTCACAGCATCCTCAAACTCTTAGGCTTAAGTGATTCTCTTGCCTCAGTAGCTGGGATTACAGGCACCTGCCACAACACCCAGCTATTTTTATATTGCAGTTGTCACTGTTGTTTAGCTGGCCCGGGCTGGGTTTGAACCTGCCAACCTCAGTGTATGTGGCCTGTGCCATAGCCATTGTGCTATGGGCGCCATGCCAGGTTTGTATATTTTTTTTTTGGAGACAGAGTCTCACTAAGTTGCCCTCTGTAGAGTGCTGTGCTGTCTCAGCTCACAGCAACCTCAAACTCTTTGGAGCTTAAGCAGTTCTCTTGCTTCAGCCTCTCAAGCAGCTGGGACTACAGGTGCCCGTCACAACACCCGGCTATTTTTTAAATATTTGAGTCTTGCTCAGGCTGGTCTCAAACCTGTGAGCTGAGGCAATCCACCCACCTTGGCCTCCCAGAGTGCTGGGATTACAGGCCTGAGCTACTGCACCAGGCCCCAATTTCAGTTTCTTGACTTTCTCTATTGTTTGTTGGGGGTTTTTTTCTGTTTGTTTTTTTTGTAGAGACAGTCTCACTTTGGCTCCCTCAGTAGCGTGCCGTGGTGTCACATAGCTCACAGCAACGTCCAACTCCTGAGCTTAGGAGATTCTCTTGCCTCAGCCTCCCGAGTAGCTGGGACTAT
>NW_003852455.1:78703-79915 GCF_000181295.1 Otolemur garnettii | reverse complement strand
CTCAGCCTCCTAAGTAGCTGGGACTACAGGTGCCCACCACAATGCCCGGCTATTTTTTTGTTGCAGTTTGTCTGGGGCTGAGTTCAAACCTGCCACCCTTGGTATATGGGGCCGGCACTTTACTCACTGCCACAGGCGCTGCCCTGGTTTGTTCTTAAGTTGTGTTTGTATGTAAGTTGGAACAGACATATTACTTATCACTTGTAATAGACCCCACTTACAAGTGTGAATGGCATGTAAGTCTGGATGTTTGTAACCTCAGGACTGCTATATGAAATCCATATATAAAATCCATATCTATCTATATATATTTTTTGAGACAGTGTCTCACTCTGTTACCCAGGCTAGAGTGCTGTTGTGTCAGCCTAGTTCACAGCAACCTCAAATTCCCGGGCTCAAGTGATCCTCCTGCCTCAGTCTCCTAAAGTAGCTGAAATTATAGGCCCCCTCCATGACACCCTGCTAATTTTCCTATTTTGAGTAGACACAGGTTTCACTATGCTCAGGTTGGTCTTGAGACCTGAGTTCAAGCAGTCCTCCTACTTTGGCTTCCTAGAGTGCAAGGATTATAGGTGCAAGCCACAGTCCCCAGCCTAAAATCTGTAAATCGGTATATCCATACTAAAATAACAACATTGGTTCACACTGCTGTCTTCTTTTTCTTTTTTTTTGAGATAGAGTCTCACTTTGTCACCCTGGGTAGAGTGCATGGCATCATAGCTCACAGCAACTTCAAACTCCTGGGCTCAAGCCACCCTCTTGCCTCAGCCTCCCAAGTACCTGGGAATACAGGGGCCCACCACAATGCCTGGCTAGTTTTAGAGATAAGGTCTCACTCTTGTTCAGTCTGGTCTTGAACTCCTGAGCTCAAGCCATCTACCTACCTCAGCCTCCCAGAAGGTTAGAATGGGCCCATGCTGATGTCTTTAACTTTAATCAAGTATCACATGATGCATTCTAGTCTTCTTCCTTGCTTATGTTTTTTTTGTTCTCTTTGTTTGCTTTTGTTTATTAGTGTAAGAAAGAGAAATTGTATTTAGGAAGAACAAAGAGAAATTTTACAGCATTTCAAAGAGAGTTGAAAGTGGGTTCCTCTCCTGAAGCAGAGAAGGTGAGAGAGCCTCCCCTAGCTTATCTGTACAGCTGTGAGAAACTAGCTCTGACCATTTGCCACCCACTTCCCTATTTGTTCAGTTCCAGTATACATGGAGA
>NW_003852455.1:69115-78243 GCF_000181295.1 Otolemur garnettii | reverse complement strand
AGGTCTCATTCTGGCTCAGGCTGGTCTCAAACCTGTGAGCTCAGGCAATCCACCCATATCAGCCTCCCAGAGTGCTAGAATTAAAGATATGAGCCACCTCCCCGGCCTGTTTCCAGAATTGTTAACCCGGTTGGGTGTGGTGGTTCACCCCTGTAATCCTAGCACTCTGGGAGGCCCAGGAGGGTGGATTGCTTGAGCGCAGAAGTTTGAGACCAGCCTGAGCAAGAGTGAGACCTGATCTCTACTAAAAATAGAAAAACTAGCCAAGCATGATGGCACATACCTGTAGATCAGCTACTCAGGAAATCGAGGCAAGAGAATGACTTGAGCCCAGGAATTCAAAGTTGTTGTGTGATTCTTTTTTTTTAAGACAGAGTCTCAAGCTGTCACACTGGGTAGAGTGCTGTGGTGTCTTGGCTCACATCAACTTCCAACTCTTGGGCTGAAATGAACCTCTTGCCCCAGTTTTTCTATTTTTAGTAGAGACAAGTCTCACGAATCCATGAGCTCAAGCTATCTACCCATCTTGGCCTCCCAGTGTGCTAAGATTACAGGTGCAAGCCAGCTTGCATGGCCAGTTGCTGTGTGCTTTTATGATGCCATGGCAATCTACCCAGGGTGACAGAGTGAAACTCTGTCTCAAAAAAAAAAAAATAAAAGAGGCTTGACATACATAACTTAGTTGTTATGTAACAACATAACTTAGTTGTTAGGGCACAGGCCACATACACTGGGGCTGGTGGGTGTGAACCCAGCCCAGGTCTGCTAAACAACATTGACAAAAAAAAAAAAAAATAGCTGGGCATTTTGGTGGGCGCCTGTAGTCCCAGCTACTTGGGAGGCTGAGGCAAGAGAACGGCTTAAGCCCAAGAATTTGAGGTTGCTGTGAGCTGTGATGCTATGGCACTCTACCCAGGGCGACATAGTGAGACTCTACATATTTAATGTGTAGTTTGCTTAGCAACATTTTCTTTCTTTCTTTTTTTTGAGACAGAGTCTCACTTTTTTGCCCTCAGTAGAGTGCTGTGGCATTGTAGCTCACAGGAACTTCCAACTCTTGGGCTCAAGAGATCCTTGGTTTTTCATTTTTAGTAGAGATGGAGTCTCAGGGTGGTTTTGAACTCCTGAGCTCAAGAGATCTGCCTTTCTCAGCCTCCCAGACTGCTAGGATTGTGGGCATGAGCCACCTCACCCCGCTGCTTAGCAACATTTTCTGTGTTGTTTCATGAATTGGTAGCTCAGTCCTTCTTATTTTGCAAATTGTATGGATGGATGTACCACAGTTTATTAATCCATTCCCCTATCCAAGGCTATCTTTTTTTTTTTTTTTTTTGAGACAGAGTCTCACTTTATTGCCCTTGGTAAGTACCATGATATCACAGCTCACAGCAACCTCCAACTCCTGGGCTTGGGCAATTCTCTTGCCTCAGCCTCCCGAGTAGCTGGGGCTACAGGCACCCGCCACAACGCCAAGCTATTTTAGTTGTTGTTGTTGCAGTTTGGTTGGGGCCGGGCTTGAACCCGCCACCCACCCCCCACCCACCTCCCGTATATGGACCCAGTGCCCTACTCACTGAGCCACAGGCACCCCCCATCCAAGGCTATCTTTCTTGGTTCCAGACTGGGGAAATTAAAGTTGCTCTAAACATTTGTATGCAGATATTTGTGTACACATTGGATGTAGGGCCCAAGGGATGGCTTCCCTTTTGCCCTCTGAAGGTTCACTGAAAAATCAAGTAACAAAAGGCAAATGATTAAATGATTAGAAGAAAGACCTATAAGGGTGGTGCCTGTGGCTCAGTGGGTAGGGCGCCCCAGCCTACCCCAGCCAAACTGCAACAACAAGAAAAATAGCTGGGCATTGTGGCGGGCGCCTGTAGTCCCGGCTACTCAGGAGGCTGAGGGAAGAGAATGGCCTAAGCCCAGGAGTTGGAGGTTGCTGTGAGCTGTGACACCATAGCACCCTGCTGAGGGAGATAAAGTGAGACTCTGTCTCTAAAAAAAAAGAAAGACCTACAAATATATCAACACGTATGTGGAGAACCACCGAGTGCTTGCCCCATATTCCAGTGGGGCCCAGATACTTACTCTTATCTCAGAGAGGAAAAGGAAGATGGGGAATATAGGTAATTCTATTGAGAGGCAATAAATGATTACCAAGAAAATGAATGGATGTAGGAACAGAGATTAATTTGTAAATGGTTCTCTTTGGAAATTGAATGAGCCAGAGAGACAGCTCTTAATTTAGTCTGTTTTGGTTACAGTTTTGGTCTTCTGTTCTGCAATAGGTAATAATAGGGAGGGGGAGGAAAAACAATTGTTCTGAGGGGAGGGCTCTTTGCAGTCTTTATGTAGATAGAGGAAAGTCTCTTTCCACCTTTATTTTTTTCTTATCATTTATTAACTTATTTATTTAAAAACAACTATCATTGTACAACCAGCCTTTATCTTATCTAAGGACCTTTAATTCAAAATACTCATTACATCTGGGAGCCATATTTTGGGGTAAAGGTCCCTGCGCTCCTTTCCTGGGTAAATGCCTAGGAGTGATTGCTGTATTATATGATAAGACTGTGTTTAGCTTTATAAGAGACTGCCAAGCTGTTTTCTAGAATGGCTCTACCATTTTGCATTCCCTCCAGCAGTGAATGAGAGAGTTCTTGCACGTTATCATAGAAGACCTATCAGTTAAAATGACCCATGTCCGTTTATAGCCTTCTGCTAATCTTGCTCTTTACCTCTCTGAGGGATTTAAAGTAGCAGGAAACTGTAGGAAATTAAAGGTGTGCCTGAAGGGAGATATGGACCCTCTGATCCAATTTATCAGTCTCCTAGCCAATGGCTAAACTTATAAGCATCAGCATTAAAATTAAATCCAAGGACATCCCATTCTGCTAACATTAAAGGGCTGTTATCACAGAAAGGAAGGAGTCTTGCCTCAGTGAATTTACAATGTCAGCCATTTGAGATTTTCCCAGGCGGCCATGTATATTTTATATCTCTTCCCAATAATCCAGATGGTACCATGCTATAGGGTATATATATTTTTCAGAATGTGCTTTAGCTATCTCTGTTGATTCTGTTGTTTATAGTAGGCAAAGTGTACATTTGAGTTGAAAGGCCATGGAACAAGATGGTCCCCCTTTCTTGTTAATTTTGAATTCCAAGTGGAAGTTATTTTTGCCCTTTTTTGGTTTTTATTTATTTATTTATTTTCACTTTGTCACTTTTTTTTTTTTTTTTTTTTTTTTTGAGACAGAGTCTCCCACTTTGTCACCTTCTTTAGAGTGCTGTGGTGTCACAGCTCACAGCAATGTCAAACTCCTGAACTTAAGTGATTCTCTTGCCTCAGCCTCTAAAGTAGCCGGGACTACAGGCACCGGACACAAGACCTGGCTATTTTTAGAGACAAGGTCTTGATCTGGCTCAAACTTGTCTCGAACTCATGAGCTTAGGCAATCCAAGCCGCCTTGGCCTCCCAGAGTGCTAGGATTACAGGCCTGAGCCACCAGGCTTGGCCTCAGGCATATGAGGCTTTGGAAAGTAACCTTCCTAGAGTTCCTAGAGTAACCAAATCAAAGGCTGATTATGTGCTGGCGTGGATATGGAGAGAAGGGAATACTTCTATACTGCTGGTGGGATTGCATACTAAAACAGCCTTTTTTTTTTTTTTTTGAGTGGGTGGGTCTCCCTCATGCTCATCTCCAACTCCTGAGCTCAGTCCACCCGCCTAGGTCTCCCAAAGCGCTAGGATTACAGACATGAGCCACACCACACACGGATAGTACTAAGCTTTTTGATTAGGGATGTGAAACCCAAAGATAATTCAATTGGGTGAGTCACTTAGCTTACCGGAATATTAGTTTCTGCACCCAAGAACTTTAGTAGAAACAAAAATATGGAACGCTTCACGAATTTGTGTGTCATCCTTGCACAGGAGCCATGCTAATCTTCTCTGTATCGTTCCAATTTTAGTATATGTGCTGCCAAAGCAAGCACTAATACAGCCTTTTTTGGAGAGAAGTATGGAGAATCCTCAAAGATCTAGATGTAGACCTTCCTATTCTTTTTAGTTTGTTTGTTTGAGACAGAATCTCACTATATCGCCCTGGGTAGAGTGCTGTGGCATCACAGTTCACAGAAACCTCAAACTCTTGGGCTTAAGCGATTCTCTTGCCTTAGCTTCCCAAGTAGCTGGGACTACAGGTGCCTGCCACAGCACCCAACTATTTTTTTTGTTGTTTCAGTTGTCATTGTTGTTCAGCTGGTGCAGGCCAGGTTTGAACCTGCCAACTCGGGTGTATGTGGCTGGCGCTGTAAACACGGTGCTATGGACACCAAGCCAGATGTAGACCTTCCATTTGACCCTGCAATCCCATTACTAGGTATCTACCCAGAAGAACATAAATCATTTTACCACAAAGACATTTGCATTCGAACATTTATTGCAGCTCAATTCATAATAGCCAAGTCATGGGAGCAACCTAAGTGCCCATCAACCCATGAATGGATCAATAAACTGTGGTGTATATATACAATGGAATACTGTGTAGCCATTAAAAAGATGGAGACTGGGCAGCACCTGTGGCTCAGTGGGTAGGGCGCCAGCCTCATATACCGAGGGTGGGGGGGTTTGAACCTGGTCCCAGCCAAACTGCAACCAAAAATAGCCAGACATTGTGGTGGGCGCCTGTAGTACTAGTGATACAGGACAAATGGCATCCAAACAAGCTCCTGGGGCTGGGGGGTGTGGACCTGCTGCCTCCACCTTGGTGATGTTGGTGCAGTGGCAGCAAGCAGTGGAACCAAGGGGCTGGAGGGTGGGTGGGGGGGCCCCATTTCCTAGGCCTGGGAATGAAAGGGATTGTAGCCATTTGTATGAGACCCAGACATGCTCCAGACACATTGTCCCAGACATGACCCAGAGATGTCCCAGACCCTCTAAATGTAACTACCAAGCCCCACTAAATGTAAATACCAAGGGCCAGACATGTCCCAGACACTTTGTCCCAGACATGTCCCAGACATGTTCCAGACACACTGTCCCAGACATGTTCTAGACATGTCCCACACATGATGTCCCAGACACGCTAAATGTAACTACCAAGGGCCAGACATGTCCCAGACACATTGTCAAGTCCCAGACATGTTGTTCCAAACATGTCCCAGACAGGCTAAATGTAACTATCTAGCCCCACTAAATGTAACTAGCATAACTAGCAAGGGCCCCACACGACTATATATACCCCTAGACAAAGAGCTGACAGACAGACAAACCGAGAGGGAGAGAGAGCACTTTTCTCTCCTGACTGGAGTTTTCTCTCTCTGCCAGGAGCTCTGGCACTTCTGCATTCTTTTTTGTAAATAAATCCTGTCTTGCCACTGATCTGTGGTCTGCGGATTCATTCTTCAAATCACCTAGACCAAGAACCTACAGAAGAGCAAAATTCCGGTATCAATAGCTACTCGGGAGACTAAGGCAAGAGAATTGCCTAAGCCCAGGAGTTTGTCATTGTTGTGAGCCGTGACGCCACAGCACTCTACCAAGGGTGATAAAGTGAGACTCTGTCTCAATTAAAAAAAAATATATATATATATGGAGACTTTACCTCTTTTTTTTTTTTGACCGGGACTGGGTTTGAACCTGTTGCCTCCAGTATATGGGACCCAGGCCCTACTCCTTTGAGCCACAGGCGCCACCTGAGACTTTACATCTTTTACATTTACCTGAATAGACTAGAAATACATTCTCCTTGGTAAAGTATCACAAGAATGGAAAGATGAATATTCAATGTACTCCATACTAATATGAAATCAATATATAAACAATTACATGTTCCTGGCTTGGCACCCATAGCTCAGTGAGTAGGGTGCCAGCCATCTTCACCAAGGCTGGCAGGTTCAAGCCTGGCCCAGGCCTGCTAAACAACTATAAGAATTGCAACAAAAAAAAATAGCCAGGTGTTGTGTCAGGTGCCTATAGTCCTAGCTACTTGGGAGGCTGAGGCAAGAGAATCACTTAAGCCCAGGAGTTTGAGATTGCTGTGAGCTGTGACACTGCAGCACTCTACCAAGGGCAATATAATGAGACTCTGTCTCAAAAAAAAAAAAATTATATGTTCCTAAGAATAATAAAACATTGGCTTGGTGCCTGTGGCTCAAGTGGCTATGGTGCCAGCTACATACACCTAAGGTGGCGGGTTCAGATCCAGCCCAGGCCCGCCAAAAAACAATGACAGCTGCAACCGAAAAATAGCCAGGTGTTGTGGCGGGCATCTGTGGTCCCAGCTACTTGGGAGGCAGAGGCAGGAGACTCGCTTGAGCTCAGGAGTTGGAGGTTGCTGTGAGCTGTGATGCCACTGCACTCTACCCAGGGTGATAGCTTGAGGCTCTATCTCAAAAAACAAAACAAAACCAAAAAAAATTGGACCCCAGACCATTACCAGAGCCTTTTTTTTTTTTTTTTTGAAACAGAGTCTCTAGCTGTTGCCCTGAGTAGAGTGCTATGGTGTCATAGTTCACAGCAACCTCCAACTTTTGGGCTCAAGAGATCCTCTTGCCTCAGTTTTTCTATTTTCATAGAGACAGGGTCTCACCTTTTGCTCAGGCTAGTCTTGAACCCTTTAGCTCAAGCTATCCACCTGCCTTGGCCTCCCAGAGTGGTAGAATTAAAGGCGTGAGCCACTGCGCCCGGCCACCAGAGCCCTTTTTTTTTTAAATCATGACAAAGGGACCTCTTTGTTGTCTTGCTCTGTAAACCTTCTATTCCTTGATAAACTTTTTCACTCTTTTTTTTTTTTTTGCCAGGGCTGGGTTTGAATCCACCACCTCCGGTATATGGGGCAGGCACCCTACTCACTGAGCCACAGGCGCCGCCCACTGTTTCACTCTTGCCTTCTTTATAGAAGGTCTATGGTACAGAGGGAATAGCCTGGAAAGAAATAAGCAAAAGTATTTTCTGTTCACCCAACTTTTTGGGAACTGAAAGCTGCATCCATGCCTCAGGCCAGTGGTCAGGAGAGGCAGGGAATTCTCTTATTCTTTGTGCCACAGGAGATAGCTCAGGGGAATGGTTTAGGTGGAGAGCACAAGATCATCTAAGTTGATAGGCAGAGTTTAGGAGAGCATCTTATCGAAGATGAGGTGAATTGGGCAGAGGCCATTAGATTGTTTCAGCCCAAAATGGATTAGGAGGTCAGAACCCATAAGAGCTCTATACTTCTGCTCAGAAGAAGCAGGAATTTGGATTTTGAGATCATAATCTGCCATTTTCCTCCTTTGCCAGCAAAGTAATAAATTTCTCTTTCCTTCTCAAACCTCTTTGTCCCCCATTTTCCTGATATAGCCTTGGGTGCAAGTGCTGAGCTTTCAGTAACCTCTCCATCACTCTTCAGCCAACAACATACCAAGAACCAAGAACACAATTACCTGAGCCCAGCCAGTGGAGTGGCTCATGCCTGTGATCCTACCCCTCTGGGAGGTTGAGGCAGGTAGATTGCTTCAGCTCAGGAGTTTGAGACCAGCCTGAGCAAAGTGAGACCCTGTCTCTACTAAAAATAGAAAAACTCGGCTCAGGGCGTCAGCCACATACACCGGAGCTGGCCGGCTCGAATCCAGCCCCAGCCTGCCAAACAACAATGACAACTACAACCAAAAAATAGGCATTGAGGCAGGAGCCTGTAGTCCCAGCTACTTGGGAGGCTGAGGCAAGAGAATCACTTAAGCCCAAGAATTCAAGATTGCTGTGAGTTGTGACATCACAGAACTCTACCCAGGGTCACAGCTTGAGACTCTGTCTCAAATAAATAAATAATAAAATAAATAAGAATAGAAAAACTTGTCAGGTGTTGTGGTGGGCACCTGTAGTCCCAGCTACCCAGAATGCTGAGGCAAGACGATTGCCGGAGCCCAGGAGTTTGAGGTGGCTGCAAGCTATGCAGCCACGGCATTGGCACACTAGCCTGGGCGAGACAGACTCTGTCTCAAAAAGCCTCCCCCCAAACCCAAGTACCTGAACCCAAACAATCCCTACAGGCCAGGGTGGAGAAGGGGAAGGATGCTGGGAGTTGGGGAAGGAAGTCAGGACTGGAGGGCAAATGCAGTGTGCCCTGAGGGTGAGACCTGAGGAGAAGAAAGTGAAGAAGGTCACAATATGTTTAGACTCTGTCCCGAGGTTCTAGCAGCAGCAGCAGCAGCAGCTCAGGTATCTGAAGCCCTTCTGAGGTGCATTATCTATTATTTAGACAGTCCTGTTTAAACCTTTAAGGTGAATATTATTATTTCCGTTGTACAGATAAGCGATAACAAAGACTTAGAGAGCTTAACCTACTTAAAGCTAAGTATCTCTAAGATACTTACAGAATTTATGATCAGACCAAGATGCTAAGGCCCTAGGCTTCTTTGGTTCCACAGCTCCTTCTTTACCTCAATAAGCTCTTTTGAACACCTTCTATGCTCCAGTGGCAACAAAGTGCTCACAGCTGCCCAGATTGTACCTTCAGGACCCCTCTCATTGTGGTGCCTCCTCTCAACTCCCTGCAGCCCTGTCTAAGCCACTCCCCAACGAGCACGTCTTACCTTCAGTTTTAGCTTTTGCATTTGGTATACGTTCCTAAATGTTTAACAATTCACTTTTTCATTTTGTTTCCCTAGTCTTTCTTCCTGTTTATTTATTTATTTTTTTGAGACAGTGTCTCACTATGTCTCCCTCAGAGTAACGTGGTGTCCCGAACCAGAGTGGAATTGGTGGGGAATGAGGAAAATGCAGCACAAGAGAAGACACAGAAACAAAGGATGAGACCAGGAGGACTGACTGAGCTGGTGGCCACGCCAGCCCCAAAGCACAAAATCAGCTTTATTTTACAGTATCTCTCCAGGGTTGTCCAGGGGGGAGTGGCATAAACAAAAGGCATAGTTTAGGTCTTACAGTACAATAGGAAAATGTAAATGAGTCTAACAAAGACAAACCATCTCGTTAATAGATTCTGCTCAACTTCATTAGCACATAATAAGGCTTGGCGCCTATAGCTCAACCGACTAGGACGCCAGCCACGTACACCTAAGGTTGCGGGTTCGAATCCCCAGCCCGGACCCGCCAAACAACAATGACGGCTGCAACCAAAAAAAAA
>NW_003852455.1:65147-68936 GCF_000181295.1 Otolemur garnettii | reverse complement strand
AAAAAAAAAAATAAGGAGAAAGAAGGGAGAGATCTCAAGAATCTCTGCATAGTTAACTAAAAGAAAAGGCTACGTGACTTCTGCCAGAGTGAGCAGGAAGAAAGGAAAATGGCTGTTTCGGAATGGAGGAGAAGCAGTGGGGGGTTCATTCTCTGAATGTTCCCCGGGCTGTGAGGGCTCTGCCATCTCACAGCCCGCTCTCTACACTGTGGTGTCACAGCGCACAGCAACCTCAAACCTCTTGGACTTAAGTGATTACCTCTCACTGCAGGGCAGTTGGTTTGAAGAAGTTATTTCCCACTAAGTAAGCTAATTTGATTTGAGCCCACGCACACACTGATGCCAAAAGGGCTCCAATCAGCAAACATTTATTGAGCACCTAACAGGTGGCTAGAAGAAGGGGCCCCTGTCAGGACTGTCCCCCCAAGTCTCATAGGAGGCAGAAACACCAGCTCTACAATCCTGGCACTTTGGGAGGCTGAGGCCGGAGGATTCCATAAGCTCAGGAATTCAAGACCAGTCTGAGTAAGACTGAGACCCCTTGGCTCAGTGCCTATAGCTCAGAGGCTAGGGTGCCAGCCACATACACTGGAGGTGGCAGCCTGGTCCTGCCAAACAACAATGACAACTACAACCAAAAAGTAGCCAGCATTGTGGCAGGTGCCTATAATCCTAGCTACTTGGGAGGCTGAGGCAAGAGAATCGCTTAAGCCCCCCAAGAGTTTGAGGTTGCAGGCAGCGCCTGTGCTCAGTGAGTAGGGCGCTGGCCCCAAATGCCAAGGGTGGCAGGTACAAACCCGCCCCAGCCAAACTGCAACAAAAAAGTAGCCAGGCCTTGTGGTGGGTGCCTGTGAGGCAAGAAAGTAAAAGCAGAACTAAAAGAATCTATCCTAGCTGCTCTGTGTAGGCCTCAGCCAAGCCGCAGGCGTTTCTGCTGTCTGCATGTTTCTCCCCTGACATACGGGGGGCCTAGGTTGTAACCTAGTAACTTCCTTGGGTTTCTGTTGCCTTTGGGGCAGGTGGTCCGACCGGTCTCAAGGACGAGGGCGAATCTGACTTTCCCCCTTGAGCCCGGGATCTTAAGGATGATGTCATGTCTCTTTGTCTTATGACCCTCACGTGCACTCCCACCATGAAAGGTGGATATAAGAGAGGCAAGAGATTGAGTCGGGGGCTCAGTTTTGGGAAACACGCTGGTGTTCCGAGTACCCCTGGCTGAATAAACCCGCTTCCTCTAATCAACTGGTGCCTGGAGTCTTCTGTCTGCATCGGTTTCCTGCTACATCTATAGTCCCAGCTACTAGGGAGGGTGAGGCAAGAGAATCGCCTAAGCCCAAGAGCTGGAGGTTGCTGTGAGCTGTGATACAACAGCACTCTACCATGGGCAGTAAAGTGAGACTTTGCCTCTAAAAAAAAAAAAAAAAGAGAATTTGAGGTTGCTGTGAGCTGTGAGGCTACAACACTCTACCTAAGGCAACAGCTTGGGATTCTGTCTCAAAAAAAAAGAGTGAGACCCCTGTCTCTACTAAAAATAGAAAAATTAGCCAGGCATTGTGGCAGGTGTCTGCATTCCCACTACTTGGGAGGCTGCAGCAAGGGGATCACTTAAGCCCAAGAGTTTGAGGTTGCTGTGAGCTAGGATGCCACAGCACTCCACCCAGGGCACAGAATGAGACTTTGTCTTGTTAAAAAAAAAGAGAGAGAGAGAGAAGTAGGATGCTGGGTTCTCTTGGGGATAGGTTGACACCTCTAGATAGAGGTGCAGCAAGCACTGAGAATAAAGTTCTGGCCTTTAGAGAAAGAAGTCATAAACTGGTAATTTATACAGTGAGTAGAGGAGAAAGAGTAGACCTTAATGGGAATGAATGGGTAGCTGGCCTTCATCTCATACCTTTCCTCGGATAACTCATGGCATTTGCACTTCTTTTGTCTAGCTTTCCCCCCACCCATACCAGCAAATTTAGCTTCAATGTTGTCTAACTTGTTTTTTATAAAAATTTTTGGAAATAAGGCCTGGCGCGGTGGCTCACGCCTTGTAATCTTAGCACTCTGCGAGGCCAAGGAGGGTGGATTGCTTGAGCTCATGAATTTGAGACGAGCCTGAGCAAAACGTGAGGTCTCTTTCTGGTTCAGGCTGGTCTGAAACTGTGAGCTCAGGCAATCCACCTGACTTGGCCTCCCTCCCTGGGCCTGCTAAGCAAGTGTTGGGATTATAGGCGTGAGCCACCCCCACACCCTCGTTTGGTTGTTTTTGAAAAACTCTATGCTTGCCCCAGCCCCAGCCCTGGCCCTGTCTGCCAGGGAGGGTCCACAGCACAGTCTGTGCAGACTGGCTATTAATCAGCTGGTCTTCCTGGGGAACCTGGTCAAATTCATGACAGGTCTAGGTTGTTCCTCTGGTTTGGTTTCAAAAACTCAATTTTACCAGTTCACCAAGATTGTCAGGTTGTCTGCTACCCAGGGGAAAAAATACTGATTTATAAAGCCTATTTATTTTATTTTATCTTTTTAGACAGAGTCTCAAGCTATCATCCTGGGTAGAGTGCTGTGACGTCACAGCTCACAGCAATCTCCAACTCTTGGGCTTAAGCAATCCCCTTGCCTCGGCCTCCCAAGCAGCTGGGACTACAGGTGCCCACCACAAAGCCCGGCCATTTTTTGGTTGTAATTGTCATTGTCATTTGGCAGGCCCAGGCTAGATTTGAACCAGCCAGCTCTGGTGTATGTGGCTAGCGCTCCAGCTGCTTGAGCTTCAGGCGCCAATCCAAGGCCTGTTTATTAATTTGTGGAGCAAGAAAAGTTGCTGTCTAGGCCAAATCTTCACATTGGGATCTAGTGTCTTCTCAGGAGGGAATATCCTCTCAAGAACTAGGATCAGTGGGCTGGTTGCAATGGTTCAGGCCTGTAATCCGAGCACTCTGGGAGGCCGAGGAACTTGAGGTCAGGAGTTTGAGACCAGCCTGAGCAAGAGATCCCCATCTCTGGGCTCAGCGTCCGTAATTTGTTGGCTAGTGATCTGGCCACGTATTCCAGGGTTGGTGGGTTCAAGCCTGGCCTGGGCCTGCTAAATAAAAGTGACAACTACAACAAAAAAATAGCCAGGCATTGTGGTGGGCGCTTAGCTCCGCAGCTAGGGTGCCAGCCACATACACCAGAGCCTGGGCCAGGTTTGAAACCAGCCTGGGCCTGCCAAACAACAATGACAACTACAACAAAAAATAGCCAGGCATTGTGGCGGCACCTATAGTCCCAGCTACTTGGGAGGCTGAGGCAAGAGAATCGCTTAAGCTTAAGAGTGAGAGGTTGCTGTGAGCTGTGATGACACAGTACTTTATTGAGGGTGACATAGTGACCCTCTGTATCCAAAAAAATAAATAAATAAATAAGAGAAAGTCTTATTTCCAAACACCATGCACATGAGGGGAATCAGGGTCAGAGACTTTTATAGATGCCTTTTGGAAGGGAGTGAAGGAGAATGTGGAAAATACTGGTGCTGAGAGAGGATACCCGAGAAGGACCTTGTCTTCCTGCAACAGTGCAGCCAAGTCAAGTTGTTGCTAGAGGGGTATGTGTGTAGATCAGTGGTTCTCAACCTATGGGTCACGTCCCCTTTGTAACAATGAAAATACATCATGGCATTAGGAAGGTTGAGAGCCACTGGTATAGATGGATGAAAACAGATTGATTTGCAGATTAACCTGAGAGAGAGGTCTCATACTTCAAATGACATAGGGGTCAGGTCTATGAAGTCAGCAACCCCTTCTGATTCTAAATCAGGTTACTCAGGTC
>NW_003852455.1:62653-63869 GCF_000181295.1 Otolemur garnettii | reverse complement strand
TTTTTTGGTGGCAGCCATTATTGTTGTTTGGCGGGCCCGGGCTGGATTCGAACCCGCTACCTTAGGTGTACGTGGCTGGCTCCTTAGCCACTTGAGCCACAGGCGCCGAGCCCTGAGTGCCTCTAGACAGCGTCCCTGGAAGAGCTTCTGCCAATGCTTTCTGATCATGAATGGGCTTTAATTCAAAATAGTCGTTATACCAAGGAATATTTTGGGGTCAAATTTCCTTAGCTCCTTCAACAGTAATCTCAAACTCCTGGGCTCAAGCAATCCTCCTGCCTCAGCCTCCCAAGTAGCTGGGACAACAATGCCCGATTAGTTTTTCTAGTTTTAGTAGAGATAAGGGCTCGCTCTTGCTCAGGCTGGTCTTGAAATCCTGAGCACAAGGGATCCACCTGCCTGGGCCTCCCAGAGTATGGGGATTATAGCTGTGAGCCACCTTTGCACCCTTTACAAAGCCACTGAATAGTATTAAGTTCTGTTTTACTTAATCTGTGATAGCCCCAGGAATTGCCCTTGTCCTCTGGAGAGCTTTATAGAATAATAGGCATCTGCAGCTGCACAAAAATAGCTGCCAAGCAGAAACCACCTTCACACCAGCTAGCCAACAGCATGCCCTTTCTGTGGGAGGTGATGGAGAAACAGCTAATAAAAACCTCTCTTCTCCTTCTGAATCAGAATCTGCATTTTTTTTTTTTTTTGAGACAGAGTCTCACTTTGTCACCCTAGGTAGAGTGCTGTGGCATCATAGCTCATAGCAATCTCAAACTCCTGGGCTTAAATGATTCTCTTACCTCAGCCTCCCAAATAGCTGGGACTACAGGCACCTGCCACAACGCCTGGCTATTTCTTTGTTGTAGTTTGGCCGGGGCTGGGTTCAAACCTGCTACCCTTGGTATATGGGGCCGGCACCCTACTCACTGAGTCACAGGCACTGCCCCCCAGCTATTTTTTTTTTTTTAGAGTCGGGGGTCTTGCTCTGGCTCAGGCTGGTTTCAAACTTGTGAGCTCAGGCAAATCCACCCACCTTGGCTTCCCAAGTGCTGAGATTACAGGTGTGAGCCACCTAGCCCAGCCAGAATCTTCATTTCAACAAGGACACCCAGCAACTAATATGTAAATTAAAGTTAAGAAGTACTGGGCTAGAGTCTAGGCTCAACCTAAATCTCATTACCAACAGAGAAACCTGGAGGTACTTTTTTTTTTTTTTTTTTTT
>NW_003852455.1:60057-62082 GCF_000181295.1 Otolemur garnettii | reverse complement strand
CCCGGCCATTTTTTGGTTGCAGCCATCATTGTTGTTTGGCGGGCCCGGGCTGGGGATTCGAACCCGCCACCTTAGGTGTATGTGGCTGGCGCTTAGCCGCTTGAGCCACAGGTGCCAAGCCCAGTTTTATAAATTTAACTCCTACCCTAAAGATGCCCACATTGAGTAGTTTAGGCATTAATTTTTTTTTTTCTGAGAGAGAGTCTCACTATGTTGCCCTCAGTAGAGTGCAGTGCTGTCACAGCTCACAGCAACTTCAAACTCTTGGGCTTAAGCAATTCTCTTGCCTCAGCCTCCCAAGTAGGTGGGACTACAGGTGCCCGCCACAACACCAGGCTATTTTTGTTGTTGTTGCAGTTTTCACTGTTTAACTGGCCGGGCCAGGTTGGAACACGCCTGCTTCGGTGTATGCGGCCAGATATCGTGCTAATTATTTAAAATAAGGGCTAAGTAACTCGCGTTTGTAGCCAACAAATGCAGAGCCTTTCTCGCTGTGGACACTGGGACTTTCAGATAGAGCCTGTGCCCTGAGGCAACCCCGGCTTTTCGCCGTGCGACCCGGGAACCTCCGGAAGGGCTGGACGGTAAGGGCGGCCTGCGTGCTCCGACTGGGGCGCGAGGCCAGCCGAGCAGGTCCCCAGTTCTGACCCGCGAGACGCGCTCCAGGCCTGCGGGCGCGGGGAGGCGTGGCCTCCCTCTAGGCCGCCAGCGCTGCTGGCCGCGCTGCGCTTTCTCCTTCCAACTCTGCCAAGCGGAGGCTTCAGAGCCAGAGGAGAAACCGTCAGTAAGCACCTCGAATTTGCCGTGCTGGCTGGTGGAAGAGTTTGTGGGGGCAGAGTGTGCTCCATGTTCTAATTTCCGGACTAAAACCACCCCTGCGTGTGGTTCCACAGGGTATGTAGAGAAAATCCCACGCAGCTCAGCTAAGAAGAATGAGTACAAAGTTGCCGCTCAGCTCTGCTGGAGCAACGCTTATTCTGGAAGTTTGAAGGGGCTGTCGTGGGTGTGGCCTTGGTCTTTGCTAGTCTTGTCATCATTCGTCAGCGACAGTTGGACAGGAAGGCCCTCGAAATAGCTACATTCTACCCTTTAGTCTTGGATCTCAGAGACCCTATCTCTGACAGAGAAAGTGAGATGGACTGATCTGCACCCTTGGTTCTTTGGAGCCTTGTGGTGGTGTCCCCTTCTCCCATATTCCTCTTTCAGATCATTAATGAGTGAATAAAAAGAGTAAAATAGTTAAAAAAAAAAATTAAATAAGAGCTAATGTGGTCTTCATTGTGAATGACTATGTATAAAACTATCATTTGGGATATGGAAGAACAGAACAGTCTTGGAGAGGCTAGTCTCCCTGTTCTGGAGAGCTGCCGGCCTTCTGACAAAGTTTGGTGGACCTGTCCCTATCTCTGCATATTGGCTGACCGTGACAGGCAGCCAACTGTCTGGTAACAATTGCCTACCTTTAACTCCTGACTCTATTACATAAACAAGTGGGCTGTTTTCAAATGCTCCCCTTCCACTTTGGAACCCAGTTTTATAAGCAGTAATCTTATGCAATTTTGGAGATAGCTTATCATGATTACACTCTAGTTTGGCTGCTTTGCTTCCTGATTACCTGGCTGGAGGCTGTCATCTCCTCAGTTAAACACATTCTAAATCTTACTCTAGCATAAGGTAGTTAATACTTCTAGGAAGCATCCTGGGAGGTAGTTATCTCAGGTATGCTGGACCTGGTAACCTTTTATTTTGTGCCCCTGGTATCTGATTCAACTATAAACCTGAGGCTAACCTTCCTAACGAAAGCACATGTAGTGAGAATGCGATGGAGTCATTCAGGGTAGGGCTGAAATGACCCAGCTGCACAGCTGTTCTGGTTAGTTTAGGTCCTAAGTGACCTTCACTTCACATCTCCTATTCTTGCTGTTTTGTAAATTCAGTTTTAACCTAAAAGTGTATATCTTTTTCTTTCTTTTTTTTTTTTTTTTGTAGAGACAGAGTCTCACTCTATCACCCTCAGTAGAGTGC
>NW_003852455.1:57667-59853 GCF_000181295.1 Otolemur garnettii | reverse complement strand
TTTTTTTTTTTTTTAAAGACAGAGTCTCACTTTGTCACCCTTGGTAGAGTGCCATGACATCTTAGCTCACAGCAACTTCAAACTCTTGGGCTCAAGTGATTCTCTTGCGTAGCCTCCAGAGTAGTTGGGACCACAGCCACCTGCCACAGTGCTTGGCTATTTTTAGAGATGGGGTTCTTGCTCTAGCTCAGACTGGTCTCGGACTCCTGAGCTCAGGCAATCAGCCCACCTCGGCCTCCCAGAGTGCAGGGATTACAGGCATGAGCCACCTTGCCAGACCTAAAAGTGTATATCTTGAGTAATTTGTGGCAATTGATTTAGATTAACTTTTGAATTGGAATGTTGTTTTGGGTCATGGGTAATGCTGATTATTGTTTACTATGGGTCATGGATTATGTTGATTATTCTTATGATAAAGATTAACACAATTTTTACTTTAAACTTTTATGTATAGAAATGTGATTTTGGAGCCTGGCGCAGTGGCTCATGCCTGTAATCCCAGCACTTGGGAGGCTGAGGCCGGTGGATTGCCTGAGCCCATAGGTTCAAGACCAGCCTGAGTCAGAGCAAGACCCCCGTGTCTAAAAAATAGCCAGCATTATGGTGGGCTCCTGTAATCTCAGCTACTTGGAAGGCTGAAGCAAGAGGATCACTTGAACTCAAGAGTTTGAGGTTGCTGTGAGCTCAGATGCCACGGCATTCTACAAAGGGTGACCAAGTGAGACTCTGTCTCAAAAAAAAAAAAAAATGTGATTTTGGAGCTTGGCTCGATGGCTTACACCTGTAATCCCAGCACTTGGGAGGCTGAGGTGGGTAGATTGCCTGAGCTCACGACGAGACCAACCTGAGCAAGAGCCAGACCCTGTCTTTAAAAAATAGCCAGATGCTGTGGCGGATATCTGTCGTCCCAGCTACTCAGGAGGCTGAGGCAAGAGGATCACTTGAACCCAAGAGTTTCAGGTTGCTGTGAGCTCAGATGCCACGGCATTCTACAAAGGGTGACCAAGTGACACTCTGTGTCAAAAAATAAAAATATAAGTTCAGCACCTGTGGCTCAAGTGGCTAAGGCGCCAGCCACATACATCTGAGCTGGTGGGTTTGAATCCAGCCCGGGCCCGCCAAACTACAGTAATGGCTGCAATCAAAAAGTAGCCGGGTGTTATGGCCGGTGCCTGTAATCCCAGCGACTTGGGAGGCGGAGGCAGGAGAATCGCTTGAGCCCCGGAGTTGGAGGGTGCTGTGAGCTGTGATGCCATTGCACTCTACCCAGGGTGACAGCTTGAGGCTCTGTCTCAAAAAAAAGATAAATAAAATAAATAAAAATATAAATAAAAATGTGACTTTGGAAATGGAAGAATAGAACAGTTTTGGAGAGACTACTCTCACTCCTCCGGCCTTTTGACAATTAAAGTTTGGTGGACTTATCCCTGTCTCTTCATATTAGCTTACAGTGACAGGTGGCTGGACCCCCTTTGTCCAATAATAGTAACGTGTGTATAATGATGTATGGCCCAGGCTGCAACCTGGCAGTAAGGAATGGAGCTTCAGTCATCTGCCTGCTAGAACTGTATTTTAACATTTTAATACTTGAGAAGGAGTAAAAAGTGGCATTAAGACAAATCTCAAAAATTGAAGATAGGATCTGGTATTTAAAAGCTGTGCCATTTCTAGCCAATTATTGTGTATTTTTTGCACATCCACTTCTTTATCTGTAAAATGGGTATGATACCTATATTACAGAATTGTTGGGGGCCAATCTAAGATGTCACAAAAGTACCCAGCCCTAGGAAGCCCAGGGCTCAGTGGATGTTAGCTGATTCTGACTTCCGAGTCCTTCCCTGTGCACAGCTTTTCCTATCTCTTAGGAGACCAAGTGAAATGAAACTTGGGGAGCCAGGCCAGGCCTCACACCTGCCTCCTTGACCACATTTCCATGTACAAAGAAGAAAACTTTTGGCTGGATCATTTTCGAAACCAAGGGAAAATTTGTCTGTGGTGTATTAAGCTGAAGAAACCAAAAAGTTTCTGCCGATGTGGCATTTTTCCTGAACACTGAATTTGCTGAGTTGGGGTTTAAATGGAGTGGTCTGTTTGCAAGAGTTTTTTTCACACATTTTTCCCATTTACATCAGCAGTCACCCAGAACTTCACAATGTTCTTTTCAAAGGCCTCTTTTTTTTTTTTTT
>NW_003852455.1:54307-57621 GCF_000181295.1 Otolemur garnettii | reverse complement strand
CCTCAAAGGCCTCTTTTTTAGACTTTTTTTTAGAGACAGAGTTTTACTTTGTCGCCCTCAGTAGAATGCTGTGGCATCAGAGCTCACAGCAACCTCCAGGTCATGGGCTTGGGCAATTCTCTTGCCTCAGCCTCCTAAGTAGCTGGGACTACAGGTGCTCGACACAATGCCCGGCTATTTTTTTGTTGCAGTTTGGCCGGGGCTGGGTTTGAACCCACTACCCTTGGTATATGGGCCGGTGCCCTACCCACTGAGCAACAGGCACCTCCCCCTTTTTTAGACTTTTTTTAAAATATAGGGTTTAGCCATCTGGCACACAGTTCAGAATTATTATTGTTGAAGGTGCCAGACTTAAAGCCATCACAGAAAGGATGGCTTTTTCACATCAGACAAAGTGAAAATTGGAAGCTCAGACCTCAAAAGAAAAAGATGAACATAAGAAAAACTAATTTGACTTACTGACATTTTGGATACAAAGTTAATAAAATGTGATTTATTCAATAACTCTCCTTATCAAAGGTAGGTATACATTCTGAGAATCTAAGGAAATCAGCTGCCTTGCAGGGACAGTATGAATGTACCGTAATTCTATCAAATATGTACCTAGATTTCTGGAGCATCTGTTATACTAAAGAATCTTATTTTTAGAATTATCTGTGATCCCCTCCACATGAATATGAATCCAAATTTTGAAATGAAATCAAATGTGAAAAATGAAGCCCCAAGTGCCAAATCTTCTCAAATTGTCCTACCCAAAAGATATAAGAGATCCTTGTATCTCTCTCTCTATTTTTTTTGAGACAGAGTCTTACTTTGTCACCCTCTGTAAAGTACTGTGACGTCACAGCTCACAACAATCTCAAACTCTTGGGCTCAAGTGATTCTCTTGCCTCAGCCTCCCAAGTAGCTGGGACAAGAGGTACTCGCCACAACACACCAGGTCTCACTCAGGCTGGTCTTGAACTTGTGAGCTCAAGCATTCCACATGCCTTGGTCTCTTAGTGTGCTACTACAGGCATGAGACACTGTGCCTGTCCTTTGTTTTTTTGAGGCAAAGGAAAGAGAAGTTTATTAATTTGCCAGCAAATGGAGAGTCTCCTGTCTCAAAATATACTACTGTCCTGTCCTTCTCTCTGTAACCGGGGCACAGAGTTTTGTAGTGTTTTTGGGTTTTTTTTCTTGTTGTTGTTCTTTTTTTTTTTTGCCAGGGCTGCATTTGAACCGGCCACCTCTGGTATATGGGGACAGTGCCCTACTCCTCTGAGCCACAGGCGCTGCCTGGGGGGTGGGGAGAACACAGAGTTTTTGTTTTTTTTTTTTGAGACAGATCCTCAAGCTGTCCTCCTGGGTAGAGTGCTGTGGCATCACAGCTCACAGCAACCTCCAACTCCTGGGCTCAAGTGAGTCTCCTGCCTCTGCCTCCCAAGTAGCTGGGACCACAGGCGCCTGCCACAATGCCTGGCTATTTTTGGTTGCAGCCACCATTGTTGTTTGGTGGGCCAGGTGGATTCGAACCCGCCACCTTAGGTGTATGTGGCTGGCGCCTTAGCCACTTGAGCCACAGGCACCAAGCCAGAACAGAGTTTTTAAGGATTCTTATTAATCCCATAATCCCATCTGGTGCTAAAACAATCTCTCTTGTTCCTCTGCTGAGATTTATCCCATCTTCTGACAATCTTGTGACCTCTGCCCACATACCCAAAGATTCCTTTGTGAGATCTCCTGTGACAGAAAGAAAAAAAAGACATTCCTGGGCTCCTCCTGACCACTGCCCTGAGGCAGAGATACATATTATAGTTCTCTTTTTAAAAAGGGTAAGGGGTTTTGAAGAGACAAAAACCTTTATTTATTTATTTTTGAGACAGAGCCTCAAGCTGTCCCCCTGGGTAGAGTGCTGTGACATCACAGCTCACAGCAACCTCCAACTCCTGGGCTCAAGCAAGTCTCCTGCCTCCACCTCCCAAGATACTGGGACCACAGGTGCTCACCACAATACCTGGCTATTTTTTTTTTGGTTGCAGCTGTCGTTGTTGTTTGGCAGACCTGGGCTGGATTTGAACCCACCACCTTAGGTGTATGTGGCTGGTGTCTTAGCCACTTGAGCGACAGGCGCTAAGCCTATTTATTTATTTATTGAGACAGAGCCTCAAGCTATTGCCCTGGGTAGAGTGCCGTGGCATCACAATGCCCAGCTATTTTTTTGTTTGTTTTTTTTTGGTTGCAGCCACCACTGTTGTTTGTTAGGCCGTGCTGGATTCAACTCGCCTGCTCAGGTGTATGTGGCTGGTGCCTTAGCCTCTTGAGCCACAGGTGCCAAGCTGACAAAAACCATTTTACCCTTTTTCCTCCTCAAGCCTTTCTCTGTTATGGAATCCCTAGTGTCAATTTCATCCTTCCATATCTATGGGAGGAAAAGCAACATAGTACTTACCTTCGGATGCTAGGAAGAGTTTTTCATAAACTATTTCTTAGGGGCTTAGCCTGCTTCTAAAGGGCTACCCTTATCCAGAGGTGGGCAAGTGGCAATACCTTATTCCACTTTGGAGGGTTCCATGTAATTTTCATTCTATATATAGGGCTTTGCTTATTTACTGCAGCCTGGGCCATATGTAACCTCTGCTACAAAGGAGAGTCCATTATCATTCCATAATATTAATTCTTATATTTAAGAATTGTTCGGAGGATTACATGAGCTAATATTTTTAGAGGCCTTAGAATTGAGCATGTAATTCTCAATAATTCTTAGCCCTTATGATTCATCACTAAGGCAAGGATGTCCCCAAATAGGTAAGACTTTTTTTCCATCTTCAGCTGAATTAGACTGGTGATAAATAGGGATAGATATTCTACATACTATGTATGTAGAATAATATGTAGGTAGCACCATATCCATGGAAAAGAGAGAAATATGAAATATTAGTATTCATTAATTAGTATTGGGCAAACTGGATTTTCGGTCTGGATCTATTTCAAAGACCCATCTGTTCCTGTTGAACCTTGCTGAAAACTCTACATAAGCTAACAACATACAGTGGCTGTTAGGGCAGCAAATACAGTGGCAGACAGAAAAATACCACATGAGGCACTGGCCCCATATACCAAAGGTGGTGGGTTCAAACCCAGCCCTGGCCAAACTGCAACAAAAAAATAGCCAGGCATTGTGGCGGGCAGCTATAGTCCCAGCTACTCAGGAGGCTGAGGCAAGAGAATCGCTTAAGCCTAGGAGTTGGAGGTTGCTGTGAACTGTGTGACTCCATGGCACTCTACTGAGGGCAATAAAGTGAGACTCTGTCTCTACCAAAAAAAAAAAAAAA
>NW_003852455.1:50938-52201 GCF_000181295.1 Otolemur garnettii | reverse complement strand
GCCAAGCCTAACTCAGCCTCTTAATTCATAAAACCTCCATCAACATTTGCTGAAGTAGGGTGGTAAAAAGTTGAAACAGCAACATAACAGGGAAAAGCCTTGGAAGTTGAAATTTAACTTTGTTCTTTTTTTTTTCTTTTTAAGCAAGTCTTTACTATTTATTTATTTTTTTATTTTTGGAGAGACAGAGTCTCACTTTGTCGCCCTGGGTACAGTGCCATGGCATCATAGCTCATAGCAATCTCTAACTCTTGGGCTCTAAGCTATTCTCTTGCCTCAGCTTCCTGAGTTGCTGGGACTACAGGTACCTGCCACAATGCTGGGCTGTTTTTAGAGACAGGGTGGTCTCCCTTACTCAGACAGGTCTCTCTTGCTCAGGCTGGTCTCGAACCTGTGAGCTGAGGGCATTCCACCCGCTTCAGCCTTCCAGAGTGTTAGGATTACAGGCATGAGCCACTCGCCTAGATATAATTTTTTTTTTTTTTTTTTTTGAGACAGAGCCTCAAGCTGTCCCCCTGGATAGAGTGAAGTGGCATCATAGCTCACAGCAACCTCCAACTCCCAGCCTCAAGTGAGTCTCTTGCCTCAGCCTCCCGAGTAGCTGGGACAACAGGCGCCCGCCACAACGCCCAGCTATTTTTTGGTTGCTGGCGGCATTGTTGTTTGGATTATATGATAAATGATTTTTTTTTGAGACGGTATTTCACTATGTCACCCTTGGTAGGGTGCCGTGGCATCACAGCTCATAGCAACCTCCAACTCTTATGCTCAAGTGACTCTCTTGCCTCAGCCTCCCAAGTAGCTGTAGCTGGTGGGACTACAGGCACCTGCCACAATGCCCAGCTATTTTTTTTCTTTTGTTTGTTCAGCAGGCCCTGGCGAATTTCGAACTCACTAGCTTCAGTACATGTGGCCAGTGCCCTAACCATGGAGCTACAGGTGCCAAGCCTGATGATTTATTTATTTATATATATATATTTTTTAAAGCAAGGGAAAGAGACTTGGTGCCTGAGCTAAGTGTTTAGGCCACCGGCCACATGCATCGGGGCTGGTGGATTTGAACACCACCTGGGCCTGCTAAACAATAATGACAACAACAACAAAAATAGCTGGGTATTTTGGCAGGCACTTGTAGTCCCAGCTACTTGGAAGCTGAGGCAAGAGAATCCCTTAAGCCCAAGAGTTTGAGGTTGTGGTGAACTGTGATGCCATGGCACTCTACTGAGGGTGACAGAGTGAGGCTCTGTCTCAAAAAAAAAAAAA
>NW_003852455.1:48458-49714 GCF_000181295.1 Otolemur garnettii | reverse complement strand
GCTTGAGCCCAGGAGTTGGAGGTTACTGTGAGCTGTGATGCCATAGCACTCTACCCAGGGGGATAGCTTGAGGCTTTGTCTCAAAAAAAAAAAAAAAAGATTTTCACCTGGAAATAGGAGCTTTTTTTCCTTTCTTTCCTTCTTCCTTCCTTCCTTCCTTCCTTTTTTCTTTCTTTCTTTCTTTTTTTTTTTTTTTGGGAGACAGAATCTCAAACTGTTGCCCTGGGTGGAGTGCCATGATGTCATAGGTCACAGCAACCTCAAACTTTCCAGCTCAAGAGATCCTCCTACCTTCACCCTTCAAGGTGATAGGATAATAGGAATGAGCCACTGTGCCCAGCCCTGTTTATAGAATTTTAAAATATTTGTTTGGGGAGAGAGAGTTTGGGGAAGAAAAGGGTGTAGGAAAATCCCAAGTACTTTCCCAATCTGAGAACAAAATCAGAGGAAGATCGAGAAATCAGGGGAAGATCTAGAGACAGACTCTGGGGAAAAGATTTGCATCTTAAAGGCCTGTACTACATCCCTCCCCTCTCTGAGTGGGAAAGCACTTTATCTTCAGACCTTTTAAGGTGGAGCCCTTTACAGCTATTTGTAAACTTACCTTCTTTCTTGGCCTGCAGGTTACTAAGTAGAGGGAGGAAGAAAGTGTCAACTTTGGAAAGAGCTTAAAAAGTGACCAAGAATTCAATTTTATTTTATTTACCTATTATTATTATTATTATTATTTTGAGAGGGTCTCGTTCAGTTGTCCTGGGATATAGTGCTGTGATATCATAGCTCACAGCAACCTCAAACTCTTGGGCTTAAGCGATTCTCTTGTCTCAGCCTCCTGAGTAGCTGGGACTACAGGCGCCTGCCACAACGCTGGGCTATTTTTAGAGACCACATCTGGCTCTGGTTCAGGCTGGTATCGAACCTGTGAGCTGAAGGCAATCCACACTCCTCGGCCTCCCAGAGTGCTAGGATTACAGGTGTGAGCCACAGCATCCGGCCTAATTTTATTTTTTGTTATGCATTGCACAATTCTATCACAACAATAATGGCAAGGAAAATTAAAGTTAATCTACAATCCTGTCACTCTATTAAATAACTTACTTCTATTTTCCCTTTTATTCCCTCAGGCATTAAACATTATGTATGCAAATCTGTCTTGGTTGAAGTTTGTATACATTATCAATACAAATTGCATTTTGCTTTTGCTTTTTCACTTTTTTTTTTTTTTTTTTTTTGTTGAGACAGAGCCTCAAGCTGTC
>NW_003852455.1:40825-47998 GCF_000181295.1 Otolemur garnettii | reverse complement strand
TTTTTTTTTTTTGTTGAGACAGAGCCTCAAGCTGTCACCCTGGGTAGAGTACCATAGCATCGCAGCTCACAGCAACCTCTAACTCCTGGGCTTAAGCGAGTCTCCTGCCTCTACCTCCCAAGTAGCTGGGACAACAGGCGCCCGCCACAACGCCCAGCTATTTTTTGGTTGCTGGCGGCATTGTTGTTTGGTGGGCCCGGGCTGGATTCGAATCCGCCACCTTAGGTGTACGTGGCTGGCGCCTTAGCCACTTGAGCCACAGGCGCCGAGCCTGCTAAAATATTTCTGAGGCTGCAAAATACATATGCACTGTATGACTTAGTGGCTATCTAATAATATTCCACCCCAGACATTCACTTAAAGGAATTATCTCACTGTTAAGTATTCAACATTTAGGTATCCATGCTAACCCATTTGACATTGCACAGCAGGGACTGGAGGTTGTTCAAGGTTAGGTCGAGGGCTCCAGGCTGTCAGTGCGAAGGAGGGTACTAAAGCAGAAGTCGGTTTGCCAACCGTGTAACTCTTCCAACCACCTGCTATCTTGGCGCCTTTTCTCTGCGATCCCACCGCGCCCCGCGCGCTCTCGGGGGAGGGCCAGGGCCGGGTGCGCGCGCACCCTTCGTCCCAGGCGTCCTCACAGTTAGTACACCTCTTTAGGTGTACGTGCTGCAGGAAGTGACGCAAGCCCTGAGGGGGGGAGTCGGGAGGGGGCGGGACCAGACTATAAACTGCCGGTTGGGGGCAGCCATCCCCTGAGAGAGCGTCGGGATCGCGCTCGGTAGTCTGTGCAGTGGCGGACTTAGAGGGTGCTTGGGTGAGTGACATGCAGCTGCTGGAGCTCAAAGTCTTCCCTGCCGCGTGCGCGGCCGATTGGATTGTTCGCCCCGGTGCTGTCCAGCAGCCTTTGAAGCAGCAGGGGTGGCGGGGAGGCTGCTGCGGCTCGAGAGGGTGGGGCGGCGCGCGGGATGGAACAAGGCCAGCGAGCCTGTGGGGAAGGCGCTGCGGCAGCGCGAATAGCGGGCTTGCAGGTGCTGGGGTTGGAGCTGTGGTAAGGAGAGGCGCGTCCCTTCCCTGCCCTCCCTTGCCTTTTTGTGCCCGTCTCGGTCGCGGAGCGTGGAGTGGATTGTCTAGTAGAGCTCTCTGGGCGAAATGAGGTGTACCGCACTGTCGCTCTCCGCCTCGCCATTCTTCGGCTCCTCTTGTCCATGGCGATCTCTGTTCCTCACTAGCTCGCCCTTGAAAGTCCCTGGCCATATAGGCTGCTAGCGTGAGATCGCTGGTGCGGCGGTGCTGCAGCAGTACTCGCCTGCAGCGCCGCGAGCACGTGGCTCTCCAGGAAGTCGGGACGACTGTCGGGTCCATGGGTGACCTTGAGTTGATAACCATGGTCTTCCTCGGGGTCCGGGCGGGCCCTGGCCTCACTGCTGACAGGACAAAGCTGACCTCCATAGTTATGAGCGTGTTACGGGTATTTAGATGAGGATTTCTGTAAAGGGTACATTTGAACTCCAGTACAACCGTATCTTTCTTACTAGGCTCTCTGCCTATGGGCCTTGTGTATTCTGTTTTCCCAAGCAGAATCCAACTAAACGGTGCAGGTTTTCACGTTAAGAATTTTGCTAGCAGTCCCTACTGCAAGAGGGGTGCCAGTACAATGAAGGCTGATTAGTAAAAGATAACGTATTTGGAAGTTAGGGGTATAGTCAAAGGCTAGAGGTTGTGCGGTATTGATGAGCGCGGTAGATGCCTGTGTCTCGCTTCTGTTGGACAGTTCCAGTTTTTAAGGATAGGAAAACATTCTGTAATTTAGCTTTTTTGGTTTACACATTACGGTTTCAACGCAGCCCACTCATTTTTGCCCACTCTTTCTAGTGACCTTGGGTGCCAAATTTATCCAGGGCATTTGATTGCTGCTTTTTTTTTTTTTGGAGACAGCCTCAAGCTTTCGCCCTGGGTTGAGTGAGAGAGTGCTGTGGCATAACATCTCACAGCACCCTCCAACTCGTGGGCTCAAGCGCATCTCCTGCCTTCGCCTCACAATTAGCTGGGACCACAGGCGCCTGCCACAACGCGTGACTTTTTTTGTTTGTTTGTTTGTTTGTTTTTTGGCTGCAGCCGTCATTGTTCGGCGGTCCCAGGCTGGATTCGAGCCCACCAGCTTCGGTGTATGTGGCTGGCGCCTCAGTCGCTTGCGCCGAGCCTTTCTTTCTTTCTTTTTTTAAGATAAAAGTAGGAACGAATGTGCTATTAGAAATACGCATCTGGCTACTTGATAGCTTTAAGCTTGGAATACTAGATGCTTTATTCAATTGTCTCTGAACTGTAGAATTTGATCTTATTGACAAGGACATTTATGCAGGTTTCCACAAGTTATCTACTGTGAAAACTAAGCTTAGGTGCTATAAAGTACTTGTGAGGCCTGCGGGGGCCCCCCCCCCACCCCCGTTTTGGATTATAAGATGTTTCACAAAATAATTTAATAATTGTCATTGATAACAGAGGGTACCCTTTAAATAGTCTTCCATGGGACTTGTAGTCCCAGCTACTCGAGAGGTTGAGGCAAGAGGATCTCTTGAGCCCAAGATTTTGAGGTTCCTGTGAGCTATGATGGCACCAGGGCACTCTACTCAGGGTAACAGTGAAACTTTCTGAATTTTTTTTCTTTCTTTTTTTTTTTGTTTTTGAGACAGAGCCTCAAGCTGTCCCCAGCTCACAGCAACCTCCAACTCCTGGGCTCAAGCGATTCTCCTGCCTCTGCCTCCCAAGTAGCTGGGACTATGGGCGCCCACCACAACACCTGTCTATTTTTTGGTTACATCCCTCATTGTTGTTTGGCAGGCTGGGGCTGGATTTGAACCTGCCAGCTCAGGTGTATGTGGCTGGCGCCTTAGCTGCTTGAGCCACAGGCGCTGAGCTTGAATTTTTTTTAAGTCATGGTGGCTGTGAACCTAGCCTTTTGTAAGTTAAGTTTTAATGCATAGTTCATCAGGTAATTGTTAATCATTATTAGCTCATAGCAAATTACACCAAAGCTTTGTGGACTAATACAACACCACATTCTTATGTTACACATTCTATGGGTCAGTAAACTGGGCACAGTTTAGCTGGTTGCCTCTAACTCAGTATCTTTCACACAGCTGAAACTGAAGTAAGCCAGGGCCATAGTCTTTTTTTTTTTTTTTTTTTTTTGAGACAGTCTTATTATGTTGCCCTCAGAGCTCATGGCAACCTCAATCTCTTGCCTCAGCCTCCCATGTAGCTCAGACTGCAGGCGCGTACCACAATGCCCAGCTATTTTCTTTTTTTATAGAGACAGGAATTTTTTTTTTTTTTTTTAAGAGACTGGGGTATCCTCTTGCTTAGGCTGGTCTTGAACTCCTGAGCTCAAGCAATCCACTGGCCTCATCCTGGGATTACAGGCGTGAGGCCACTGCCCCTGCCCCAGGGCTGTAGTCATTTTATTAACAGTTGCCTTAGGGAAGTTTCACTTCAAAAAGCAATCAGTGAACTGTCCACGGGCCTCAGGTTCTTGCCTACCATTTAGCAGGAGACATATCCTTGTTGTATAGACTTATTCTCAGCATTGATGCTTGCTTCCCTCAAAACAAGAATGGATAGAGCAAGAGTGCACCCTAGCCTGTGCTGAAGATTATTGGATAGGGAAGATCTGTGTGGCTGACTCTCCCCTGAAGCAAGGTGTTTATTTGCCTCTGATAGTGTGTTTACCTATAATGGAGCAAAGTTCCAGCTAACCCTTAATAAAATAGCGAAAGAAAGCTACTACAGCTTGCTTGCTTGCTTGCTTTCTTTCTTTCTTTCTTTCTTTCTTTCTTTCTTTCTTGCAGTCTTGGCCGGGGCTGGACTCGAACTCACCACCCCTGGTATATGGGTATGGCACCCTACTCCTTGAGCCACAGGTGCCACCCAAGCTACTTATCTTTTTTTTTAAATTCTTTGTTTTTAGAGACAGTCTCACTTTATCACCCTCGGTAGAGTGCTGTGACATCACAGCTCACAGCAACCTCCAGCTCCTGGGCGTAGGCAATTCTCTCGCCTCAGCCTCCTGAGTAGCTGGGACTATAGGTGCCTGCCACAGTGCCCAGCTATTTTATGTTGCAGTTTGGCCAGGGCCAGGTTCGAACCTGCTGTCTGTAGATGGGGCCAGCACCCTACCCACTGAGCAACAGGCGCTGCTCAAAAGCAACTTTATTTTATTTATTTTTTGAGATAGAGTCTCAAGCTTTAACCCTGGGTAGAGTGCTGTAATGTCATAGCTCACAGTGACCTCTAATTCTTGGGTTCAAGCGATCCTCTTTTTTCTATTTTTAGTTGAGTACTCCCTTTTATGCTCAGGCTGGTCTTCAACTGGTGAGCACAAGCAATCAACCCACCGCCACCTCTCAGTACTAGGATTACAGGTGTGAGCCACCATACCCAGCCAGTAAGTTAAAATGATCCTCTGGGCCAGGTGTAGTGTCTCATGCCTATAATTCTAGTACTCTGGAAGGCTGAGGTGGGTGCATTGCCTGAGCTCAGTAGTTGAGACCAGCCTGAGTAAGAGTGAGACCCTATCTCTCAAGTAAAAAAAAAAAAATAGTGGGGTGTTATAGTGGGTGCCTGTAGTCCCAGCTGCTTGGGATGCTGATGGAAGACAAACTCTGGAGCACAAGAGTTTGAGGTTGCTATGAGCTATGACACCAGATGAGACTATCTCCAAAATATAAATAAATAAAATGGCCCTCGGAGGGCTTTTGGAAATTCTTTGTGTAGGTGCCATCTGTCTGCTTTCCCAGATAAACATGGCATATAGACTTGCAGTGACTTCAAGTGGTCTTGACCTTCAAGTTGGACAATTTCTTTCTTTCTTTCTTTCTTGACAGTGTTACTTTATCATCCTCTGTAGAGCGCTGTAGTGTCACACCTCACAGCAACCTCCAATTCCTGGGCTTAGATTCTCTTGCCTCAGCCCTCAGCCTCCAGAGACTACAGGCACCTGCCACAATGCCTGGCTATTTTTTTGTTGCTGTTTGACTGGGACTGGATTTGAACCCGCTACCCACCACCCTTGGTATATGGGGCCGGTGCCCTAGCCACTGAGCCACAAGTGCCACCCAATTTCTTTCTTTCTGTTTTTTTTGAGACAGCCTCAAGCTGTCGCCCTGGGTAGAGTGCTGTGGCATCACTGCAACTTCCAACTCCTGGGCTTAAGCAATTCTCTTGCCTCAGCTACAGGCGCCAAGCCTTTTTTTTTTTTTTTTAAATATTTATATATATATTTTTTTGAGACAGTCTCAAACTATCACCCTAGGTAGAATGCCATGGCGTAACAGCTCACAGCAACCTCAGCAAATTCTTGGGCTTAAGTGATTCACTTGCCTCAGCCTCCCAAGTAGCTGGGACTATAGAGGCCCACCACAACACCTGGTTATTTTTCTGTTGCGGTTGTCATTGCTTAGCTGGCCTGGGGTGGGTTTGAACCCACCAGCCTTGGTGTATATGGCCAGTGCCTTAATCAGTGTGTGCCCCAAATTTTTTCCTTTTTTAAAATTTCAGATTAATATGAGGGCATAGGCAATTAGGTTACCATGTTTTCCTTTGTTAGGTAAAGTCCATATGTAGGTATGTATTATGTGCTTACCTTTTTGTCCAGTATTTCCCCCTTTCCTCCATTCTTCCTCCTCCCTCCCTCAATTTGAATTGAGTTTTTCTCTTGTGGGCATGTATTAGTTCATTATCTGTCTTCATATTAGTACTGACTACCTTAGACATTTGCTGTTCCATTTTTGTAATAATTTTACTAAAGAGAGTTATCTCCAACGCTGTCCAGGTTAATACAAAAAGTGTATAGTATTGTGTGGTATATACATATCTCGGTTTATTATTCCATTCTTGGGTTGATTCCATATCTTAGAGACTGTAAATTGAGCTGCAGTAAAACAATCTGGTGCATGCTCAGCGCTCATAGCTCAGTGGTTAGGGCGCTGGCTACATATACCACACAGGCAGGTTCGAACCTGGCCTGGGCCTGCAAAACAATGACAACTGCAACAAATAGCAGGGTGTGTGGTGGGCGCCATTAGTCCAGGTACTTGGGAGCCCAAGGCAAGAGAATCACTTAAGCCCAAGAGTTTGAGGTTGCTGTGAGCTGTGATGTCATGGCACTCTACCAAGGATGATAAAGGAGACTATCTAAAAAAGTCTACCTCACACTTTCAGAGCATATAGATTGGAGTTATTTTTAGTTGGAAAAATAGTTTATTATGGGGGTTCCTTTAAATAAAAAGCTTAGTGTGAGTCATTTTGAAAGAATGACTCAAATTTCATGTATAAAACTTCAGAAGTGACTTTTATGGCTGTCATAGAGCTATTGTGGTCCACATGGATGTGGGGCTACATGGTGAGGTTAAAAATGCATATTGCTTGGGTTATAATTTTTCTTTGACTTAATTTCTTTTTTTCTTTTTTCTTTTTTCTTTTTTTTTTTTTTTTGAGACAGTCTCACTTTGTCACCCTTGGTAGAGGGTCTGTGACATCACAGCTCACAACAACCTCAAATTCTTGGGCTTAAGCGATTTTCTTGCTGGAACTACAGGCACCTGCCATAGTATGGGCTATTTTTAGAGACAAGGTCTTGCTCTCGCTCAGGCTGGTCTCTAACTTGTGTGCTCAGGCAATCCACCCGCCTAGGCCTCTCAGAGTGCTGGGATTATAGGTGTGAGTCACTGTGACCAGATTTCTGTTAGGTTTTAGTCTAAATTTGGGTCTGGGAATTGACAGATTACATGTTGTCTTAGCAAAATACTACTTGGATTTTAGTTAGAGATACCAATAATTACATGTTCTATTAATAACTGTTTCTAAATTATTTAGATCATTTATTTAAATGTATTATCACTTTAGCCTTAAAATTAACTTAAAACTAGGAAACTTAAGCATTGGCTGGTTCAGATGAGTTAAACTTCTAGGCTGTTTTTTCCTAGAAAAGGGTGATTCAAATTGGTTCAGGGTGGAGCCTTGTGGTCTGGCTCTAGCGGTTGGGTTTGTACCGTTTTTGTGCAGGGGTAATGATAAAGCCTTTATACCAGAAGGGGAAAGATTGTGTTTCCAAGAATGTGATCTATTGCATATTGGCTTAAAGCTTAGGGATTTATTTTATTTTATTTATTTATT
>NW_003852455.1:37175-39217 GCF_000181295.1 Otolemur garnettii | reverse complement strand
CTCTTGAGCCCAGGAGTTGGAGGTTGCTGTGAGCTGTGATGCCACAGCACTCTATTGAGGACAACAAAGTGAGACTCTCTCTCTCAAAAAAGGTAAATTTGGTATATAATCTGTGTTGGTAATGAAACATCACTAGTAATCTGATATAATGATAATTTTTTTTAAAGCAATTCTTTATTCTATTACTAGGTTCTGTGTGGCAACTTGGAAGGATGGCTCAAGCAAGATCAGCATTCTCTAACTTGGTAAGATATTTTCATTTTTATTTCTGCAAGAATATGAAGTTTATGCACATGACTTTAACCTAATAAGCATAAAGTAATACCCAAAGCTATCATCAAGTATCATCGTTTATATTTAACTGGTGATCTTGACAAATAACAGATCTCACAAAGGAAGAGTATGTTTAGACTTGAGTTGGGTTAGTTACGGAAAATATTGTACGTAGTTCAGGGTAGTTTACGTGTGATGGGGAGGATAGCCAAGTAGATAAGATGAACCAAATAAAGCAATGATCAAAATATCTAGTAGGGAAAATACAAAACAAAGACTAGGATGAAGACCAGTTTGTGATTTTTAGCCCTCATCTGCCATTGACTTAACTGGGCACAGGGAAGAATGTTGGTTTGAAAGGGGAACTCCTTTTCCCTAAAGAATATTTAGCAGTGGCTCAATAACAAGTACAGTGCAGTACCTGACAACTTTATTTTTTTATTTTTTAAAGCTTCTCATTTTATTTTTACTTATCATTCTTTTTCTTTTTTTTTTAGTATCATGTATTAGAGGAAATGGAATATTTCCTTTTGAGACAGAGTCTCACTATGTTGCCTTCCTTAGAGTGCTGTGGCATCACAGCCCACAGTAACCTCAAACTCTAGGGCGTAAGTGATTCTCTTGCCTCAGCCTCTCAAGTAGCTGGGATTAAAAGCACCTGCCGCAAGGCCCTGCTATTTTTTTTTTGTTGCAGTTGTCATTGTTTAGCCGACCCAAGCAAGGTTTGAACCCACCAGCCTGGGTGTATGTGACCCGGTGCCGTACTCACTGAGCAACGGGTGCTGCCATAGCTCAGCTATTTTTTTGTTGTGATTGTCATTGTTGTTTAGCAGGCCCGGACCTGCCTGCCCCAGTGTATGTGGCCAGCACCCTAGCCACTGAGCTATGAGTGCCAAGCCTATTTTTTTTTTTTTTGAGATAGTATCTCACTGTGTTGCCCTGGGTAGAATGCCATGGCATCGTAGCTCATAGCCACCTCAGACTCTTGAGCTCAAGTGAATGAATTTCGTGCCTCAGCCTACCGAGTAGCTGGGGCTACAGGTGCCTGCCACAATGCCTACATTTTATTTTTTATTTATTTTTTATTTTTTTGAGAGATGAGGTCTCACTGGCTCAGGCTGGTCCTCAAACCTGTAAGTTCAGGCAGTCCACCCGCCTAAGCCTCCCAAGTGCCCTGACAAAAGTTTTTGTAGATGCTTCTTTCTTGTCCCTTATTCCCTTATAATGTTTGCTTTCTTTTTTTTTCCAAAAAATCTCAGTTTGGTGGAGAACCGTTGTCATATACCCGATTTAGTTTGGCTCGGCAAGTAGATGGCGATAACAGTCACGTGGAGATGAAACTAGCTGTAGATGAAGAAGAAAATGTTGACAATAACATGAGGCCCATTGTCACAAAACCAAAAAAGTTTAATGGAACTGTTTGCTATGCAACTATTGCTATAATCATCTTTTTTGTGATTGGTGAGTATGGGCATTCAAAACTTAGCTGTTCCTTATAACCAAATATGAACAGATATTTGTACCTTTTCAAGAATCTCTGAAATTTTGTACCTTTGTAAAGTGCCAGTAAGAAGATAATCATGACTAAGATTCTATACCTGTTGTTGAATTTAGTCTGGGAGAAGAGAGAAATGAATCATGGTAATATATGTAAATGTTAATGCTGGAAATAGGCATAGGATATCTGTAGCATAGGAGCTCCATCTAAGACTTCAAGGGCAGCTTCTGGGAAGAAGTTACCTATGCTTTGAAGAAGTAATTGTTTGAAA
>NW_003852455.1:31551-34494 GCF_000181295.1 Otolemur garnettii | reverse complement strand
CCCAAGTAGCTGGGACCACAGGCACCCGCCACAACGCCTGGCTAATTTTTTTGGTTGCAGCCATCATTGTTGTTTGGCGGGCCCGGGCTTGATTTGAATCCGCCACCTTAGGTGTACATGGCTGGCGCCCTAGCTGATTGAGCCACAGGCGCTGAGCCACCTTTGGTAGTATTATGCTGGGTGCTGCTTCTATCTACAATGGCAAAGTAACCTTCAGCTCTAGATCATGACTAACTAGCCTGACGTGGTATCTCTCTATATGCCTTGATTTCTTTTTTTTTGGTCATGTCTGTGTTGGAAAGAGTATTTGATTATTGCTGATACTCACCCATTTTATTTTTGAAACAGAGCCTCAAGCTGTCACCCTGGGTAGAGTGCTATGGCATCACAGCTCACAGCCACCTACAACACCTGGGCTTAAGCAAGTCTCCTGCCTTAGCCTCCCGAGTAGCTGGGACCACGGGCGCCTGCCACAATACCTGGCTATTTTTTTTGGTTGCAGCCATTGTTGGTGTTTGGCGGGCCCGGGTTGGATTCAAACCCGCCACCTTAGGTGTATGTGGCTGATGCCTTAGCTACCTGAGCCACAGGCGTTGAGCCAATACTTACCCATTAAACCATTCTCTAAGAAATGCTCTTAAGGTTTCTATCCTTAGATCTTTAATATTTCCCATAAGAAATGCTCTTAAGGTTTCTATCCTTAGATCTTTAATATTTCCCATAGATGCACCTCTCCGTAAAGATCAAATCTTTTCCTATTTTTCTAGCATTTCAATGGTATTAAATAATTCTTAGGTTTTCTTCCTTCCTTCCTTTTCCCTCTCTCCCTCCTTTTCTTTTTCATCCCTTACCTTCTTTCTTCCTCTCCCTTTTTTATTATACTGCATGTAAATTTCCTTTTTTTTTTTGCAGTTTATGGCCAGGGCTTGGGTTTGAACTTACCACCTCTGGCGTATGGGGCCAGCGCCCTACTCATTTGAGCCACAGGCACTGCCCTAAGCCGAAGTGGGGTTTTGTTGTTGTTGCAGTTTTTGGCCAGGGCTAAGTTTGAACCCACCACCTCCAGCATATGGGGCTGATGGCCCTACTCCTTGAGCCACAGGCATCACCCTAAACTTCCTTTTTAACTCATATTCTTTCATAAAGTACTAACCAATTTATCTGCCAAAAAAGGAATCTTGGCATTTTTAGCTAATCTACTGAACATTTCTATAGGGATACAATGCAACTGTAGTGTACAGACACACACACCCAAAGACCTGATAGGTTTAGTCTATACAGAAAGAGCAATGGGAGATCAGAATAAGGGGCAGGTTTGGGGTTCAGAATGCTGAAAATTAGGTGAAAATTGAAGTATATTTTGACTTTAGCAATAGTACTATCTTTCATTTTTCTTAGAGCATCTGTTGAAAGCTACTTAATTGCCCTAAAGCTACTCTGAGTAGAGTTATAGTATTAGTATGAGGTTTATGAGGCTTTATAGTGGATAAAGAAGTTTTGACAAGTCTGAAGTTAATTAAGCTTTTGGGAGCGATTTGTTGGTTTTAAGTTTGTCTCCATCTGGTCAATATAGAAGTTTTAGGTCCACAATTCATTTATCTTAACTATGAGGGATAATATCCCTTAATGTTATTTAAACAAACTTGCTTGATTGAGGTCAATATTTCTTTAATTTAAACTTAAGTTCATTTAAAAAGAGATTTTCTTTCTCTAGGCTGCTGGGTGAAAGTTCATATGTTCCTCGTGAGGCTGGATCTCAAAAAGATGAAAGTCTTGCATATTATGTTGATAATCAATTCAATAAATTTAAACTCAGCAAAGTCTGGCGTGACGAACATTTTGTTAAGATTCAGGTCAAAGGCAGGTATGTTGAACTTTTTATTTTTTATTTATTTATTTTGGGGGGATAGAGCCTCAAGCTGTCGCCCTAGGTAGAGTGCTATGAAATCACAGCTCACAGCAACCTCTAGCTCCTGGGCTTAAGCAATTTCTGTTGCCTCGGCCTCCCAAGTAGCTGGGACTACAGGCACATGCTACAGTGCCTGGCTATTATTTCTTGGTTGTAGTTCTCACTATTTGGCGGGGTGGGCTGGATTTGAACCCACCAGCTCTGGTGTATGTGGCTGGCGCCTTAGCCACTTCAGAGCTATAGGCACCAAGCCAGAAAAGTAGTAAACTTATTTTATAGAAGTAGCTACTTTCAGATGTGCTGAATATAGCAAAGATTTTCAAACTAATGGTCAAGGTTATCATTTAGAGCTAAATTTCTTCTAGCCAAAATAATGCAAGTTCAATGCTAAATGTATTGAAGCTACTCGGTTTTTTCCTAATAATGGCCTTAGCTTATTTTAACTTCATCTTTTTTAGCAATGCTGAAAACTCCGTGACTGTGACTGATACAAGTGGTAATGTGGTATTTATGATGGATAATCCTGAGGGTTATGTGGCTTATAGTAAGGCTACCACAGTTACCGTAAGTATGGCAAAGCAATGCGTGAGATTTCTTAGGAATTACTGTATGAATTTACTTGTAAAATGGAATTGATCAGGAGATTTTGCTCTGAACTCTCCTGTGCCACAGTCAGAATAAAATGCAAAGTCTTTATGTGGGTTTGCAAGGTCCTAAATAACCTACTGATCTCCTTCACTCTGTCGACTCAGAATGTCCCTCTGTTCTATAGTCAAACTCAGGTCTCCCACCTCAAAGCTGTCATAAAACTTTACCTGAACCAGTGTCCCCTAAATATCAACATGGCTTCTTTCCTTACTTTATGCAGATCTCTTCTCCAGCATTACCTCATTGGAGTGTCTTTTTATTAAAAAATCATCCCTGGCTTGGCGCCTGTGGCTCAAGTGGCTAAGGCCCCAGCCACATACACCTAAGGTGGCGGGATCTAATCCAGCCCCAGCCCGCCAAACAACAATGATGGCTGCAACCAAAAA
>NW_003852455.1:25057-31188 GCF_000181295.1 Otolemur garnettii | reverse complement strand
GACTCGCTTGAGCCCAGGAGTTGGAGGTTGCTATGAGCTGTGATGCCACGGCACTCTACCCAGGGTGACAGCTTGAGGCTCTGTCTCAAAAAAAATCATCCCTGTAATCACTTTTCCCTCATACTCCTTTATCTTCTTCATAGTATTATCTATTCCTTTGTTTCCACTAGAATGTAAGCTTCCTAAAGAGCCACCTGTTTTTCTTTCTGTCATATGTGATAGCCTTGGAGAATGCCTGACATATGATAGTATTTGCTAAATGAATGCATTTATCATATTTTCTCCTATGTGAAAATAGATCTAAATCTCTATAATGGCTGGAATTTCAGGTTTAAAACTACATATTTTTATATAGCAGGTATATCTACTGGCACCTTCCAAACCAAATGAAGTTTTATGATTATTTTCAGCCTTTCTGAGCACTTGTGCTATATCGCTTTCCCTGGCTACCTATAAGCCAGAAGTTGAAGATGGGTAGATTATTCTTTTTTTTTTTTTTTAAGAGATCGTCTTACTTTGTCACCCTTGGTAGAGGGCTGTGGTGTCACAGCTCACAGCAACCTCCAGCTCTCCGGCTTAGGCGATTCTTTTGCCTCAGCCTCTGAGTAGCTGGGACTACAGCTGCTCACTGCAATGCCTGGCTATTTTTTTGTTGCAGTTTGGCCAGGGCTGGGTTCAAACCTGCCACCCTTGGTATATGGGGCCAGCATCCTACTCCACTGAGCCACAGGCACGTGCCGCCCATGGGTAGATTATTCTTTTAAAGAACCTTGAGGGGTTATACTAAACCTATAAGTTTTCTATATTCCAAGTAGTTCGTTGTTAACGTCCATTTTATAGCTGTTCACCTGAACTCTAGTGTGGAATATAGGAACCTTCTGACATCTAAACATCTAAATGATGTTTTATACAGATCATTTCATTGTAAGAGATGGTATTTAGCCATTTGTAGACTTTGTAGACCTTTTTTTTTTTAATCATACTGTTCAATTAAAACCTATTCCTAGGGCGCCGCCTGTGGCTCAGTGAGTAGGACGCAGCCCCCAGTACCGAGAGTGGCAGGTTTGAACCCAGCCCCAGCCAAACTGCAACAAAAACATAGCTGGGCGTTTGTGGTGGGCACCTGTAATCCCAGCTACTTGGGAGGCTGAGGCAAGAGAATCACTAAAGCCCAGGAGTTGGAGGTTGCTATGAGCTGTGACACCGCGGCACTCTCGCTGTCATGTGAGGGCAACAAAGTGAAACTGTCTCTAAAAAAAAAAAAAAAAAAAAAAAACACTCTTCCTATATATGTCCTCAGTTGTCTGAGGTTTGATGTGGAAACATCATGTAATTGTTCCTACCATGACTAGCCTATGTATGCCTCTGTGTTTAAAATATCTTACTGTTTTGCTTTCCCGTAAATAACCAAAGAAATGTAAAATACCCCTTAGATTAATGGTTCTCAACTTTCCTAATGCCGCAGTGTACTTTCATTGTTACAAAAGGGTCTCAAGCCATAGGTTGAGAACTGCTGCCTGAGATAAAAGGCAGCATGGGATAATGAGACACATGAATATAGGGGGCCCAAAATCTTGAATTCACTCCAACCTAAAGTTCTAAAGTTTTTCGACTTCAGAATTCTCATCATTTTTAGACCTTGGTTCCCCTTTTTTTCCCCCTCTCTTAGGTATTTTTCAGACTTGATCTGTAAATACCTTTTGTCCTATATTGTAGTGCTGTTCTGGTAACCATATTGTTCATTAAATCTGATGTCTTTGTTCTAGGGTAAACTGATCCATGCCAATTTTGGCACTAAAAAAGACTTTGAGGATTTAAAGACTCCTGTGAATGGATCATTAGTGATTGTGAGAGCAGGGGAAATTACATTTGCAGAAAAGGTGAGTATGGGCTGTTAAATAACACTACATTGGTGAAATTACTCAGTTAAATGGTAATTGTTAATTTGCCTAGAATACATTTTGAAAACTCAGTCTTAAGCTCTCATGCCTGACAACATAATTTATTGAACTGCTCAACAGGTTAACATCAAAACTATGACACATCCAAGTGGCTACTTGGTAGCCGTTTTCTTTCAGTGAAAATGCAGTAAAAAGAGATGCTTACGTGAAAGTAGTTTAAATTGTGTCTGTGCAATCCAATTTTATGTATAGGGGGAATTCACTTATAAGTGTGTTTATAAAAAGGGAAATTATATCAAACCTACACAAGGGACCAGACAGGAATATATCAAAAAGATTGATTGTAGCTGGACATTGTGGCAGGCGCCTGTAGGTCCCATCTACCCAGGAGACCAAGGCAGGGTAGATTGAACCAGGAGTTAAGAAGTTTCTGTAAGCCTGGGCAACAGAGTAAGACTGTCTCTAAAAAAGACAGTAGTTGCTTGGATGGGTTTTCATTTTTCTTATCTTGATTGTCCTTAATTAAAGAGGTGTTTTTTGTTTATTTGTTATTTGGGGGGTTTTTTGAGACAGCCTCAAGCTGTTGCCCTGGGTAGAGTGCTCTGCTGTCAATAGCTCACAGCAACCTCTAACTCCTGGGCTTAAGTGATTCTCTTGCCTCAGCCTCCCAAGCAGCTGGGACTACAGGTGCCTGGATATTTTTTGGTTGTAATTGTCATTGTTGTTTTTGGCAGGCCTGGGCTGGATTTGAATCTACCAGGTGTGGTGTATGTGGCCGGTGCCTTAGCCACTTGCACTATACGCACCGAGCCTAAAGAAGTTAGTTTTAAGGAAAATAGTTTTCTAAAATTTGACCTGTTTGAAATGAGGTCTAGTCCTCTGTAACCATTTGTACTTTAGTATAAAGTGTATTTTTGTCATTTTGTGTGATCAAATCTTCATTTGATGAGCTTTGTTTTTCTATAGGTTGCAAATGCTGAAAGGTTAAATGCAATTGGTGTTCTGATATACATGGACCAGACTAAATTTCCCATTGTTAATGCTGAGCTGCCGTTCTTTGGACATGTGAGTTTCATTTCTTGAGTAAATGAGTTTTTGAGTTCTCTAAATTGTTGCTAGATTCATCTGTTAGTAAAAATAGAATCATGCCTTCATTAAATACGTTTATTGGGAGAGTTAGTAGTAAGCAAGAAAATGGATTACTTTAACTTTGAATCCCTATTATTATTGACACAAGTACTTTATATCAATGATTCCTTGAATAGAGCATTTGACATATGCCATAAAAACAAGAGTCACATACTGAGAAAGCCACTCAGACTTTGAGACTCAGAATCCAGTAAACAGAACTTGGGGGCTTGTATCCTTATACCAAATCTGAATCATAGGGAGCTTTTTCAGTAAGTTCCTGATAGACCTAATTTCTCTTTTGTTTTACCAGGCTCATCTGGGAACAGGTGACCCTTACACCCCTGGATTCCCATCATTCAATCACACTCAGTTTCCACCATCTCAGTCATCAGGATTACCTAATATACCTGTGCAAACCATTACCAGAGCATGTGCAGAGAAGCTGTTTAAGTAAGTTCTTACTTGAAAGCTGTTTTTCAGGATGAGATTTTATGGTTAAGGGAGGATGATAATGTTGATTTGATAAAATGTTAAAACAATTGGCACATTGGGAATTTGAAGCTTTTGGTATAGATAACAATGGAAAATTTTTCTCAATAAAGTGGTCTTAGTGATGGGCATTTGGTTTGTAAGCTCAGAAATGTTCATATAATTCACCCAGTAAATCCCTTGTGGAATATTTCTGGCATAGTTTTTACTTGAGTACTTCCTGTGATGAAGCATTTGTTGCCTATGGCAACCCATTCAGTTATTGTAGAAAATTTGTTAGAATTCATGTTGAAAATCTCATGACACAGAGTCTGACTTTGTCACTCTCAGTAGAGTGCTATGGCATCACAGCTCACAGCAACCTCTAGCTCTTGGACTTAGGTGATTCTCTTGCCTTAGCCTCCCAAGTAGCTGGGACTACCGGCGCCTGCTGCAATGCCTGGCTATTTTTTTGCTGCAGTTTGGCTGAGGCCGGGTTCACCACTCTCGGTATATGGGACCAGCGCCCTACTTACTGAGCAGCCTGTTCTGCATTTTCTTTTAGGAACATGGAATAATTCCAGTTGACATTGCCTAAAAAGTGAAAACCAGGCAGGGTGTGAATACTTATGCCTGTAATCTTAGCACTCTGGGAGGCTGATGGTGGTGGATTGCTTGAACTCAGGAGTTCAAGACCAGACAGAGCAAAGTGAGACCCTGTCTCTACTAAAAATAAAAAAACTAGCCTGGTTAGGTGTCACAGGCCTATAGTCCCAGTTACCCAGGAGGTTGAGGCAAGAGGATTGCTCACGTCTCAGAATTTGAGGTTACTGCACCTATGATGATGCCACAGTACTCTACCCAGCACAACACAGTGGAGACTCTGTCTCAGAAGATAGTGAATATCCTCGCTTATGATGGCTTCAGGTGCTTTATATAGCTATAAGTTATTCTGGCTATCCTCCATCGTGTATTAGGATCAGACTTTAAAACTGGGCACAGTGGCTCATACCTGTAATCCTAGCACTCTGGGGAGGGAAAAGAGAAAGTAGAGTGCAGTTTGATTAGAATACATATTATTGACTCAGCACTCGTAGCACAGGGGTTGCGGTAGCAACCATGAAGGCTGGTGGGTTCAAACCCAGACCGGGCCAGCTAAACAACAATGACAACTGCAACAAAAAATAGGCGAGCATTGAGGTGGGCACCTGTAGTCCCAGCTACTTGGGAGACTGAGTTAAGAGAATAACTCAAGCCCAAGAGTTGGAGGTTGCTATGAGCTGTAATGCCACTGCACTCTACCGAGGGTGACATAGTAAGACTTTGTCTCAAAAAAAAAAAAAGTAGAATACGTATCATTATGTTGGTGTGGACATAATTGCTCACTATGTATTGTTGTAGGATGGAGATTTAATTTCAGACTCAGTGCAGACCTTTGCTATGTGACCTAGAAAGGTACATTAACCACTCTGATCCTGTTTCTTCATCTCAGTGGTTGAAGAACATCTACATATAAAGGTTTTATAACATACTGTGTGACTATTAATAATTCTCAGAGGCATTGGTAAGATTCTTAATTCTTACCAAACTTAGAAGCAGGTAATTATCCCCATCACTCACATGTCTTTCCAACCTGTCAATCCAGCCCCCTATCTTAACCTTGTATAGTAGGGGGTAATAATTTGACCTATATTTATACAAGTAATCCCCTTTGGAGCAGTCACTGGATAATACATGACATGAAGAATTAGACAGGGGAAGATGTCTAACAGAAGTTTTTGTTCATATACATACCTTGGGTTAGAGGGATGGGAAAATGTATTAATGAACTTAATATATAAGATGTTATATATTAAATCTGAGTCCATCTTGGTGTATATTTCAAATGTTAACTATAGCTACATACCTGGTGAGAAGGCATTCATCAGCCAAGGCTAGGTAGAGAAATATTTTTTGTTTATTTATGTTTTTGAGACAGAGCCTCACATTGTCACACTTGGTAGAGTGCTGTGGCATCATAGCTCACAACAACCTCAAACTCAGGCTTAAGCAATCCTCTTGCTTCAGCCTCCCTAGTAGCTGGGATATCAGATGCCTGCCACATACCTGGCTATCAGAGACAGGGGTCTCACTCTAGCTCAGGCTGGTCTCAAACCCGTGAGGACACAGAATCCACCTGCCTTGGCCTCCCAGAGTGCTGGGATTACAGATGTGAGTCACCAAGTCACTGACATAGTATGACTCTTTCTATTCCTTTTTTTTTTTTTTTTTAAAGACAGGAGTCTCTATTGCCCTCGGTACAATGCTGTGATGTCAGCTCACAACAGCCTCCAACTCCTGGGCTTAGGTCATTCTCTTGCCTCAGCCTCCCAAGGAGCTGGGACTACAGGTGCCCGCCACAACACCCAGCTATTTTTTTGTTACAGTTTGGCCGGGGCTTGGTTTGAGCCCACAAACCTCAGTATATGGAGCTGGTGCCCTACTCACTGAGACATAGGCACTGCCTGACTCTTCCTATTCTTTAAACTAGGAAGTAAGCCATGGTTTTCAAATGACTATCCTATAAACTGAGATAGTTGACCACTAAGAAGTAATTTTCATGTGTTTTTATATGTCCTTTTTTTTTTTTTT
>NW_003852455.1:21025-24140 GCF_000181295.1 Otolemur garnettii | reverse complement strand
AAAATGTTAGCTTTATTGGGAGGTAATAAGGCTCTGGGAAATTGACTTGTTAAAAACTGACCATTATGACTAAGATCTATTTTAAGTTATATTAAAGGACAGAGTCAGCAGTAAGCAAATTTCTTAAGGAGGCAGACAGTAGACATTTTGTGGGTTATCTAAGCTCTGCAACTTTTCAACTCTGCTATTACAAAACGGGCATAGACAATACATAATGAATGGGCATGCAAGCCAGAGTTGCCAGTCCTGATTAAACTATTTTTATTTATTTATTTATTATACTCCCTTCGGTGTGCTATCAAATATTATTCATTCTATCTAATTATATTTTTGCACCTTAACCATCTCCACTGTATTCCCCCTCCCCACTACCTTCCCAGCTTCTGGCAGTCATTCTACTCTGTCTCTGTGAGATCAGTTGGTTTTTTTCTGAGATAAGAGTCTCACTATGTAAGTGTTGTAGCATCACAGCAACCTCAAACTCTTGGGCTTAGGCAATTCTCTTGCCTCAGCCTCCCCAAATAGCTGGAACTACAGGCATCTGCCATAATACCTGGCTATTTTTTTCTGTTGTTGTAGTTGTCATTTTTTGTTTGGCAGTTCCCGGCTGGGTTCCAACACACCAGCCCTGGTGTATGTGGCTGGGGCCCTAGATCCTGAGCTATATAGGCACTGAGCCAACTATTTGGGTTTTTTTTGTTTTTGTTTTTTTTACATTTTTTAACTTATTTTTTTTTTTTTTTCCATTTTTATTTGGCCAGGGCTGGGTTTGAACCCACCACCTCTAGCATATGGATCTGGTGCCTTACTCTTTGAGCCACAGGAGCCGCCCAACTATTTGTTTTTAAATGCAGTCAGTCATATCATTTAGTAAGAAAGCCCTTTGGACCTTAATTTGCTTATAAAACAATTAGCTCAACTAAGTTGTCAAGAGTAAATTTAATTGACACTGTAGAAAAAAATGATAATACTAAAAAGGGAAAAAATTAATACTGTCATGTAGGATTTTTAATTCCTATAGTTGTCAGACCTGAAGTAAGGCTCTTTTGTCCTTAATACTTTTTTACTATTCTACTGAACTACTACTTATTCTAAAAAAAGTTTGAAAACTGATTGCCATGTATTATTTTATTTTATTTTTCTTTAAGATCGCTACATTGTAGTAGGGGCCCAGAGAGATGCGTGGGGTCCTGGAGCTGCAAAGTCAAGTGTAGGAACAGCTCTCCTGTTGCAACTTGCCCAGATGTTATCAGATATGGTCTTAAAAGGTAGAGTACAATTAGATCATTTATGCACTACACAAAGTTCTAAATGTTACATACTTTGCTCACTTTTATCTTATGGTTCTCTGGGGTAGACCCTTAGTTCTTTTAAATACAAGGCAGGTTCCCTTTTGTTGTAGTCTTTTCAGTTTGAAAACAGCTTTCCACGAAGTACCTTCACTGTACTAGATAGAAATCCTGAATTTCTTTGAGATACTGGAAAGTGTTCTATTGAACCTCGGTTTTTATTATATCCAGAATGGTGTAGCAGATCTAACAGTCCTTAAGGTATGTAATTGACAGCAGTGGCATACCTCTATCCTAAATGTTCCAAGGCAGTGGTTTTCAATCTTCCTAATGCTGCCACCCTTTAATACAGTTCCTGTGGATCTCGACCCATAGGTTGAGAACCGCTGTTCTAAGGCCTAATGGCTATTCTAATTTCACTGTTTACTTTCAAGTCTTTCCTCTCACTGTATTTGCTGTTCTGAGCCCACCTATACACATGGAATCTCACATCATATTCTTGAATCTTTGAGGTCAAAGAGTAAATTTCAGTACATAAATTTTATGTAAAGCATTTTAATAGGGAAAATAGAAACACAGGGAAGTGGGATTGTGTGGAGGGCAGTGGTACATATATCTCCAAAATAACCTGTCACAGGCTTGGTGCCAGCCATATACACCTGAGCTAGTGGGTTTGAATGCAGCCTAGGCCCGCCAAACAATGACAGCAGCAACCAAAAAATAGCCAGGTGTTGTGGCAAGCACCTATAGTCCCAGCTACTTGGGGGGCAGAGTCAGGAGACTAGCTTGAGCCCAGGAGTTGGAGGTTGCTGTGATCTGTGATGCCACGACACTCTACCCAGGGGACTGTTTGAGGTTCTGTCTCCAAAAAAAGAAAAAAAAAAAAAAAAAAAGGAGCTGTCACAAATGTGATTCTCTGGAAATATAACTTAAGTTTGAATTTTTTTTTTTTTTAAGAGACAGAGTCTTACTTTGGCTCCCTCAGTAGAGTGCTATGGCATCACAGGTCACAGCAACCTCCAGCTCTTGGGCTTAGGCAATTTTCTTGCCTCAGTCTCCAGAGTAGCTGGGACTACAGGCACCCGCAAGAATGCCTGGCTATTTTTTGTGGCAGTTTGGCCGGGGCCAGGTTCGAACCCACCACCCTTGGTATATGGGGCCAGCGCCCTACTCATTGAGCCACAGGCGCCACCCATAAGTTTGAATTTTTATTCTGTTATATCATCGTTTTAAAAATACTTCAGTGTGTTAAGAAGATCATTCTCAAAGAAGATATATCATGCTTATACTGTGATTTCAAATATTTCCTGGTCCTGAAGTTAAGGGACTCAAAGAGTAGAGTTGTAAAAGGGTGACTACCCATAAGTTGGTCCTTGCTATGTACTTGAAATCTTATTTGCATTTGATTTGGTATCTTGTTCTTTTCTCATTCCTTTATTCTTTCGGGGGCTCAAAAAGAAAAATACTTTTGACTCTGGTATATTGAATAAGATGCTAATTTGATTTATCTTAAGTCAGATGCCTGCCTATAAACTTTCCCAGGATAAAGCTAACTTTTTGTTCTCTTTCAGATGGGTTCAGACCTAGCAGAAGCATTGTCTTTGCTAGTTGGAGTGGTGGAGATTTTGGAGCTATTGGTGCCACTGAGTGGCTAGAGGTAGTATTTATGTACCATCAATTCTCAGAAAGGGCACCTGAACTTGTATTGGTTTAAAGTATCTCCAGAGGCTCGGCACCTGTGGCTCAAGCGGCTAAGGCACCAGCCACATACACCTAAGGTGGCGGGTTCGAATCCAGCCCGGACCTGCCAAACAACAATAATGGCT
>NW_003852455.1:14571-20497 GCF_000181295.1 Otolemur garnettii | reverse complement strand
ACAGCTTGAGGTTCTGTCTCAAAAGAAAAAAAAAAAAAGACAGAGCCAGAGCCTCAAGCTATTGCCCTGGGTAGAGTGCTGTGGCATCACAGCTCTCAGTAACCTCCAACTCCTGGGGTTAAGCGATTGATTCTTTTGCCTCAGCCTCCTGAGTAGCTGGGACTACAGGTGCCTGCCACAATGCCCGGCTATTTTTTGGTTGTAGTTGTCATTGTTTGTCAGGCCCAGGCCGGATTTGAACCTGCCAGCTGTGGTATATGTGGTGAGTACCCTAGGTTCTTGAGCCACGGGCACCACCTGTCTCACAGCAATCTTGAACTCAATCTTCCTGCCTCACCCTCCTAAATAATGGAACTACAGGTGAGCACGAGCATGCCTGGCTAATTTTTGAAATTTTTTTGTAATGATGCCTCCCAAAGTATTGGGATCACAGGCATAAGATCCATTGACCCCAGCTGAGAAGCCATGCTCTTTTAGGATTGGTCATGCCATTTCTGTCTTTTCATTTATTTGTTAAGACAGTCTAACTCTGCCCTGGGCAGAGTGCTATGGTGTCAGAGCTCACAGCAGCCTCAAACTCTTAGGCTTGAGCAATCCTTTGCCTTAGCCTCCCACATAGCTAGTTTTTCTGTTTTTTAGTATAGATAGTTGGGTCTTCCTCTTGCTCAGGGTGGTCTGGAATTCCTGAGCTCAGGCAATCCACCCATCGTCTTCTATAATCCACCTATTATAGGCATGAGCCACCAGCACCAGCCCTATTTATTTAATTTTATTTTGACAGGCTCACTCTGTCCCTGACTAGAATGCAGTGGCATCACAGCTCACTGCAGCCTCAACCACCTGCTCCTGCCTTAGATTCCTGAGTACCTGAGACTGCAGACGTATGCCACCATATCTAGCTAACTTGGTCACTATTTTTAGCGTCAGAGTCCTACTGTGTTGCTCAGGCTGTGGTTTTTTTTTTTGGCTGGGGCTAGGTTTGAGCCCACCACCTCTGGGATATGGGGCCAGCGCCCTACTCCTTTGAGCCACAGGTGCCATCCCTGCCTTTGTATATTTTCTTATTAGAATACAGGTTTCAAAATGAATCCCCTTTAATAGCTACTCTATGTGATAAATAAGCAAATTAATTCATGTTAATACATTAATATTTTTCTTTCTAGGGATACCTTTACTCTTTGCATTTAAAAGCTTTCACGTATATTAATTTGGACAAAGCTGTACTTGGTAAGTATCATTTTCATTAGCTATTTATGAATTCAGGCAAATTACTTAAATAGTAGAAGAAAACATTGTAAAGCAAAATATATAATTATGAAAATTAACATTGGCCATAACCAGAGCAAAAGATTCTGAGCTTTTCTCTCAAATAGTCCATTAGGTTACAGAATGGGTACAAATTGCCTTGTCTAGAGTAGTGATTTCTAAAAGAGTTGGAGCGTTATTTAAAGTGCAGATATAGGGCTTGGTGCCCATAGCTCAGTGGTTACGGTGCCCTCACATACACTGAGGGTGGCGGGTTTGAACTGGGCCTTGGCCAGCTGAATAACAGTGACAACTGCAACAAATAATAACCAGGTGTTGTGGCGGGCGCCTGTAGTCCCAGCTACTTGGGTGGCTGAGGCAAGAGAATCACTTAAGCCCAAGAGTTTGAGATTGCTGTGAGCTGTGATGCCACGGCACTCTCTGAAGGGCGACATAGTGAGACTCAGCCTCAGGAAAAAAAATAGATATACCTGACTGAACTGCAAACAGTGAAATGTCTAAGTTGGAGAGAAAAAGTGTTACAATTGAACTAAATATTTATTCAGTTAATCAGTTTCTTGTTTTCCCTTTGCATTAGAATACATTAAGTAAAGCAAGCTTAGTATGGCTAGCAGATACTAGCTGGGTGAACAAGAAAGTTTAGAAAAATAAGGAAATCAACCATTGGTCTGGGCATGGTAGCTTAGGCCTATAATCCCAGCTCTGGGAGGCCAAGGCAGGTGGATTGCCCTGAGCTTATAGGTTCGAGATCAACTTTAGCAATATCAAGACCCTGTCTCTCAAAAATAGTCAGGTATTGTGGTGGACACCTACAGGTACTGTCAGTTACTTGAGAGGCCAAGGCAAGAGGCTTGCTTGAGGTTGAGGTTGCTGTGAGCTATGATGACATGGCACTCTACTACCAAGGGCAACAAAGTGAGACTCTGTCTCAAAAAAAAAAAAAATTAACCACCGATAATGCATGTGTTAGGGCAAAGGATAGGATATATGGGTTACCATTTCCTCTTAATTTTGTTATGAACCTAAAATTGGTCTTAACATCATCGAAGGAGGAGAACTGAAAGAATAAGCCTCAGCTGAGTCAAGCTAAAATACTTAACTCCTAAATTACTCCTGTCTACTTTATTAATAAGTCAGCTATTGTATAGGACATGTGGCCTAGGTTAGTTATTTCCTATTAGTCAAGTACTTTCAGTTGTAGACGTAGCAGTGTGACAATTTGATGGAGATGGAACACTGAAATGATTTCTTTGCAGGTACCAAAAACTTCAAGGTTTCTGCCAGCCCACTGTTGTATACTCTTATTGAGAAAACGATGCGAGATGTGAGTGTATACCTGATTGTAAAAAAACTATGTAACTTAATTTTTTGTTGAATTCACATAAGATGAAAAACACTGATATTTAAACCACTAAATCAGGAACCAAAATTAGGAACTTAGAATATATTCTATAGCAGCATTATTTATGTTAGATACTTCTGGTGGTCCTAAGACTACTGAGCCATGTGAAGTCGGGGAAGTGGTATATGAATGGCTTCAAACTCAAACTGTGGTCTATTTAAGAATATGTAATAAAACGGCATGAGGCCTGAACTGTAGTGCAGATGCCTATAAGGGGATTGTGTATAGAGTCAAAATGTTAAGGAGTGTTTAAGTGAACTTGACTTAAAATAAGAGGCCAGGTGAAATATGAAGTACAACAGACTTGAATGTTCATAGATTTGAATGAGGGAGGTACCTATGAAAGAGTATTTGTCTCTGGGATTAGAGGCTATATGTTGGAATATAGTTAAAGCTGGAGGGAAAAGAAAAGGTCAAGTAATAGATCTTGGCTTTGATCCCATGGAGTACTAGAGGTTATTATAGGATATCTCAAGCAAGGCAGTTAGGCTGGCAGCATAAAATGTACAAGAAGAGGAAAGCAAAAATACACAGATCATGCAGTGAGAGGGAACCTTCATAATTGTGGTTAAGCCTCCTTTAAAGTGTCCTTAAGGAGGAAGACACTGGCCCAGCGCCCGTAGCTCAGTGAAAATGGCGCCAGCCACATACACCAAAGCTGGCAGGTTCCAACCCGGCCTGGGCCTGCTAAACAATGACAACTGCCAAAAAATAGCTTGGTGTTGTGGAGGTGCCTGTGGTCCCAGCTACTTGAGAGGCTGAGGCAAGAGAATCGCTTAAGCCCAAGAGTTGGAGGTTGCTGTGAGCTGTGACATCAGCACTCTACTGATGGTGACATAGTGAGACTCTGGTCTCAAAAAAAAGATACTCTGGGAGGCCAAGGTGGGGGGATTGCTTAGCTCATAGGTTCTAGAACAACCGGAGCCAAAGCAAGATTTCATCTCTAAAATAGCCTAGCATTGTGATCGGTGCCTGTAGTCCCAGTTTCTTGGGAGGCTGAGGCAAGAGAATCACTGTGAGCTGTGATGCTACCGTACCCTACCAAGGGCCACAAAGTGAGACTCTGTCTCAAAAAGAAAAAAGGGAGGCATTTTTATCACTAACTGTAGGAACTGATAGTGGGAGCTAAGTAGTCATCACTTAAATTTATTTTAGAGCTCAGCACCTGTGGCTCAAGTGGCTAAGGCGTCAGGCACATACACCTGAGCTGGCGGGTTTTAATCCAGCCTGGGCCTGTCAAACAGTGACAGCTGCAACCAAAAAATAGCCAGGCATTGTGGCAGGTGCCTATAGTCTCAGCTTCTTGGGAGGCAGAGGCAGCAGGAGAATCACGAAAGCCCAGGAGTTGGAGGTTGCTGTGAGCTGTGATGCCACTGCACTCCACCCAGGGCAACAGCTTCAGGCTCTGTCTCAAATTTATTTTAACTGCCTTAAAGTAGATTTCTTCAAGAAGATATAATAAAAGAATGTTTTTAAAAGTGGTAGTAGGGAGAAACATGTTAGTGACTAGTCTGAATAATAAAGTTCAGAAAGGTTAGCTATAATGGAAAATTATATTTTACAGGTGAAACATCCCCTTACTGGGCAGTCTTTATATCAAGACAGCAACTGGATGAGCAAAGTGTAAGTTCAAAAGTGAAATGAACAAGCTAATAAAGCAGAATTGCCTAGTAGCACCTATTGTGTTTGGTAGAGATCTAAACCTAGCCTTCCAGTGAGCTTACTTAGACCTACAGAGGTTCGAGAACTTATTTGGGGTAGGGGAAGAGTGGCATGATAAAACGCACTCTGGTGTTTAAAAAACTTACATGTTCCCGCCTCGGCGCCTATAGCTCAGTGGCTAGGGCGCCAGTCACATACACCAGAGCTGGCAGGGGTGGCAGAGTGACGCTCTGTCTCAAAAAAAAGTGGTGGGTGGCGGCACCTGTGGCTCAGGAGTGGAGTGCCAGCCCCATATGCCAGAGGTGGCGGGTTCAAACCCAGCCCCAGCCAAAAACTGGAAAAAGAAAAAACTTACATGTTCAGGGTTGGCACCTGTTGTACAATGGTTATGGCACTGGCCACATATACTGAAGATGGCAGGTTCAAACCTGGTCTGGGCCTGTGACACAACAGCCAAAAAAAAAGAAATAGCCGGGCATTGGGTGGCGCCTGTGGCTCAGTAGGTAGGGCGTTAACCCCATATACAGAGGGTGGCAGGTTCAAACCTGACCCCGGCCAAATTACAACAAAGAAATAGTCGGGTGTTGTGGCGGGCGCCTGTAGTCCCAGCTACGCGGGAGGCTGAGGCAAGAGAATGGCCTAAGCCCAGGAGTTGGAGTGAGCTGTGTGATGCCATGGCACTCTACAGAGGGCGATAAAGTGAGACTCCGTCTCTACAAAAAAAAAGAGGAAAAAAATAGTCAGGTGTTGTGTTAGGCACCTGTAATCCCAGCTATTTGGGAGGCTGAGGCAAGAGAATCACTTAAGCCTAAGAGTTGAAGGTTGCTATGACGACATGGCACTCTACAGAGGGTAACATGGTGAGACTCTGTCTCAAAAAAAAAAAAAAAACGGTATCGCCTGTGGCTCAAGGATTAGGGTGTAGGGTACAATCTTGTATACCAGGGCAGTGGGTTCAAACCTGGCTCTGGCCAAAATTGCAAAAAAAAAAAAAAAAAAAAAAAAACTTACTCTGATTTTCCTTGCAGTGAAATGTTCTCTTATGATAATGCTGCTTTCCCGTTTCTTGCGTATTCTGGAATCCCAGCAGTTTCATTCTGCTTTTGTGAGGTAAGTTTGAAGAAATCTGAAGTGTTCTGTGGACCTAAATAACAGTCTCGGGCATTGTAGTGGGACTATATGAGTACCGCAGTAAACTATATTAAGCAGGAAGGTAATTGAAAACAAAGGTTTTTAAGGGAAAAATGAGTATTTCAAATTGTTCAGAAATATTTCCTACTAAGGCAAATAAAGAGTGATCTTGAACTGGGGTTAGACAGGCAGTTTCTGGACAGATGTCTTCATAAAATGTATTTTTGGGGAGCCAGGCGCTATGGTTCACACCTGTAATCCTAGTTCTGTGGGACGCCTAGGCAGGTTGATCTTATGAGCTCTTGAGTTCAGGACCAGCGTAAGCAAAAAGTGAGACCTCATCTCTATAAAAATAGAGAAACTGAGGCAAGTGTATTGCTTGAGCCCAAGAGTTGGAGGTTGCTGTGAGCTGTGACACCACAGCATTCTACCCAGGGCAACAGCTTGAGACTGTCTCCAAAAAAA
>NW_003852455.1:13334-14551 GCF_000181295.1 Otolemur garnettii | reverse complement strand
CCTCCAGCATATGGGGTCAGGGCCCTACCCCTTTGACCCAAGAGTTGGAGGTTGCTGTGAGCTGTGACGCCACAGCATTCTACCCAGGGCAACAGCTTGAGACTGTCTCCAAAAAAAAAAAAAAAACCTAAAAATTTTTTTTGTGGAAGGTTGGGTGATTAGTGTTAGCAGATTGGGGGACTACAGGTGCCTGCTACAATGCCCAGCAATTTTTTTGTTGCAGTTTGGCCAAAGCCAGGTTTGAACCTGCCACTCTCAGTATATGGGGCCAGTGCCCTACTCACTGAGCCACAGGCGCCACCCATTTTTGTTTGCTCTTTAAAATTTTAGATACAGGGTCTCACCCTGTTGGCTCAGGCTGGAGTGCAGTGGTAAGATTGTAACTCATTACATGTAGCCTTGAACTCCTGGACTTAAGCAATCCTTTTGCCTAAGCCTCCTGAGTGCTGGGTTCACAGGCATTCAGCACCATGCCTGGCTAATTCTTAACTGCTTTTTTTTTTGATAGTGCTTAAGGCACCAGCCACATACCAAGGCCGATGGGTTGGAACCCAGCCTAGGCCAGCTAAACAACAAAGACAACTGCAACAATAAATAGCCAGGTGTTATGGTGGGCGCCTGTAGTCCCAGCTACTTGGGAGGCTGAGGCAAGAGAATTGCTTAAGCCCTGGAGATTGAGGTTGCTGTGAACTGTGACACCATCACGCTCTACGGAGGGTGACATAGTGAGATTCTGTCTCCAAAGAAAAGGAACAATTAAGTCCTTAGGAAGGAATTTGTGGATAATTTCTGTTGTTCAGAAGTGACACTTTTCAAAACCTAATAAAGGCTGTTTAACAGGCTCAGTAATAGGGAAATATACAATCTGAAAGCAATAGATTGAGGTCAAGCCAAAGGATTATCAGTGAGATTGTCACTCAGGACAATGATAGGGAATAGAGTAAGAGTTGGCGAATAAAGGTAGAGCATCATTCTTTTTTGTTGTTATTTGAGAGAGAGTCTCAAGCTGTCACCCTGGATAGAGTGCTATGGTATCACAGCTCACAGCAACCTCAAACTCTTGGCATCCCAGCTATTTTTTTATTGTTATTGGCTGTTGTCATTGTTTAGCTGGCCTGGGCCAGGTGCGAACCTGCCAGCCTTGATATATGTGGCCAGTGCCCTAACCACTGACCTATGAGTGCTACCCTCAAGCATCATTCTTTTTTTTTTTTTTT
>NW_003852455.1:11301-13137 GCF_000181295.1 Otolemur garnettii | reverse complement strand
CGTGGCTGGCGCCTTAGCCGGTTGAGCTATAGGCGCCGAGCCTCAAGCATCATTCTTGTTAGAAAGGTGAAACAAATGGAAGAGAGTAGGAATTAGTTGAAGAGTAACACTTTATATTGAAAGTATACTTCATATATGGTATCTTTTCCCACTGATATAGGCCAAGCTTCCCAGAGGGATGAGAATGAGGAATATTGATAGCCTCAAGGAACTTGTTTAGAAATGTATTCAGGGTATATGATGTGATATAACATTCTATATACTCTCGAGGAAAACAGTCATTCTGGGTACAGGATAGCTACTTCTCTGAACGTAGCAAGAATGATGCCTTCCTAAAGCAGCAAATTAGAGATAAAATGGGGATGGTAATCTATTAGGAGCAAGGGAAGAATTGCAGTTACTATCATCTTGATAGTGAAACCAAAATGTGAGGCTTCTACTCTTAAAACCCACATGAGTACAGTTGCCTGGCTTTGTTTTGCAGAATAATGCAGATTATCCTTATTTGGGCACATTTTCGGATACCTATGAGGAACTAATTCAGAAAATACCTGATTTGAACAAAATGGCACGAGTAGCAGCAGAAGTGGCTGGTCATTTCATAATTAAACTTACCTATGAAGTTGAATTGAACCTGGACTATGAGAGGTATAATAGCAAAATGCTATCATTTGTGAAGGACGTGAGCCAATTCAGAGCAGACGTAAAGGTAAGCACCAGGTAAAATGTTCTTGCTGAAGTATGAAGCATTTTGAAGTGTGATGTTTAGCTGTTCCTGAGCCAAAGTACATATTAAAGTGAACTGAGCCATAATGTTACTTATAAAATATAACTCATTTGAAAGAGAAGTTGTCATTCTTTTATTTCAGGCAGCCTATAAATAGGTCACAAAGATGTCAACTGTGAGTTTGGACTTGTGTGCCTGTTTGACATGACATGGAAGAGAGAACATAGGCAGTAGTTAAAATGGTACTCAGTATTAATCTTGTATGTTCAGTAATCAAGCATTAAGTTAAAGTGGTGTGAATTAGTAAATGGTATCTAGTAGTTTTATGATACTAGGAGTCGGCTCGGTGCCTGTGGCTCAGGTGGCTAGGGCGCCAGCCACGTACACCTGAGGTGGTGGGTTTGGATCCAGCCCAGGTCTGCCAAACAACAGTAATGGCTGCAACCAAAAAAAATAGCCGGGCGTTGTGGCGGGCGCCTGTGGTCCCAGCTACTTGGGAGGCTGAGGCAGGAGACTCACTTGAGCCCAGGAGTTGGAGGGTGCTATGAGCTGTGATGCCATGGCACTGTACCCAGGGGACAGCTTGAGGCTCTGTCTCAAAAAAAAAGAAAAATGATACTAGGAGTCATTTAACAGATCTTTTAATTGAGGTAATTTGCTAAAAACTAAACATCTTTCCTTGAAAATAGTAGTTAATTGTTTAGAAGATAGTCTAGTTATTACCACATGGAAATAACTAGAGTGTGAAGTACACTGAATCAAAATTGAACTGGAAACAATATATAGTGGGACCTCCGTGAGTTGGCCACTGAAGGGACTATTACAAACTGACCCATGGAGGTGGTCAACATAAGGAACTAGTAGGCTTGCTGTAGTGGTAACGTGCCTGGGGTGCATGTCTGAGGTAGGAAAATTAGGCTAACTTAAGGGGAGTAGTTACTGTAAGGTGTCAAATATGGAGCTTCTATTGTAGTTACATAGAATTATGTACTTTTACTAATTATGTTAAATTTCTTTTTTTTTTTTTTTGAGACGGAGCCTCAAGCTATCCCCCAGGCAGAGTGCCATGGCATCACGCTCACAGCAACCTCCAACTCCTGGGCTCAAGC
>NW_003852455.1:9176-10818 GCF_000181295.1 Otolemur garnettii | reverse complement strand
CCACCTTAGGTGTACGTGGCTGGCGCCTTAGCCGGTTGAGCTATAGGCGCCGAGCCCAAATGTGTGTATTACCCTAGTTTAGAGTAGTTGAAACCTCTTAATACAAGGTGCTAAAAAGTCTACCTTTCTTCTTTCTTTTTTCTTTGGAGACAGTCTTTGTTATACTTGGTAGAGTGCCATGGCATCATAGTTCCCAGCAACCTCAAACTCTTGGGCTTAAGTGATTCTCTTGCCTCAGCTTCCCAAGAAGCTGGGACTACAGGTGCCCACCACAACACCTGGCAACTTTAGTTTAGAGACGAGGTCTCACTCTGGCTTAGGCTGGTCTCAAACCTGTGAGCTCAGGGCAATCCACCCGCCTCAGCTTCCCAAGTGCTGTGATTATAGTTGTGAGCCTCTGCGCCTGGCCTAAAGTCTAGCTTTCTTTTTTGTTTCTTTTATTTTTTAGAGACATAGTCTCACTTTATATAACCCACAGAGTGCTGTGGCATCACAGCTCACAGCAACCTCCAACAACTCCTGGGCTTAGGCGATTCTCTTACTTCAACCTCCGGAGTAGCTGTTCTTACTTTTTTTTTTAAATTCAGACAGTCTCATTTCGTCACCCTCAGTAGAGTACCGTCACGTCATAGCTCACATCAACCTCAAACTCTTGGGCTCAAAGTGATTCTCTTGCCTCAGCCTCCCTAGTAGCTGGAACTACAGGGGCCTGCCACACTGCCCGTCCATTTTTTGTTGTTGTTGTTTAGCAGGCCTAGACCGGATTTCAACCCACCAGCCCCAAGCGTGTGGCCCATGCCCTAACCACTGAGCGGCAGGCAACCAGCCTCTGAGTCACATTCTTTCATCAGAATCTCAGTTGCCACACCTAAGTTAGAAAGGTATGTTAAAGTAACATCCTTAGAAATAATTAATGATGATGAATTTAAAATGTTTCTTCAGGAGATGGGCCTGAGTCTACAGTGGCTGTATACTGCTCGTGGAGACTATTTTCGTGCTACTTCCAGATTAACAACAGATTTCAAGAATGCTGAGACAACGGACAGATTTGTCATGAGGGAAATCAATGATCGTATCATGAAAGTAAGTAAACTTTTTTTAAAAAGTTTAAAAAGTTAAAACGTTAGGGCAGCGCCTATAGCTCAAAGGAGTAGGGTGCCAGCACCATCTGCCAGAGGTGGCAGATTGAAAACCAGCCCCAGCTAAAAACTGCAAAAAAAAAAAAAGTTAAAACTTTAAAGAAGTTAAAAAGGATGGGTATGTGTAGCTCAGTGGCTAGAGCTCCAGCCACATATACCGGAGCTGGCAGGTTTGAATCCAGCCTGGGCCTGCCAAACAATGACAACTACAACAAAAAAATAGCCAGGTGTTGTGGTAGGTGTCTGTGGTCCCAGCTACTTGGGAGGCTGAGGCAAGAGAATCATTTAAGCCCAAGAGCTTGAAGTTGGTGTGAGCTGTGACGCTACAGCACTCTACTGAGGGTGACAGCTTGAGACTCTGTCTCAAAAAGAAAGTTAAGAAAACGTTTACTAAAGTATGTTATATTTGTATTATTTATTTATTATTATTATTTTTGTAGAGACAGAGTCTGTTCTTTCTTTTAAAATATAGAGTCTTATTTTGTTACCCTTGGTAGAGTGCC
>NW_003852455.1:3546-7491 GCF_000181295.1 Otolemur garnettii | reverse complement strand
GCCACAACACCTGGCTATTATTTTTCGGTTGCAGCCATCATTGTTGAATGATCCAGGCCTGGGCTGGATTCGAACCTGCCACCTTAGGTGTATGTGGTTGGCGCCCTAGCCACTTGAGCCACAGGCGCTGATCCAAAACCCTGGAACTTTAAATGCTGACTGTCAGCAATTTTTTTTTTTGAGACGGTCATTACTATGTCACCCTCGGTAGAGGGCCATGGCCTCACAGCTCACAGTAACCTCAAACTCTTGGGTTTAAGCGATTCTCTTGCCTCAGCCTCCCGAGTAGCTGGGACTACAAGCACCCGCCACAACACCTGGCTATTTTTTGGTGGTAGTTGGTCGTTGTTAGGCAGGCCTGGGCTAGATTTGAACCCACCAGCTCTGATGTATGTGGCTGGCGCCCTAGCCACTGAACTATAGGCACTGAGCCTGTCAGCATTCTTAAGTTCAGAGAAGTTTTAACATTTGAAGTGAACAACAGTTGCATTTTTTGGTGTTGTTGGTGGGTTTGAACCCGCCACCCCCAGTGCACGGGGCTAGCGCTCTAAACATTGTGCTACAGGTGCCCAGCCTACAGTTGCATTATGTATATATTAAAGAGGTGGTAGCATTGTGTAACTGGTCTTGTATATTTTGTTTTCACAGGTGGAATATCACTTCCTCTCACCCTATGTATCTTCACAAGATTATCCCTTCCGGCATATCTTCTGGGGCTCTGGCCCTCACACTCTGTCTGCGTTAATAGAGAATTTGAAGCTGCGTCGGGAAAACAGTGCTGCCTTTAATGAAACACTGTTAAGAAACCAGTTGGCTCTAGCTACTTGGACTATTCAGGGAGCTGCAAATGCCCTCTCTGGTGATATTTGGAACATTGATAATGAGTTTTAAAATGTGATACTCAGAGCAGGGCAGTTTGATTTTCTAGATTGGTGCTGGTTGTGTTAAATTTCCAGTGGGGCTTCAAAATCTAATATTAAAATTCTACTCAATCATCTTGGTACTACTAGATGTCTGTAGGCAGCAGCTCTTAACATGGGGTAGGTACCTTCAACTTAAAATGAATAACCACTTTTAAAAAAAAGTTCATGATAGGGTATTTTATCTAGTATTTTAAGTGCTTTGTAATGACAGCTGCCTCTTTCCTGTTATAGTTTTGATTACGTCAGAAGCAGTTATGAATTACTGCTCTATAAATCCTAAGTACATGAGCTGGTATCTTTTGTGGAAAAGGTGGTATTTGCTAAAGGTTAAAAGCAGTAGCTTAATGTGATCCTCCATCTTCATTGGATGCTAGATAGGAGATACCGGGTTGCAAGACCTTATGCTCCAAATGTGATAAATTCCTTTCCACAAGGATTTAGCTGGTTTCTGCATTCCTGAATGAAACAGTTAACTTTCAGAAAAGATGAAACAGGTCCTTCTGCTGGGTAAAATGAGGTTCAACTGTTTATTTCAGGAGTAAGGCCTTAATGTGTCAATCTCGATGTTATTTATGAGAAGAAGAGACCAGAAGCCAAAGACTTAGTATATCTTTTCCTCTGTTCACTGCCCCATAAACTTTTGTTTAGTTTTTTGTTATTGTTTTTTCCAAAGTATTCTGGAAGAGAACCAGTTTCAGGTGTTTAATTTCAGACTCAGTTTGTCAAATACTTCAAAGAGCATATTGCCAAATCTTGGGCAAAGTAGGAAAGCTTTCTAGCAGTTTGACGCTGAGATATTTATTTATTTATCAGTGACAGAGTTCACTATAAATGGTGTTTTTTTAATAGAATATAATTATCGGAAGCAGTGCCTTCCATAATTATGACAGTTATACTGTCGTTTTTTTTTGAATAAAAGCAGCATCTGCTAATAAAACCCAACAGATACTGGAAGTTTTGCATTTATGGTTACACTTGAGGGTTTTAGGAAACAGCCACAAGCCAAATTGTAAAGCTAAGTCTTGGAGAAGAACTAAATTTAATTCAGGTTTCTAATCAAGTTAGACTTATTGCTGACCAGATAATGGTAGTTCCCAAATCCATTGAATTATGACCAAGTTATAATCGCTTGGTCACGTAAGGCTGTGATAGTACTAATACAAAATTTTATAGTTTAGTTTATCTAAGGTGCAACTTGAATTCCAGTTTTGCAAAATTTCCAGTACCTTTGTCACAAACCTAACACATTATCGGGAGCAGTGTCTTCCATAATGTATAAAGAACAAGGTAGTTTTTGCCTACCACAGTGTCTATATCGGAGACAGTGATCTCCATATGTTACACTAAGGGTGTACGTGATTATCGGGAACAGTGTTTCCCATAATTTTCTTCATGCAATGACATCTTCAAAGCTTGAAGATCGTTAGTATCTAACAGGTATTCCCAACTTACTATAATTCTCTTTTAGTTTTAGATGCAGGAACATTCATGGTCATTAAACATTTGAGTAAATTAAACCACTGTATAATCAAATTACTTCCTTCAGGTTTTTTAAAAGTAAATGTGGGTGTTACCATTGTGGTTTCTCTAGGTCGTCTGTTTAATGGAACAGTAGCATACATTTTGCTGTTGACAGATGAATTTAATTTTATCCCCTTGTTTCCATGTTATTTCCTGTATACCTAGTTCAGGCATGTTTTAATCCAGAATTGACCTTTTTTGGCTTAAAGCAAGGGGAACTCTTGTTTGGGGGAAGGGTTAGTAAGGGATCTTGGGCAGTGAAGCTTGCAAAAAATCTTTGATCATGTCTGCTGATCTTAATATGGAGTGGTTACAAGTTAGATGCAAATATGAACAAATTTGAAGACATGTGAATAAAGACTTTGTTTTCTAGTCAGCCTTCGCTATAAACCTGATAATTAGCTGATTGACATAGGCAGTTCAAAACCGCCACCTAAGTCCATAGGGTGTCTTAGGTTCTTAAACGCAGTATCACTTACCTAAGTTACAGTAGACTGTCCTGGACTTTTGCAGCCTCACTTAATTGTTTCAGTACCTAGTCTCTTTAATCTTCACAGTGTTCTATCTTCCACTGATACTTAGTATAGCTAGATGAAAAGTCTCATCTGGGGATTTCTGGCTTGGGTATCATGTGTACATACTTTTATGGAAGCTCGATGACTTAAGGCATAATATGAATAAAGGGCACACATCTTAACAGCAGTTATCTCTTCCCAAACTCCTTTTCTGTGGTTAGGGTTGAGCTCTATTTCCAATCAAACAAGCCAGTGAGTGGTAAGAGGCTTAATATTATTACTGAGTAAACTGTGTGTCTGACTAGTGGCAACTTGCTAGTCTTCATTTTTTCTGGTTATGAATATCACATGCATTTTGAAGGTAAAGGATAAGATGAGCGAGTTCTGCCACAATTTTCTATCCTAGAACTTGCATGACCTCTACTGTGTTTGCTCTTTGAATGCTGAAATTTTAGACTTGGTCTACCTACTGCTCAGCTGTATCTTTGTAAAGAGTGAGTCTTTATAGTTTTAAGTAAGCCTGTATGTGCAACAATGTGGAGATTTCTTACCTTGATTTAATAAACTGCTTGAACACTGAGTTGTCATTTTTTAATAAACTTTTCAAAGAGCAGTTTTAGGTCCACAGCAAAAATAAGCAGAAAGTAGAGTGAATTCACATGTCCTCTGTCTCTGCCACTTTGCACTTTGTACTTCCCCCACTATCAACATGCCACGCTAGAGGGGCACGTTTCTTTACAACTGAACGCACATTTTAACAGGTTAATCACCTAAAGTACGGAGTTTATGTGAAGGTTTTCTTCTCAAACTCTTTGGGTTCTAGCAATTCTCTTGCCTCAGTCTCCCAAGTAGCTGGGACTACGGGCGCCTGCCACAATGCCCAGCTATTTTTTTTTTTTTTTTTTTTTTTTTGAGACAGGGCCTCAAGCTATCGCCCTGGGTAGAATGCAGTGGCATCACAGCTCACAGCAACCTCCAACTCCTGG
>NW_003852455.1:0-3526 GCF_000181295.1 Otolemur garnettii | reverse complement strand
GCCTCAGCCTCCCAAGTAGCTGGGACTACGGGCGCCTGCCACAATGCCCAGCTATTTTTTCTTCTTTTTTTTTTTTTGAGACAGAGCCTCAAGCTATCGCCCTGGGTAGAATGCTGTGGCATCACAGCTCACAGCAACCGCCAACTCCTGGGCTCAAGCGAGTCTCCTGCCTCCGCCTCCCAAATAGCTGGGACCACAGGCGCCCACTACAACTCCCAGCCATTGTCATTTTTTTTTTTTAAATGACCCCCCAATTTTATTTATTTTTGCAGTTTTTGGTTGGGGCTGGGTTTGAACCCGCTACCTGCAGCATATGGAGCCAGTGCCCTACTCCTTTGAGCCACAGGCACTGCCTGACAGCTGCCTGCAGTTGTCATTGTTTAGCTGGCCCGGGCAGGGTTTGAACCCACCACCCATGGTGCATGTGGCTGGGGCCATAACCACTATGCTACCGAGCCAATCTTCGGACTTTATTACCTCCACAGTTTAGTGAGGGGCGAAGAGTTTGAGGTTGCTGTGAGGTATGATGCCATAGCACTGTACCTTTGGAAGGCTGCCCTAAACAGACATCTGGTTATCTGTAAGACACCTTCCATTGGAATTCAACATTACATAATGTCTTCCTGGGGCTGTCAATGGGTTTACCCTTTTAGGTGCTTGCATGAAAACCTTTGTGTTTTTCTTTGTCTGCCCTTTATGCTGCCTAATGCATAGTCCATCCCAAATGGAATGCTTTGTATAGTTGTTACTCAAGTTTTTTGTTGTTGCAGTTTGGCCTGGGCCGGGTTCGAACTTGCCACCCTTGGTATATGGGGCCGGCACCCTCCTCACTGAGCCACAGGTGCTGCCTGTTACTCATGTTTTGAAAATATTCACATACCTTGGTCAATGCAGAAGAGTCTGTATTGAAAAGTAAGATTTTTCCTCTTGGTCCCCACAGTTTTCCTCCCTCTACCCATTCACAATTATCAGTTTCCTGTGAATATGTACGTGAGAGTATGTATGAGACCTTTGTAAAGCACAGATGGTGGCTCTGGTTCCATGATCACAATGTAAGCCCCCCTACAATCCGTCCCTTCCACTGCTTACCCTGGATAAAATAGGAAAAAAGAAAAGGGGAAAAGGCCATGTGAGTAATTTAAGAAGTAAACAAGGGCACACTATAGAAGGCAGTAACTTAAAGGGAGCAAATAAAAAACGTGTGCCAGCTTGTTGCCTGTAACTTAGCAGCTGGAGCGCCAGCTACATATACCAGAACCCAGCCCAGGCCTTCCAAATAACAATGACAACTACAACCAAAAAAAACAGCCAGGCAGCACTTTGGGAGGCCAAGGCAAGTGAATCACCTGAACTCAGGAGTTCGAGACCAGTCTGAGCAAGAGTAAGACCTTGTCTCTAAAAATAGCTGGATGTTGTGGCAGGTACCTGTAGTCCCAGCTACTTGGGAGGCGGAGGCAAGAGAATCACTTTAGCCCAGGAATTTGAGGTTCCTGTGAGCTATGATGCCGTAGCACTCTACCAAGGGTGACAAACTGTCTCAAAAGACTGAAGTGGTTATATAAATATCAGATAAAGTAGACTGTAAGGCAAAGTATTATCAGAAATAAAAATACAGGCCAGGTGTGGTGGCTCTTGCCTATAATCCTAGTCCTTTGGGAGGCAAAGGCAGGTAGATTGCCTGAGTTCAGGAGTTCAAGACCATCCTGAGCAAAATGAGACTCCATGACTACTAAAAATAGAAAAACTAGCTGGGCATTGTAGCAGGTGTCTGTAGTCTGAGCTTCTCAGGAGTCTGACACAGAAGATCAGATCTCTTAAACCCCAGTGTTTGAGGTTGCTATGAGCTATGATGGCCACAGCACTCTATCCAGGGCAACAGAGAGACTGTCTCCAAAAAAAAAAAAAAAAAAGACAGAAATTATGCTATAAGGGACAATTCATCAGGAAGATAATATAGTTTAAATATGTATTCACTTTAATACATAAATAAAAATTTATAGAATTTATGAAATGGCAATTTTGCCATTATAATAGATTTGAACACCCATGTCTGCGGCTCTGCGCCTGTGGCTCAAGCGGCTAAGGCGCCAGCCATATACACCTAAGGTGGCGGATTCGAATCCCCAGCCCGGGCCCGCCAAACAACAATGATGGCTGTAACCAAAAAATGGCCAGGTGTTGTGGCGGGCGCCTGCAGTCCCAGCTACTTGGGAGGCTGAGGCAGGAAACTCGCTTGAGCCCAGGAGTTGGAGGTTGCTGTGAGCTGTGATGCCATGGCACTCTACCCAGGGGGATAGCTTGAGGCTCCATCTCAAAAAAAAAAAAAAAAAAACACCCATGTCTGAGCAGTAAACAGAAAATTGTTCAAAAAATCAGGACGTAGTATTTGAAATGTTATTGGCCACCTCAGTCTATTTCACATTTGTAGTATGCTTTATCCCTGAACTGCAAAATATGCTTTTTTAAGGTATATATGGTATATTCCTCGTGATAGGCCATATGCTGGATTATAAAACAAATTTCAGGAATAAGTTTGTTTTTTGTTTTTTGTTTGTTTTTTTTTTTGAGACAGCCTCAAGCTGTCATCCTGGGTAGAGTGCTATGGCATTACAGCTCACAGCAACCTCCAACTCCTGGGCTCAAGTGATTTTCTTGCTTCAGCCTCCCAAGTAGCTGGGACTACAGTGCCTGCCACAACTCCCAGCCATTTTTTGGTTGTTGTTGTCACTGTTTGGCAGGCCCAGGCTGAATTTGAACCCGCCAGCTCTGGTGTATGTGACTGGCACCTTAGCCGCTTGAGCTACAGGTACTGAGCCAGAAATAAGTATTTTTTATTTATTTGTTTTTTATTTAATCATAAACATAGAACTTGTATACATCAATGCATTTATGGGGTACATTGTGCTGATTTCATACAGAATTAGGAATGCTTACATCACACTAGTTAATATATATCTCATCTTGTTTACTTAATTATTGTGTTAAGACATCTATACTCTATACTAATAGATCCGACATGCACCCTTGCATTATGCACCATAGGTGTGATCCCACCATTCACCCTCCCTTGATCTAACCTCCCCCCTCCCATCTTATCCCCCCCCTCCTCCCTCCATCTTGGGCCATAGATGCAATCTATTCCTTTTTTTTTTTTTTTTTTTTTTGCAGTTTTTTTGGCAGGGCCAGGTTTGAACCTGCCACCTCCAGTATATGGGTCTGGCACCCCTACTCTTTTGAGCCACAGGTACCTCCCTGTGATCTAATGTTCATATGAAAGTGTGAGTGATTGTAAATTGGTTTCATAATAGTACTGAGTACATTGGATACTTTTTCTTCTATTCTTTTTTTTTGGCCAGGGCCAGGTTTGAACTCACCACCTCTGGTATATGGGGCTGGTGCCCTATTCCTTGAGCCACAGGTGTTTTCTTCCATTCTTCAGATACTTTACTAAGTAGGATATATTCCAGCTCTATCCACATAAACAAAAGAGGTAAAGCTTCCACCTTTTTTTTTTTTTTTTTTTTTT
>NW_003852454.1:11534386-11538637 GCF_000181295.1 Otolemur garnettii | reverse complement strand
GCCAAGTTTTGAATGCAAAGAAAAAGTTCTTAAAGGAAATTCAAAGTACTACCACAGTGAACACACAAATGGTAAAAACAAACAAACAAACAAACAAATATCAAAACTCAGCCTTATTGCTAATATGGAGGACCTTTTAGTGGTCTGAACAGATGAAACCAGTTATAATAAGTCCATAAGCCAAAGCATAAGAATCCAGAGTAAGGCTCTGATTCTATCCTGTTTTTTTACAGGCTGACAGAGTTGAGGAAGTCTCAGAAAAAAGTTGGTTGGGAGCTAGCAGAGATTAGTTCATGAGGTTTAAGGCAAGAAGTCATCTCCATAACATCAATTGCAAAGTGAAGCAGCAAGGGCTGATGGAGAAGTTACAGCAAATTATCAAAAAGACCTAGCTAAAGGAACTGATGGATGTGGCCTCAGGAAAGAACGTACTTCCAGTGTAGAATAAACACCCACCTCGGACTCACAACCAAAGAGGAGACGTGAATAGTTGACGTCAAAGCTTTAAAGGACAGGCTGATTCTCTTCTTAGGAGCTGATTCAGCTGGTCCCTTTAAGGGGAAGCCAATGTTCATGTACCATTATGAAATTCTAGGAGATGTTTTCTAAATCAACTCTGCTTGCACTCTGTCAATGGAATGACGAAGATTGGTTGGCAGCTCATCTGTTTGTAGCATGGTTTATTGGATACTTGAAGCTCACCATTGAGATCTCCCACTCAGAAGAAAGAATACCTTTTGCTCATTGACAATGAGCCTAGTCACCCACGATTTCTGAAGGAGTTGGTAGGGAGATTAATGCTGTTTTCATGGCTGCTAACAAAACATCCTTTTGTAGCCACGGACCAAGAAATAATTTTGACTTTCAAATCTTATTACTTAAGAAATACAATTTGTTATACTATAGTATTAGTGTAAGCACTGATTCTTGGGGTGGATCTGGGCAAAGTAAAATGAAAACATTCTGTAAAGAATTCACCCTTCTAAAATGTTCTTTAAGGACATTCATCATGCATGTGAGGAGGTCAGAATATGACATTAGTAGAAGTCTGGAAGGATCCTAACCCTCATGGATGACTTTGAGTGGTGTAAGACTTCAGTTGAGGGGGTAACTTCAGAGATGGTGGGAGATCACAAGAACAAGCCTCAGAGTTGGGGTAAAGATGGGACTGACTTGCTACAACCTCATGATAAGACTTAAATGGATGAGGAGTCATTTACTGGCAAAGAAAATGATTCCTTAAGACACTTTCTATGCCTGATGAAGATGCTAACAAACGCTGTTGAAATTACAACGAGGGATTTAGAATCCTACATAAACTTAGTTGATAAAGCAGCCAATTTTGAAAGATGTTCTGCTGTGGGTAAGATGTTACTGAACAGCATCACATGCCATAAATAAATATTTCATGAAAAGAAGAATGAATTGATGGGGCAAACTTTATTGTTCTTATTTTAAGAAATTTGTCATAGCCACTCCAGCCTTCAGCAACTACCACCCTGATGACTTAGGAGCCGTCAACATTGAGGCAAGACCCTCTACTAACAAAAAAGTTTATGACTCACTGAAGGATCCAATGATTATTAGTATTTTTTTAGAAATGAAGTTTTTAAAATTCAGGTATTTTTTTTTATAGAAAAGTCCTTTTGTACACTTTATAGACAAAAGTGTAAACATGATTTTACTTTCACTGGCACATCAAAAAATTGTGTAATTTGCTTTATTTTTTTTTTATTTTTTTTTTTTTGAGACAGAGCCTTAAGCTGTCCCCCTGGGTAGAGTGCTGTGGCATCACAGCTCACAGCAACCTCCAACTCCTGGGCTCAAGCGAGTCTCCTGCCTCCGCCTCCCAAGTAGCTGGGAACACGGGCGCCTGCCACAACGCCCGGCTATTTTTTGGTTGCAGCCATCATTGTTGTTTGGTGGGTCCGGGTTGGGGATTCGAACCCGCCACCTTAGGTGTACGTGGCTGGCGCCTTGGCCGGTTGAGCTATAGGTGCTGAGCCTATAATTTGCTTTATTACAGGGGTCTGAAACTCTGAAACCAGATTCACAATTACCTCAGAGGTATGCCTGTTTATAACGTCGTCAAGGTATTAATAGAGGAATTCTTCATCAATATAGAGAACATATTATAGTCTATCTGGTCTTGCTGTTTTACAAAGCCACATGCATGGGCCTAGTGTATGAGAATTCTACATCACTAAAATCAAATATAAGTACGTTTTTTTTTTTTAAAAAAAATTCCTCTAATAGCAAGCACATTGAATATGAATACAAGAAACCATGGGTTTCTGGGTGTAGAGGGAATAGTATTTCAAAGAATCACTCTTACTCTCTACCAATCACTGATATTTGGGATTAGTTTCCTCAGTTAAATAGAAAGGGACACGCCAAATATTGAATAAGATTTCCCTGAAGGAAAACAAGCATTCCCAGCTGTATCGACTTGTCTGGGGGGGTCTTACTAAAAAAATGGGAAAAAATAATGATAATAATAATAATTTTAAAAAGACTATGTGATCTGTTTACAGATTAATAAGAATTAACTCTCTTAAGGAGTATTTTACTTTTTTCAATGCTCCTTGTACCATGTCTCTGAGTATAAAATAGAGAATGGTGACACCCTTGGTTTCTCTCTTGTGTGAGGGCACTGTGCTTAAAACTTTACATAAATTATCACTGCAGTCATTTATTTCAGATTAAAAATATTTCTAAGGCAGCATTTATGGCCTGAAATTTCCATTTTAACTTTGGACTTTCCTGACTCAATCCTGAACCCCCTTGTCACATTTCTTAGTCAGCTGTGGTGTGACAAGCCCACATGCAGACCTATCATAGCCTTGTGAGTTAGGGAAGGCCTTACTTAACTCTATTTTACAGCTGAAGAAACTGAGGCACACCCAGAAGACAGAATGGACACATGGTCACCGTTGGTGGCAAAGCTGTAGCAAGAGCCCAGGACTCACACACGCAGTGTGGGTTTTCCACGTTTCCCTCTAAGGATTCTCTAACCCTCACCCAGTATGGTCTCCATGAAACCTGCTGGTAATTGCTCTGCTATTCTATTCCTTCTGTGCATACAAATCACATCAGCTCAACTAGACTCTAAGCCAGTGGTTCTCAACATTTCTAATGCATGACCCTTTAATCCTCATGTTGTGGTGACACCCAACTATAAAATTATATTTGCTGCTCCCAGATAACTGTAATTTTGCCACGATTATGAATAGTAATGTAAATATCTGATATGCAGGAGACCCCCAAAAGGGTCGTGACCCAAGGGTTGAGAACCGCTGCTCTAAGCAGATTTTTTTTTTCTTTCTCCCTGGCACAGAGCAGAGAACAAAGTAGACAGATTTATAAGTAGGATTTCTCAACTCTGACTGGAATCAGCCAGCAGATCCTCTGGTGGGTGACTTTTTCCCCCATCTCTGCTGACTCCATTTCTCCATTTCTGCTTTTGCCATGTGATAAGTTAGAAGAGTAATGGTCCCAAACAAATGGAAAAAAATTTCATGAAAATGTAAGAAACACTTTTCAGTGAAAACCCACAAATCAAATAATGTATTGAGAACTTTTAAAATAAAAAAAGAACAAGGAAAAGAAAAATAACATCCTTCAGGCAAAAGATTAGAGTTCAAATATACAGCAGAACCTCTAAAGCCAGGGAGGGAAAGAAAAAGAGAGAGTTTCTTGAGAAATCAGGACATTGAAAAGCACCTGTGTGGGCTGTGGACTTTAGAAAGCCATATGCATGCCTGGGGCAAGATGCAGACTGAGAAAGGCCTGAGAAGAGCCCAGGTTGTATGAAGGCTCATCTTTAGGATAAGTATGCAGTTAAGGTTAGCGCATTAGTCTTTTTTGATGATAGCAATATTTTATTGAGCAAGTAGCAAATGTTATAATAATTCATTTAGAAATACTGGGAAACTTGCTAGTTTGGGGGGATATGGAGATGATCCCAGATGGTTTCAGCCCTCAATAACTTCATTTCTATCAGACAGACATGACAGGTATCTGCATGGAGGTAGGTAATTGAGTGAAATTGTGAGGAGAACAGTGACAGAGCTAAGTACATGGGACACTGAGATACAGAGGAGTGACCCTCAGCTTAGGTTTTCAGGAAGGAAATCTCAGGGGTAGTACTGAGTATGAACGAGGTACTTGGGATCCTCAACATCAGACTAGAAAACTTCAGCTCAGGGAGGTAAAGTAACTTGGACAAAATCACATGAATAGGAAATGGCT
>NW_003852454.1:11527825-11534314 GCF_000181295.1 Otolemur garnettii | reverse complement strand
TAGCCTAGCTGAGGGTTGAAGACGTCAAATAGCACAGAGCCAGTCTGCAAAGGATGGAGGAGGGGGGCTCTTGTTTGTTTTGTTTTGTATCTTCTTCTTTTTATTTTATTTTATGTATTTATTTATTTATTTATTTTTGTTCTCGCTCTCCTTTTCTTTAACTACTGACACTCAGGGAAATGTCTTTCAAAACCCTAACTGAGCACAGGCTAAAGGAACAGAAACTTCAGAGGCCACACATGACAAGGACTACAGTGGTTACAGAAATTGTTTGGAAAGGTCACTAAACAATGGATAACAGCAACCTTCAACAATCAAACAGCAAAACATGGGGAAGGGAAAGATTTCCAGAGCTGCCATTATAATATTAAAATGTCTGGTTTTCAACAAAAAATCTCTAGCTCTAATTAAAAACCATGTTACTGGGGACGCAAGAGATAAACATGCCATTTGTAACAGCAACAACATAAAGGGGGCTAGAGCTGTAGGGGAGTGGAATTTCTGTTGGTTAAACCTAGTCTGTGGCACTTGTCACGGCAGTCCCAGCAGACCAATACAACATTTTTCTAGTAAGGAAAGTGGATCAGTCATAAAAACAATCACTCAAAGTATTATGAAAGGTATGGAGAACCTGGAATTTTCATTCATTGCTGGTGGGAATGCAAAATGGTTCGGCCACTGTGCAAGACAGTTTGGCCTTTCCTGAAGAAGTAAAACATTAAATTGCCTGTGATCCCACAAATCCCAGTCCTAGGTATATTCTCAATAGAACTGAAAACAAAAACTCAAACTAGTACATATGTATGTACACTGTGTATACAGTGTTCACATAGCCCAGCGGTAGAAAAAAACCCAAACGTCCATCAACAATGAATGCAGAAACAACTTACGGTGTATACATGTAAGAGAATATTATTCGGTCACAAACATGAATGAACTGCTAATGATAAACATGAATGAAGTACTGGTACAACAACATTGATGACCCTTGAAAACATTGGTAAGTGGAAGGAGCCAGATATGGGGTATACGGAGGTGGGATTGCTTAGAGAATAATGAATTGTACATTGGAGTAATAGAGTTGTTTTAGACCTAAAGAGAAGTGGTTGTTATACCACATTGTAAACAACAGTGTCTGCCATTAAACTCTTCACTTTAAAATGATTTTATGTGAATTTCACCTCAATCATTTCTTAAGAGGCAACATGAGAGATCCTTGGGCTGCCCTGTTCTATGTCTTGATTGTGATGAAGGATACTTGGACCCTCACACAGTGCAGTATTGTATAGATCCTAGTGTGCATGACACACACATTCACACACACATACACTCATAAGTTCAAATCAAACAGGGGAAATCTAAATAAGACTTGTGGGTCATAGCAGTGTCAATGTCATGGTTATAATATTGTACTATTGTTTACCCAAAGGGAGACAGAATCTCTCTATATTATTTCTTATGACTCTACAATTATGTGAAAATTAAAAGTTACATTTAGAAAAAGATCTCTCTTTTCAGGTTTAATGAAGCACAGCCTGAGGACTGGTGAGATACTCGGAGTGTCATCCTGGTCACCCATTCTGCCACCAGACAAGGCCAGGTGAATTTCCTACTGGGATTCATCGTCCCCTGTGTTCCTGGTTGTTCATTGGATTCTGCCTCACGTTTTCTCAAAATGCCTGATTTTATACTTTGCTCTATGCTTTGGGCTTATCCCGGACACAAGATGTGATTTCCTCTTTCAGAACCAAGTATTTGAATACAATATGATAGTGCAGCTTCCTACCACCCATCTCAGCTGGGCAAAGAGGAATATAATGTTCTTACAGGGCCTCAATTCCCCACTCAGTAAAAACAAAATAAGGAGACCCACTTTCAGACCTAGTTTTTTTTTTTTTTTAAAGGGGCGTTGAGGAAGACTAGCTGTTCAGTGGCTGCTTGGAAAGACTGCCCATCTGCGAGTCAGGAGGGCTGCAGTTGCTTTCTTTCCCCTGAACTTGGATTTTCTCATTTCTACCCGTGAAAGTTAGGTCAGTTTCTTTCAAAGCCCCTTCCAGCTCAGAAGTCCTCTGTCTCTTCTTGTCAGATGTTATGAATCTGAGCTCTGCCATGCCCTAGCTGGGCACTGATTTAATCCTTATGAGCGTCACACAGAAGTATGCTCACTTGTGTAGAAACACCGAAAAATAGCTAGGGCTGCTGGAATTCTGATAGGGATTGCACTGAATCCATAGATCAGCTGAGGAGAACTGACATTGACCCAACACCCCCAAGCTTGTCTCCACTTTCTTAGATCTTGTTTAGTTTCCTTTAGCAATGTTTGTATTTCTCAGGGTACAGGACTAGCATTTGGGGGTCAAATTTATCTCAAAGTTTAATGTTTTGTAATTCAAAGATATTTGTATTTCAGTTTGATTCTTCCCTGCTAGTCTACAGAAATGCCATTAATTTTTGTGTATTAATCTCGTATACTGAGGACTTGCTAAAGTCAGTTCTCTTGCTCATTTGAGAATCACATGGGCTCTCAACACTCAAGGAAGTTTTACTTCTTCCCATATGATTTGGTTGCTATTTACTTTGTTTTCTTGTCCTACTGCACTGGTTAGAACCAGCTGAAGAGAAGCTTTTCCTCATGGCCTCAGGCGGGAGTTCCCTTGCCAAGTGGAGATTTGGGGATATCTCCCTTAGAGAGGAAGTTAAAGAGCTTCCTTCTGGTCAATGAGAAATTTGCTGAGAATATCCTGCATGGTCACATGGGGACTCCAGTAATCACTGCCTCTCATAGACCGTCTTTCAAAGCTCTCATGCTAAAAGGACAGATAACACTTCAGGTGCAACAATCCAGACCAACTCAAGGCTTGTGAAGACATTTGTTGGGGCTGTAGTGTTTAATTCAAGGAAAAAGAGTCCAAGCAGCTGGGTTATTAGAACATTAGAATTGACTGTGAATAATTCATCCCATGCCCTAACATGAAAATGATATGGACTTTGCTCTGTGCAGTTAGGTCATCCTGATTTCCGTGTATAGCTTTCCAGAGAACCAGCAGAACCGCTGTGCATGCCACATAAGGGCAGCCCAGACCTGCCCAGCCATTCCCTCAGTGACCACCACCTCGAGGGGCCCTGGTTTGACACTCAACTAGACCCGGTCTGCCCAACCTACACCAGAAGCCAAAGCCTGGCCCTCCTACAAGCACTTCTTGACCCAGTAGGGCTTGCCTGGCCCTCTTTGAATTCATACTGACTCAGAACACCAGGGCAGCTTGGGTGGCTCATTTACTCAGATCCCAGAGGTGACCCCTCAGGCTATGAGGCCACACTTCTCCATTCAGGGTGTCACTCAGGACCAGGTGCTCCAAGCCTGGAATCCCACATGACAGGTGGAGGTCTCCCAATACCCTTTCAGGGCACCTGCTTTCCTCTTGTGCAGTACTTGGCTTGGGCCCTGCTAACCAAAGCATGATGCACGGGGTGGAGAGTCTTAGGGGCAGACAGTTGGCACTGCCAGCTCTTAATAAAAATCTTTGCTTTTCAGTTCATCTCCTGTTCTTCTGGTGAAGCTTCCTGAGGTGGAACTGAGAGAGGAGGAAGTAAAGGAAAGTAAAACCTCTCCTAGTTCCCTAGCAAGGAATCTTCTCTGCTCTGATAGAGAATTTGTCTGGTCAGGGTAGAACATATCTCTACCTGCTTGTCTCTCTCTCTCTCTCTGTTTTTGACAAACACACACTCACCGAAGAGCTTTGGTGGGACGTGACATCACCCTCCAGTGTCTCTCACCAGATCCCTGATGCCAAAGACGCAGTCCGGGGTCACCAGCATTGCCTCTGGGTAGCAATCTATGCAACACACACTTCTGGATGTGCTGCCTCCTCACAGACCGCCAGCTTGTGTCATAGCCCCTGCTTGTACCCATGCTCAATGTCCAGCTCTTGCAGAGCATCCGAAGGCTCTAGCGTCTTCCACTGACAAAGGTCCCCAGGCTTGTGCAGCTGCAGCTGGGCACTGAACTGAGGTCACTCTGAGAGCCCGTAGGGACATGCTCTGCTTTCCCCCGAACTGGAACAGCTTTCTGAATCTCAACAGTGACAAAAATCACTTCCTCGTTGTGATATGAAAACATACATTTCCTGTCAATCAGGGACATCTCCTCTGGACATACGCAACAGGGGACTACTCCGTAATTACTTCATGGTTAATATAAATGAATACACACTGAGATTTCCCATTGTGATAGAGACAGGTATATGTACTGTGTTTTTTCCTCCTATGTCGAAAATACATAGAGGTTTTCCAGGGACAATGCTGACATTCACTGCCCCTCCCGTGGTCCTAAACACAGTTGATACTGACCCATTGTGGGGGTTTGGGAACTCTGAGGGCGTGTTTAAGTCCCGATATGATGTGAGGTTTGTTTGCAGTACATGGAAGGGTCTCAGCCTCACTTGTGAATAAGCTAAGGGATGTTTATTTAGGTGACAGGACTGCTTGGTACTTGAACTTCACATCACTTTACACAGAAACACATGATGTATTTAACCAGCGTTATATACCCTGAACATTTAAATGCACCAATTATAGGAACCAAGGGAAGAGGTGCTTCCATACCAAGAATTGCTTCCTTGTGAGAAAATCCTGTGACAATGGCAAGGCCTTTCTGAAAGTCCGAGTGATATCAGCTCACAACACCTGGGTGCACCTGCATTTGTGGCTGTCACCACGAACCCACGAATGTGTAGAATGGGTGTATTCTGTGTATGTGTAGAAATTCAAAGAGAATTCTTTCACATATAAAGGAAATTCTATTTTTTTTTTTTATTGAATGGTAACTATGTACATGAATGCACTTCTGGCTATGTTAACCAGTTTGATAAAGGAAATTCTTGAGCAAAGTTCTTGTCTTCTTTTTGTTCATCCACATTTATTCATTTTTAAGCACGTACATACATCTGATTGCTTTCTTATGCTATTCTAGTAAAGTCAGATCTGAACATTTAAATATTACAGTACATTAACTTATCAAAGACTTTCCTCTTGTTTCTCCTTCTCACTGTACATATAATGGTCAGGATTTTATTAACTTGTTAAGAATTGGATTGGTTCATATCCCGGTGGTTACTGCATCAGCCACAAATTCCTAGGCTAGCGGGTTCGAACCCGGCCCAGGGCAGCTAAACAAAAATGACAAATGCAACAAAATAGCGAGGTGTTGTGGTGGGTGCCTGTGGTCCCAGCTAGTTGGGAGGCTGAGGCAAGAGAATTGCTTAAGCCCAAGAGTTTGAGATTGCTGTGAGTTGTGATGCCCCGGTACTCTCGCAAGGACAGCATAGTGAGACTCTGTCTCAAAAAAAAAAAAAAAAAAAACTTGTTTAAAATTATGTGTATTTGTAAATTATATGGTTTGTATTTTGTTTTTGTAGAGTGAAAGGACTGTCACAAACTATCTTACACAAAGAGATATTGGGCCTACCAGTATTGAGAAGCATTTTTCTGCATTACTGAATCCTCCCAAGTGTTCTGCTTGGTAAGAAAGCTCTTCTCATAAAGGAAGGATGGGGTTAGAATGTGATAGGGGATAAACTAATTTGGGGTCAGGGGATAATGTCAACTAGACACACATTAAATACACAGTTGGATTAGAATGGCCACGTCAGTGAAAGTTTCAGGTCTTAGCACAGGTACCTGACGAGGTCACATTCCCATAGGCCACAGGCTGAGTGTCAAATCTCAAGCAGAAGGGAGACTGTTCAACAAGATTGTTAGTTTCTCGTTACGGCTGAATATTGTATCATTGGCCTAAAGGGCAAACTATTGTTTTACTCTTAAAGACATAAAAATATTCATCCACATTAATATGCCTTATAGGACGCTTAGCCCACTGAACAAAATTCTTCCCTCTAGGTCATGTAATTGATGCTCAAGAAAGAATGAAATAACAGATGACCACACAAACGAGCACATGATGACACAAACACTGAGAGGATGTAACGACCAGAGCTAAAGCTCAGTGAAGAATCCGTGAACAGCTCTCGCAGGTGGGACCTACAGTCCCCTGAGGATACGCAGGGTCTCAGTGAGTTCCAGCTAGAGACTGTTTCCCACTTAGAACATAATGAGGACCCTCTAGTGATCGTACACTGACCTTGGCTCACTGAGCCCACTGTCATGTAATAAAACTGGCAAATTGTGAACTCCATGCACTCATGGGAAGGTTCATGGGAGACGTGCATGCTGTTAAGAAGTTTGTTAGGAAAAACACTTGAAGAAATCGGCTTGGCTGAAAATTTTATGAGAAGGACCTCTCAGGCAATGGAAGCAATGTCAAAAATACACTTTTGAGACTTGATCAAACTTAAAAGTTTCTGCACAGCCAAAAACACAGTAAATAAAGTGGGTAGACAGCCCTCAGAATGGGAGAAGATATTTGCAGGTTATGTCTCTGACAAAGGTTTAATAACCAGAATCCATAGAGAACTCAAACATATTAGCAAG
>NW_003852454.1:11525122-11527440 GCF_000181295.1 Otolemur garnettii | reverse complement strand
GTTTATTGCAGCCCAATTCATAATTGCTAGGTCATGGAAGAAGCCCAAATGCCCATCACTCCACGAATGGATCAATAAATAGTGGTACATGTACACTATGGAGTACTATTCAGCCCTAAAGAAGGATGGAGACTTTACCTCCTTCATGTTTATATGGATGGAATAGGAAAATGTTCTTCTTAGAAAGCATCTCAAGAATGGAAGAAAAAGTATCCAATGTAAACAGTCCTACTTTGAAACTAATTCATAGCTTTTATAGGAATGTCATAACCTAATTATAGCCTTAGAATATAGGAAGGGTATGGGAGGGGTAGGTGAGGGGTGGACGGGGGGAGGGTGGGAGATTGGTGGGGTCACCTGTATGGTTTACCTTACAAGGGCAGAAGTGAATCTTTCTAAAAGCAAAGTATGAACGTTTTAACTCAATAACTAAGAAAATGACATGAAGGTTATGTTAACCAGTTTGATGAAAGTATTTCAAAATGTATATGATAACAGCACACTATACCCCATGATTGTAGTAATGTACACAGTTATGCTATAAGAAATTAAAAAAAAGTTTGTAATGGTACCCCAACCTGTCAGTTACCCCAAAGGCAGGAGGCCACACCCAACCCTGCCTGGCAAAGGGGGGATAAACCAGGTTCCTTACTCAGCCTATATAGAAAGGTGTGTTCAGAGTTCAGGGTCTCTTCTCCATTCTCAGAGAGGGTCCTGTCTCACTATGAGATGTATTCTATTTACACATCATGGGCCTTTGCTGTATAACAGGTGCATGTTGACAGTGATTGCTTTGTGTCTGTGCTCACTCCCTCCTTGGCTAGGCACCAGTGCTCATTCTTGACACTGGGAGGCAAGAATCAGGGAACAGCCTCCTCCAAAGGGATCTCCCAAGAGCATCCTGGAGATAGCGTGGATGTGAGGACATCCTGAGGGTATAAATATGGGTACAAGCAGAAATTCCAGGTGCTATTTAAGACTTTCAAGATTCAAGTCAAGGGCTCTACCCCGTAACAGGGAATTCTGGTAATATCTGGATTATGGATAAAACAAATAGAAAATTTCACTGAAGCAGATATATGATATGAAGAAAGGGTGGGTTGGAAAGTAAGATGGCAGTGGAGACAGAGGGACGGAGAGGGCCCAGGAGCGGAGGAGAGATCTGGGGAGCTGAATGTGGGGGATTACTGTGCCACACCCTCTTCCTGTCATCCCCTCTGCCACCCCAGAAAGCCTCTGTGACTCTGCTGTGCTCTGTGATGAAGGCCTGGGGCTATAGCCAAGCGTGGGCACCCTCAGCACTCAGTTGCTTCACGCAGCTTCACTGTTAAGCCAATGGATACTTTGCTTGATACGGAATCATGGGCGAGTTTCGGAGCAGCTCTGCTGCATATGTACCCCCATCTGATCCTACTGATTGGGTTGGGGGTGCTATTCATCTACATGTTACATGACATGACCCTTTCCGGTCTAGACACGACGTGGGACAAAAATGACATCTATTTGGTAAGAAACACCCTGAAGAATGTCTTTGTTGTTGTTTCCCGTTCCTATTCCCAAATGTCTAAATGAGTTGGGCCGGCTTAGAGGTCTCTAGAACATCCCTCTTCTAGTAGGAGGGGTGGGGGTCTGGAGGATGGAGGTTTCTAGCTCAGGCTCACAGGCTGCCTGCCTAGGCATTGTGGTAGGTTCCAGGAATAAACTCCAAACATAGTTGTTTCGTGGTTCTGGTTTAGCATATTTAGAAAGTGTGAGTTATTAAAGATTATGTGTACAGGTAAGTTATGCGGCTTGCCTTTTGTTTCTGTAGAGTGAAAGGACTGTCACAAACTATCTTACACAAATGGGGATCGGGCCTACCAGCAATCTCTCTCCTAGCATTCGATGTTGAATCGCTTTGTCATGTAACTTGTTACTCAACCTTGATGGAAAGCAATGCAAGAGCCACTGAGCTCTGTCCCCAGGACACAGGGTCCTCTGAGGGAGCAGATGTGACAGTTGTCTTCTAAATTTGTGGGACCTCGAGGACACAAAGTGAGGCTTTAACAGACCAAAGGCTCTGGGTTTTTCAAAGGACAAATAGCAAATATTTTATTCCTTTAGAAAATCATTAAAAGAACATGAAATTGTATTAATTATAGTAGGCATTCATATTACTCATGGATACTGGATGTCTGAGCTTCCTAGAGAAGAATATTGAGAGAAATGAATCCAGACTTGACTCTTTTCTTTTTGTTGTCAGGATCAGGGCAGAACCAAGAGGAGGCGAAAACCAACCAGAGGTAAGGTTCTGTCTATTTGCCCTGGTCTCTGCAAGG
>NW_003852454.1:11521197-11524989 GCF_000181295.1 Otolemur garnettii | reverse complement strand
TTCTCAGAGCCTCTGCTCTGCACATCTCTGGGCACTGGGTGTTGAGAGGATGAGGATGAGAATGGTGAGGAAGGACGACCTATTAGTTTGGCTTTGGAACTTCTGTCTCCTGAATTTGCATAACCACTTTGACTTCCTGGGTGCTCAGATTCCTCTTTGACAAGACCACTGGTGTCTGGGCTTCACATGGTGGTTTTGAGCAGCATGTGGGATAATGGATATGAAAGTAGTTTCTGAATGAGGCCACATATACAGGTGAACCTTGCTAATATTACTGTTGCCCATTTGTCCTCTTCTGCTGATTGACCCCGTCTGCTGATCTGTCTTTAATATCCCAAGGGTTTACCATAAGGGGACTCCTGTATGATCTTTCTGCTTCTAACTTCCTTATATATATCCTAATCTCTTGGTTTCTCAGAAATAAATATCCACCATGGAGGAGAAAAGGAGGAAAGGAAGCCAGGTTCTGCCCTGATGAGGTGACTAATCTCTCTCTGTCTCTCCTGGTCCCTTCTAAAAGCATGTTCCATGCATTCAGGGATTCAGTGCACCTGCCACAGTCATGGGATGGGTGGCCACGTAATGGCCATGGGAATGAAGGCCTTGGGGAGAGTCCACAGAGTGAACTGTGATGTCAGGGGTGGGGGCGAGGTGAGGGGGGAGCAGGTTTCAGGTGGCCCCACCCAGACAAGGCAAGCAGTCCCCATTTCCTTGTTCCTGTCCTGGCTGCAGCTCTAATTTTCCTGTCTTCTGCAGCCCCTGGGGTCAGGACGGTGACACCAGCACATCTGGGGGAAGAAGGGTGCTTTCTAACATCTGGGCCAAAGCAAAAGAGATCATGGGAGTGCAATTACACACGTCTCAGGATGATACTACTGACTTCTCTGGGTCGTCCTCAGAGTCTGAATTTTCTGACACAGATTCAGACTCATCCTACACTCTGGACTCCACCTTCTCAGATAGCTCTTCTGGAAGCCAAATGTCAGCTCCTCCACGGGATCATGTTCCACCTTCACCTTCCACTTTCTCACCTCACCTGAAGACCCTCTCACCTCATTTTCCTTCACCCACAACACTCAGTGACTTTGTGTCCCAGAACCTGTTTCTCCCTTGTATTCCATTTCCCCATGGACCATTCCCCACCCCTACCACATCGTACTCAGGGAGCAGATCCTGGTCTCAAACCAGAGGGCCCTGTGTCTATGAACACCATCTTTACAGGCAACCTCAAACCTATCCAGGACGTTGGCCTCTTATGACGTGGTCACCTCTCCCTTTCCAATGCCGATGCTGTGGCACTCCTGGAGAGAGATGTTAAGAAGAGGGGTGATTTTTGCTCTGGAAGGAAAACAAAAACAAAATGAGATGTTTTCCAGAGCAACATAATTCAGACAATTCACTAAATCTTCTAGCAAACATGTCCACCTCAACTGCTGATGAGCCTGAATCAGCAGTTCCCCTTCCTCTGTGCACCCACACAGACAGAGCAGAGGAGCTGCACCTGCATCAGCAGCCCCATCATGCTAAGACCTTGGAGGTAATGCAGGGCCAGCCCCAGACTCAGCTGCAATCCCCACTCCCAATCCCATCACCTGAGCCTCTTCCCCAGAGGAGGCTCTATGGAGTGTGTGTCCACGAACAAAAGAAAGAGGCCCAGTGCCTTATGCCATCTGAAATTCACCACCCATGGAACATGCTCCAAAAACAACAGGAAGTTGAGTGGGGTTTGCCCTCCGTGGTCCAGACATCTCATTCAGACTTGTGCCCTCCAGTTCCCAACATTATAGTGACCAGCCAGGCCTCCACGGCTTATGTTCCCAGCTCTATCCTTACTAGACATTTTCCTCTCAGCAGCAACCTTCGGTAGAAACTAGACCACCACCTTCAAAAGAGGCTCCTCCAACAATGATATTACCTACCCCACAGGGTCCATAAGTCTGTGTCACTCTTAAACCACCAGAGGGACCCTCCTCAGATATCTGAGTCCAAGGGTCACTATGGACTCTCATGGATCTCTTTCTACAAAAGTCCGAGCAGTGAAGATCCAGACAGCTTTGGACTGATTCACTCCCAATGCTCCCATGAGAGATGCTCAGAAATGTTGCTGCCAAAGAAGATATGAGGAAGGATCAGGGATGTAGCCTCGATAATGGTGTAAAAGATGAACTGTTGACAGATGCAGAGAGGTCATCAGGTGAGGGTCTGGAGACAAACATGGTGGGTCTGTCCAGGAGCAATTCAAGAGCCTCTCTTGTCAACTTATGTCTGGAAAAACCAGAACATTCCCTGACAGGACAAACTAGCATGAAATTTGTGCAAATCCATGAAGGCCAGATTTCTGGCACCATATATAACTCATGGATTCCAAACAAGGAGACAGTGAGTCTTCTTGAGAATTCTTACAGCTGAAGAAAATATGGAAATTTGGCACCACTGCTGGCTGAGGACACCTCCCTGAATACTTCTCAGCAGGTTTATTTCCTCAGCTCTAGTCAGAAAGAGATGTTTTAAGCCAATATTAAGAGTTCTCATATGAGGACACCACAGGATCTTCCCTCCAAGGTCCGTGAATCCATGGAAATCTTTAACTTGAAGAAGCACTCAGTGGAGTCTAATTGTGCCTCTGTAAACCACCTTATTTCTGAGGTATATTCCAAAAATGGAGTCTCTACACCCCTTAGAAGTGACTCTGAAACTTTCCCTTCAGTTCCCAGCCTGGTTCATCTCTTCCCTGCCACTTCACCTGTGGGTAAAGAAGGACAGGGATTCCCAAGACAGTCATTCCCTGATACTGAGGTGAAAGGAAATCTGCAGACAACTGAGGTTGGCAGGCAGACTTTTCTGTCCCCACCTCACAGCATCATTAGCAGAGAGAGTCAGAAGCAGACTCTTCCAGTCAATAGATCAGGGCTGAGCCAGCCAGCAAGGCAAGCTGGGGCTGGACATGAGCCCATGGATGAGAAAATGAGTTTCAGTGATAGAGTGAAATGGTTTAAGGGCAAAGGAATAAAGAATTCAAAACAGTTTTTGAAACTCAAGAGGTCCGAGGAGATATTGCAGGCAGAGGGGCTCTGCACTGTTCCAACCAATAGATACAGGCCAAACCTGTGCAAAAGGCAGGCTCGGGCTGGACATGAGCCCATGGATGAGAAAATGAGTTTCAGTGACCAAGTAAAATGGTTTGAGGGCAAAGGAATCAAGAACTTGGAACATTTTCCCAAAGTCAATGGGTTCCGGGAGATACTGCAGGTAGAGGGTCTCTGTACTCTTGAGTAACAATCTAGTAACAACCTGATGACCAGCGAGTCAGAAAGCTCCCCAGTAATAAATGTGTTTTGTCTCATTCAGGTCTGTGCTGATGACTTTGTTATTTGTTTTCTGCTGCTGGCCTTTTGTGTAGTTTGCTCTTCCTATCCTCGTTCCTTGAGATGTGGTATTACGTGGCTAATTTGTAGTCCTTGTGATATCCACAATATAGAAGGAACTGGAACGATTCAATGCTAAAAAACCTAATTACCTGATTTAAAAATAAGCAAAGCACTTGAATAGACATTTATCCAAAGAAGACAGACAAATGTCCAACAGGTATAAAATACTCCTCCATGTCCCTAATCATAGAAAAATGCTGGCTCGGCGCCTGTGGCTCAAGCGGCTAAGGCGCCAGCCACATACACCTAAGGTGGCAGGTTCGTATCCCCAGCCCGGCCTGCCTAACAACAATGATGGCTGCAACCAAAAAATGGCTGGGCATTGTGGCGGGCGCCTGTAGTCCCAGCTACTTGGGAGGCTGAG
>NW_003852454.1:11504633-11520996 GCF_000181295.1 Otolemur garnettii | reverse complement strand
TGTTAGTGGAAATGCAAAATAGCTCCAACATTACAAAAACCAGTTTGAACTTTTCTCAAAAAATGAAAAAATACAACTGGCATAAAACACAGCAATCTCACTTTTGGGTACTGATACAAAAGGACAGGAATAAGGAATGAAGTTAGAGAGACAGGCAGCCTCCTATTACACTGGCCAAAGAGCCAAGATGTGGAAACAGGGGATATTGGCCTCGAATGGATAAAGAAAGGGTGGTATGTTTAGACAGTAGAAAACCATTCAGCCTCACAAACGAATATTCTGCAACATTTATGACCCTTGAGGACATTAGGGTCATAGGTCAGGTTATGTAGAATAACCCAATCAGAAAGACAAATAGTGCATGATTCCATTTGTATGAGAATCTAAAATAGCCAAATCCATAGCATCAGATGGGAGTGGTGGGTGTCCAGTGTTGAGGAGGAAAGAAAATGGGGACCTGCTAATCTATAGGCATTAGTTTTAGTCAGTCAAGATGGATACACTCCAGATATCTGCTAACAACATAGCATCTATAGTCAATATAAAGAAGGCAAATGTCATGGTAAATGTTCTTATCTCACCAAGTTAAATAGATTTTTACATAAAGATACATAAGAACCAGGCATTAAAGTGATGGTAGACAGATGACCATACTACTGTTTGTCAAAGGCTATATCTGAGAAGTAACTATGAAGACCAGAGCCAGACCCATTCTGTGGGGCCCAGGTGCTGTGGGAGGCACTTTCCTGCCCACCTGAAGAGCTCCCTCCCCACCATTGATTCCCCTACCAGGGAATGGCTCACACCAAACAACTCTCATCAAGGTCTGTGGCCACAGGGCTCAGGGGTGGCACTTCAGGCACAGGGAAAGAGCACATTTGAGAGCACAACCTCCTCTGCCATTCTCACTCAGCCTGTGGGGGGGCTCACTGCTCTGTGTACACTCTGTGCATCTGATCTGTGTGGATTCAACCCATATCTTTTGGACTCCCACTCCCTGTCTTGGCCATAGCACAGAGCCAAATGCAAGCTCTTCTCCTTCCTGCTGTGTGACCTTGGCTACCATACTTCACTGCTGGGGCTCAGTAAACCCAAGACAAATCAGGCATGGTGATGACATCAGGTCAGTCAGGATGCTGTGAGGATAAAGGGCTTAGAACACAGGTGGTACAAGTGGGTCACCACACTGCCTTTAGGGCAATGTCCTGGGAATTGGGATATCCCCTTAGCATTAAAACTCACACATGAAAGGACTGAGGGAACTGGGAAAAGGCCTACACCAGAGGTTCTCAACCTGTGGGTTGCGACCTATAGGAATTGTTTTGCAGGGCTGTGGCATTAGGAAGGTTGAGAACCACTGACCTACACAGTACCCCAGACTCAGTGAGGTTGTCTCCTAAGGCAGGATGGAAAAGAAGGCAGAGACCCCTCAGCGGTCAAATGGGCTCAACTGTAAAGCAAAAGAGCTGGGTGCACCTACTCCCTAGAGAAGCTGCATCTGAGCCAGAGTCATAATAAGTGCTCTGGAATGGGACAGGGGCCACAGGTTCCCATCTCTATCCCTGGCCAACTGGAATAGCCAAAGGAAGGTCTAGACTTGCAGGGGCTTGAGGTCCAAAGAGGTCTCCTGCCATCCTGAGGTGGACATGCTATTCCCAGCAACCTGGGTACAGGAGGGGCCACCTGCCAAATCTCAAATGGGTTACTGAAGTGACCCTTTTGGGAAAGGAGACCCCAGTTGGAGGCACCAGTGATGGCTTGAAGTCATCACTTGCCACCTGACAGGTGCAGGACCTCTCCTGGGAAATTGAGAGAGCTGGGAGGATGAGGGATTGATGCTGAAGTCTCCTTTCATCCCTCCTGTCTGGCTCACATGCAGAGGAGTCTGAACAGCAAAGCTGCATGAAGACACCCAGTGCTGAGGGTCTCCACTCTTGGCTATAGCCCCAGGCCCTCATCACAGAGCACAGGGGACTCACAGCAGGTTTCTGAGAGAGGGAGAGGGAGGCAACAGGAAGTGTGGTGGCACAGCCTCCCCCACCCCAGCTCAACAGATCCCTCCTCCCCTCCTGGGCCCTGTGGGCCGTCTGACTTTCCTGCCATCTTATTTTCCAGTTCACTCTTTCCTCTCATATCATGTATTTGCTTCAGTGAAATGTTCTATGTGTTTCATCCAGAATCCAGATAGTACCTGAATCCCTTGTAACAGAATCCAGATAGTACCTGTTACTGGGCAGAGTTTGACTTGGACCTTGAAAATCTAAAATAGCACCTGGAATTTCTGCTTGTACCTGACATTTAAACTCTGTGTCACAGGTATCCTCAGATCCATGCTGTCTACAGGGTTCTGTGGTCAGCTCCCTCTGTAGGAGGATGCTCCCTTGTTCTTGGCTCTCAGTGCCAAGAATGAGCACTCATGCCTACCTGATGGGATGATCACAAATGCAGAGTGATCACTGTCAACATACATTTACTAAAGAACAGAGGAACACAAAGTAATATGTGGAAATATGTCTCAATAGAGAGACTGGTCACTCTCAAGTGTGGGGAAGAGACCCCAAGTCTGAGCACATGCTTTCTTCTATAAGGTAACTAAGCGACCTGGTGACCTGCCTCTCCCTTTTACCCTGGCAGGATTGGGTGTAGCTTCAGGCCTTTGGGGTAACTGCTAGGTTGGGGTTATATAGCAATCTTCTTAATACCCATGTATCATCCCCCACCAACCTTTCCCAAGAACCTCATGGACATGAAATTTGCCGGTTTAATTATGTGACAATGGGCCCAGTGGGCCCAGGTCAGTATATGATCACTAGGGGCTCCTCACTATCTGTTCCAACCAGGGACCTTCTCACAGCCAGTAACTTGGTTCCTACTCCCTGACCTTAGCCCCTCCCCTAAGTCTCCTATCCAAACAAGGAGAGAAAATGGGGCCAGGGAGGTCTGTCTTTTCCAGGTCAAGCCATTCCTGGGCTGCCTATGAGGGAGAGAATATAGGGCCCAGGTGGCAAGTCTCCCTCTTCCAGTTAGAAGGAGAGAAGCCAGGGACTGAGGCTGTACAGCTCTCTGCTGAGGCTCTGCAGCCCCTGAAGTCAGGACAGGCTGTGACTAGCTGTGGCGGTGGTAGCATGGCACTGCTGGCTGCAGCTCCCACACACAGGGCTGAAGCACACAGACACACTGACAAGGGAGATGCCTTTACTGGCTGCCTCCTCCCTGTGGTGTGGGCCTCTTCTGTGTGAGCCTGGCCCTACTCAGCTTCAGGACAACACCCAACATTCCCCCTTGAGAGACATAGAGCCTGAAAATCTTTGAAGATTAGGGGTGGTGGATTAGACCCGTCTTCTGTCCCTGCTTCAAGCTGAACAGGGGCACAGCACTCCTTAAGCTCCATGAAGCTGTAGGAAGAAGGTGCTCACAAAAGGTCCAGTGTCTCAAGCAGCATCAGAGGAACAAGTTCCATGTGCTCCTGTCAAGGGATGGGAGGAAATCCTCAAGGATCTTTTGGTGTCTAAAAGAACAAACTTAACCAGGAGGTCTGCAAGACATGGAGCAGACATTAAGCAGTGCCTCCGCCAAATAGATGAGGGCCATCCCTCAATCCCTGAGGATGGGCAGTCCACATCAACTGTCTAGATCTCCGTGTGGTAGGTCTGCCCATTCACAAGCAAAGAAGTATTGACTGGGTGTCAGGAAATCAAAAAGAAAGCATGTTTCAAATCTAAAACTGAGAAGTAAGATGATCTTGGTAAAATCCGTGTGTTAATTATATATGTATGTGAGACCACCTGGTATAGGGGCAAGATTGCCTGATTAATAATTCTCAAGTCCTGAGCAAGTCTCTATTTCCATCTGGCTTCTTTACTGTCGGCATAGGAGTATTACAAGGAGAAGAATACTCCACCACCATCTCAGCTCTTAATGCTTGCTGTATTGGGGCAACTCCCTGTTTTTCCTTTTGAGGACACTGGATACTTTCCTTCACAGGGAAGGGGAACCTGTGGTTTGAGAATCACCTTTATTCACACCCTTCCCTGGTTTCAGGTCCACCCAGTCCACAGGGTCTATGTTCTCTAGGCTTGTAGGTAATTGTTCTCCATTAAAACTATCTCAAGGGTTTCCCATCCACATAACATTATGTGGTTGTAACTATAATTGGAAGCTTAATTTGACTAAAATTCTCTTCCTAACATTGAAAATGGAACCTCTGGAATAAGTAAAAATTGGTAGGTTCCTAATATTCCTTCTTGACTTCCTAATACAGTGAGGGTGTATTACCTTCTGGTGGGGCATTGGTCAATGTCCACAAGTATAGAGGATGAGGACAACAGGATCGTCCAGAGGTTTTTACAAGGGAATAAGTACCTCTCCTGCCAATTAGAAAATGTATTTGATTACTGACCACATCCAGAATGATCCTGGGTGATTCCTGTGTGATCCACATGATCTGAGTGAGCACCAGCATTGAGCTCTGGCCCCTTCAGGCCTGATCATTTATGACAGGCCACCAAGGTTTGGACTCCCTCTTGACCCACATATTTAAGAACAGTCCCATGCACAATGGCCTGCTCATCTACATTTGGGACAGGGCCATCTGGGTTTCATGGCTTTTTATGCCTCATCTTTGGCCCTTCTATGGCAGTGTGGACACTCTTTTTTAAAGTGTCCTACTTTCCTGCACCAGTAACAGGTCTTGTCACCATCCTTAGGGCCCCACAAAGTATCTGGGGAAGCTACTGCCCTAGTAGCCACCCCTAAGAACTTGACCTTTTCCTTGTCCCTCTGTGTGACCTCTACTTCCCAGTTGCTCAGACAGAGGAGGTCACCAACAGTAGCTGGACCAACTTTCCAAGGCGAAATTCTACAGTTCTCTATAGATAGCAGAGTAAGAATTGTTAATGTATTGAGTGTTTATTACTATTTCTCCTTTGACTCACCAGGGGCCATATTGGTATATCTTTTGACAGTTTTAGTAATTCTTTCTCTAAACATTGCTGAACTTTCCTCTTTTCCCTGAACAACTTCTGATAATTAGGAAAAATTAATTGCTGTTACCTGAGTAGCTTCATGCCCCCACCAGACACACTAACACAGGGCTGGGGAGGTGAGGTCTTCTTTGATCCAGTTGTCAATTCCCCCCTTCTTCAGATCCCTCTGAGGAACTGCCTGATTTCCAGGTGAAAGTTGTTGATTTAGGGCGTGGAGTTGGTCCCCACAGACCTTACCAGCAGCCCAAATCTTCTTTCTCTCATCTAGCAGATAGCAATGTGAGAGTAAGACCCACATATTCCTCTAGCTTAAATCAAAAACAATAGCCAGGTGTTCATATTCCTCTGTGAATCTCCTACAGTCACCAGAAAAGCTCCCCAACTTTTCCTTACACCTCTTCTGATTCCCTGTTGAGAATAATATGTGAATCTTCACAGGCTGGTCCTGTGGGTCCTGACAGTTTCTATAAAGGATGTACACAGAGTAAGTGTGGGGGATAAAGGGACAAGGCTGGATCATCTCCTGGTTAGGCTTGAGGCTCCTCTGGGGCCAAAGCAGTAGCCATAGCCTCAAAGTCTGAGCCTGTCCAAAGTCAAAGAGCCATTTGGACCTCTTCTGTCCACCTAAGCTGACACTTCACACAAGTTTCGCAATATTGGAGACCATTTCTTAGGTAAGTAACAGCCCGAAGATAGGGAACTTCTTAGTACTTTCGCTCTGTTCCAAAGCAGAGATCTAATTGTAGGATTTTGTTGAGGTTAAGGCTCCCATGTTGGAGCCAGGACTCTTCATGAAGCAGCTAATATGGATTCAGCCTGTGTTGCAACCTCTCTCTGAACTCAGGTTTGTTGAGTCCTAGGTTTTTCCATTTTTTTTAACAGCCATTCCAGGGGAAAACTAGTATGGGCTGAGGCTGCCTATCCCAAGACTTCTATGAACAGAAAAGAAAGAGTAGGCTTCCTGCCAGAATAGGTGTCCCCACAACTGGTAGAGAAGGGTCACTGGGAGGCAGCTTTTGATAGACCCTACCCTGATTTCTCTGTTATTTAAGGCTGAGTGGCTTCATTAGGCCCAACCTATGCCTCCTCAGCTCCCCACTAGACTCAGTATCCCTAGTCCCAAGTACAGTATCACTGACCAGGAATGTCACAGTCCATGACCCCCACTGCTAATCCCCCTTGCTCACATATCTTGGGCACAACATGGGGAAGGCCCTACCCTTGGCTCCCAATAACCCTCTTCTAGTCTCCTCAGGAGGGATTCTAAGGACATGAATGCTCCAAATAAGGAAGGATAGATAAGAAGGGAAATGAAGAGAAGGAATGTCTGCCCTAAGCCAGAAATTGTGATGACCTTTTACATAGGACACCCGCACCTCTTCTCCTTGGATTTAACCATTGCATCACCTCTTTAACTTTTTAATTGTGAGATTCTATTCTAGGCCAGAACTCAAATTTGTACTCATAAAAACTAGAGAAAATTTATAGAGAATTACATCTCCATATGCATCCTCCAGCCTTATTATAGTTCTATCAGAATTGGCCATTCCCATTAACTTCTGAGTTAGAGTTTAACAAATTTTCAATTTTTCCACACAAATGTCATGTGCAATTTTCTTTCACAAACCTGACCATGACTTATACAGACCATACACAATGTGCCTGGACTTTCTGCCTTTGTCTGAAACTTCCTTTTTTACCTTCCTGTTCAAAAAGATATCTTCATTTCCTTAATTATCTTCACATCTCTCTCTTTCTTACTTTTTCCTTTCTCACACAAATGTATTCCCTTCTGTTCAGTCATTTATTTGTATAAACCCATTTCCCTATTTATACCCTTTTTCATATGTCCCTTTTTAATCCTTCTTTTTTTCAAATCTCTATGTTGTATCAACTTTAAAATCACCCCAACTTATCCCTGGCCTGTGAGATATTTGCCTTTTTTCTAGGAGACCTTGAGGATGCCCCTGGAATATGAGGATGACTTACATCTAGGGTTAGTAGTGGAGGCAGAAGAGCAGTGATTTTTTTTTGTGGTGAGGAACTGATATTTCAGCTTCTGTTTTTCTTTTTCTTTTTTTATTGATTGAGATTCATCGATGGTACAAAGAATTAGGTTACACTGATTACATTTGGTAGGCAAAGTCATTCTTACAATTGTGTCCCACTGTCAAGATGTGTGCCATACACAGTGGCCCCCACCCCCCAATCCACTCCCCTCTCTTTTATTCCCCTACCCACCACCTTGTATTAGATCATCCACTGCCTTAGCATTGGATTGAGTACATTGGATTCTTGCTTCTCCATTCTTATGATACTTTACTAAGAAGAATGTGTTCCAACTTAATCCAGGTTAATACAAAGCATGTAAAGCCTCCATATTTTTAATGGCTGAATTGTATTCCGTGGTATACATACACCACAGCTTGTTAAACCACTCTTGGGTTGGTGTCATTTGGGTTGTTTCCCCATTTTGGTGATTATATTGAGCTGCAATAAACAGTCTAGTGCAAATGACCTTATAAAAAATGATTTTGTTTTCTTCTGGGTAGATGCCTACTAATAAGATTGCAGTATCAAATGGGTGGTCTAATTTAAATTCTTTGAGGAGTTTCCCTACTTCCTTCCAAAAAGGCTGTATTAGTTTGCAGTCCCACCAATAGTGTAAAAGTGTTCCTTTCTCTCCACTTCCACACCAGCATCTACATATTTGAGACATTGTGATGTGGGCTATTCTCACTGGATAAAGGTGATATCTCAGGGTGATTTTGATTTGCATTTCTCTGACAATAAGGGACAATGAGCATTTTTTCAAGTGTTTGTTAGCCATTCATCTGTCTTCATCAGAGAAGGTTCTGTTCATATCTCGTGCCCTATGGTAGATAGGATTGTTTACTCCTTTTTTCTTTATTCATTAGTTTGAGTTCTCTACAGATTCTACTTATCAACCCTTTGTCAGATTCATATCCTGAAAATATTTTTTCTGATTCTGAAGGTTGTCTTTTGGTTTTACCTTTTGGTTCCTTATCTCTGCAGAAGACTTTCAGCTTATTCAAGTCCCATTTGTTAATTTTACTTATTTTTGTGATGGCTGCTGAAGGCTTTGTCATAAAATCTTTCCCCAGTCCAACATCATCAAGAGTTTTCCCCATACATTCTTCTAAGACTTTCATGGTTTCATGTCTTAAATTTAAGTATTTTATCCATCTTGAATTAATTTCTGTAAGTGGTGAAATGTATGGGTCAAGTTTCCGTCTTTTGTATCTAGTTGTCCACTTTTCCCAGCACTATTTGTTGAATAGGGATTCTTTTCCCTATTGTCCCTTTGTTTGGATTATCAAAGATCAGATAGCAAGTAGAAACTAGTTCCATCTCTTTGTTTTCTATTCTGTTCCATGTGTCTATGTCTCTATTTTTTGTGCCAATACAATGCTATTTTGATTACTGTAGACTTGTAATATAGCCTAAAGTCTGGTAGGGTGAAGCTTCAGCTTTGTTTTTATTACTAACAATAGCCTTAGCTATACAGGTTTTTTTCTGGTTCCATACAAAATGAAGTACTGTTTTTTTTTAAAGATCTTCACAATATGATGTTGGTATTTTAATGAGGATTGCATTGAATCTGTGTATTGGTTTGAGTAGAATAGACTTATTGAAATGTTGATTCTTCCCAGTCATGAGCATGGTATATTCTTCCATTAGTTAGTGTCTTCAGCATTTTCTTCTCTTAGCATTTCATGATTCTCTTTGAAAAGGTCTTTCACCTCTTTTGTTAGGTGTGTTGCTAAGTATTTCATTTTCTTTGAAGCTACTTTGAAGGGAATTGTGTCCTTTATTTGCTTCTCAACTTAGCTGTTATTGGCATATACAAAGGCTACTGATTTGTGGATCTTGATTTCATATCCTGAGTTGTTACTGTATTTCCTGATCACTGACAGGAGTTTTATGGTTGAGTCTCTGGGGTTTTCTAGGTAAAAGATTATATCATCAGCAAGCAGCTAGAGCTTGATCTCTTGTGCCCCTATTTGGAAGCCCTTTATATCCTTCTTTCCCCAGATTCCATTGGCTAGAACTTCTAGCACAATGTTGAATAATAATGGTGATTGTGGATATCCTTGTCTGGTTCCAATTCTAAGTGGAAAAGCTTTTAGTGTTACTCCATTAAGTATGATATTAGTTGTCAGTTTGTGATAGCTGGCTTCAATCAGTTTAAGAAATGTCTCTACCTATTTTCCTAAGTGTTCTTGTTAGAAAAGGATACTGAATTTTGTCAATGCTTTTTCTGCATCTGTTGTGAGGATCAAATGGTCTTTGTTTCTGCTTCTATTCATGTGGTGAATTACATTTATGGATTTGCATATGTCAAACCAGCCTTGCATCCCTTGGATGAAGCCTATTTGATCATTATGTATAATTTTTTAAATGTGTAACTGCAATCTATCAGATAGCATTTTGTTGAGTATTTTTGCATTGATATTCATAAGTGAAATTGGTCTGTAGTTCTTTTTAGTTGGGGCTTTTTCTGATTTTGGAATCAGGTGGTTTGCTTCATAGACCATGTTGTGGATGATTCCCTCCTCAATGTTTTGGAATAGATTCTACAGTATGAATTCAAGCTCTTCTTTGAAGCTGTGATATAATTCTGGTATGAAGTCATCTGGTTCAGGGCTTTTTTTGTTGTTGGAAGCTTTTTTATTCTTTCTTTAATATCAGTGCTTGATATTGTCCTATTCAAGAGATCTATTTCTTCCTTGTTAAGTCCATGGAGATGGTGGGACTTCAAGTGTTGGTCCATTTCCTCTACATTGTCAATTTCTGGGAATAGAGTTTTTTACAGTAGAAAGAAATAATCTCTTGTAACTCTGTGGTATCAGTTGTTATTTCCCCTTTTGTGTTTCTGATTGAGGTTATTAAAGATTTTACTTTAATATTTCTAGTTAATCAGGCCAATGGTTTATTGGTTTTATTTATCTTTTTGAAGAACCAACATTTTTTCATTAATTTTCTAAATGATTCTTTTGTTTCCAATTTTATTTATTTATGATTTTATGTTGGTTATTTCTTTTCTTCTCCTAGGTTTGGGATAGAATTGCTTTTCCTTTTCCATTTTTTAAAAATCATTCATTTAGGTTGTTGATGTGCTCTCTTTCCATTTTTTGGATGTAGGCATCTAATGTGATAAATTTCCCTCTCAGGATTGCTTTTGCAGTGTCCCATAGGTTTTGGCAGCTTATGTCTTCATTATTGCTACGTTTAAGGAAGTTAATGATTTCTTCTTTTATCTCGTCCTTCACTGACTGTCATTCAGCATAAGGTTGTTTAGTTTCCATGCCTTTGTGTGGGGATGACAATTTTTGTTAGAGTCGAGTTCCACCTTTATTGCCTTGTGATCTGATAAGTTACAGGGTATAATTTCAATTCTTTTGATTTTGTTATGGTTTGATTTGTGTCCTAAGATATAGTCTATATTGGAGAATGAATGTTCCATGGGCTGATGAGAAGACTGTCTATTCCTTAGCTTTGGAATGGTATGTTCTGAATATGTCTGTTAAGGACAGTTATTCTAGGATCTCATTTATGTCCCTGTGTCTTAGTTTAGTTTCTGTTTAGAGGACCTGCCAGCTCTGTAAGAAGAGTGTTAAACTACCCCCTACTATTATGGTGTTATAGGATACCATATTGCTCAGAAAAATTAAGGTCTGTTTCATAAATCTGGGAGCATTTAAGTTGAGTGCATAGATGTTTTGAATTGTAATGTCTTCTTGTTGTGTTGTTTCCTTAGCCAATATGAAGTGTCCATCTTTGGCTTTTTTAACTTTAATTGCTTTAAGTCCACTTGTATCTGAAAATGTGATTTCAACTTCTCCTTTCTTTTGATTTCCATTTGCCTGAAATTTTGTTTTCCATCCTTTCACCTGGAGTCTTGCTTTGTTCTTTGAGGCTAAGTGTATTTCCTGTAGACAGCATATGTGCTGTCTTGTGATTTTCTTTATCCAATCAGCCACCCCGTGCTTCTTCAATAGGAAATTCAAGCCATTAACATTTATTGGTAAGGGTGGTGGAGTTCTATTCATCTTATTTTGTGAAAGTCCATTGCTTAGTTATATTTTTTGCATCATTGTGGAAGCTAAGTTTTGTCTTTTTCTTATGGGTGTTTACTTTGCTGGTGGTCCATTGTGATGGTCTGTGTGTAAATAAGGTCTAAGTATTTCCTGTAGAGCTGGTTTTTTTGCAGCAGATTTCCTCAGTGTTTGCATATCAATAAATGATTTGATTTCTTCATCATTTTTAAAGCTTAGCAAGATAAAGAATTCTAGGATGAAAAATGTTTTGTTTAATACATTTAAATGATGATGATCTTTCTCCTCTGGCTTGAAAAGTTTCATTAAATAAGTCCACTGTCACTTTGATGGATCTACCCCTGTAGGTCAATTGGCACCTACTCCTGGCTGCTTGCAGAATTTTCTTTTATCTTGACATTGGACAGGTTCATGACAATGTGTTTTTGAGAAGCTCTGTTTGAGTTGAGACAACCTAGGTTTTGATATACTTCTGAAAAGAGTACATTTGAATATTTGTTTCAAATATTGGAACTTTATTTGGAATTGGAAAATTTTCATTTATGATATTCTTCAGTAGGGCTTCCATTCCTCTGGGTGTTGTTCTTCCCCTTTAGGGATACCTATAATTTATATGTTTGAATGCTTCATGAAGTCCCACAATTCTCTCAGTGAACATTGTTTCTTTCTCTTCTTTCTGCCTCTTTAACTACCTGTGTTAGCTAAAAAGAGTTATTCTCTTGCTCTGAGAGTCTTTCTTCTCTATGGTCTAATCTGTTATTGATACCTTCTGCCACATCTTTAAGTTCTCCAGTTGACTCCTTCAATACCTTAAGCTCCACTACATCTTTTCTATATTCTTAATATCATTCATCTCTTATTTTATTCTGTTTCTGGAATTATTTTTTGTTATTTTCCACTTTCTCAGCAATTTCCTCCATTGTTTCCATTGTTTTTACCATCTATATTTTAAATTCCCTGATAATGAAACATTTCTTTATAGATGGAATCCTCTGTAGTAGCTACCTCATGATCTCTTGGGGGATGGAAGTTGCTCTGTTAAGGTTTGTCTTGTTGCCAGGATTTTTCTTCTCTTTCTTCCTCATGAGTGTTTTCTTTTTGCCTGCCTCTTTACCTTAATTTTATCTTTTACTTCCTTCTTCTCATTAAGTTTCCTTATTTTTGTCCTTAGGTATTGAAGTGTACTTTTGATATAGGACCAAAAGAAAGAGAGGAGTGAAGAGTAAGAAGTGAGAAAAGATAGAAAAAAGGGAAGGGAAAAAGGAAAGGGTGGATAAAAGAAAAGATTGACAAAAGGAAGAATAGAAAGAACGAGACAGGAGTAATAGTGGTATTCAGCAGGGTCCTTTGAGACACACCCACTATTCCCAGCTTCTAGGGTCTGGTTTGGGTTGGTCTCTTGATAACAGGAGCTTCCCGGCACAGGCCTCAAATGAGACTCTGTCCCATAAATGAATATACATTGTCAAAGACTAAAACAGATCAGAAAAAAAAAAATAACAGTAACAATAAAGAATATAAAAAAATTGAAAATAAAATTATATATGATGTTAAAAAAAGAGTATATCTTAGTTGTTATTTAAGAAATTTATGTGGGACTGATTTAAAAAAGCAGAAAAATATTTATAAATAGAGAGAGAAAATAAGAGAAATGGAAAGGAAAGAAATAATAAATGGGGTAGAAAATCATAATAAAAATGGAGCCCTTATTACTGAAGGAAGTAAAAAATGGAAAAATGAAAATACTATTAAACAAAGCAAAACAAACAAACATGCAAAAAATCTTAAGGAATAAAATTCAGAAAAAAGAATAACACATTAGCAGAAAACTAGCAAAATGGAGAACTTAGTTTTGAAGAAGGAAATAATGAAAAATTATAATTATGAAAAATACAGAAAAAGAAAAATCTAGGGGAAAAGAGTTGAGAAAAAATTTTTGAAAAAGAAAAAAAAAATATATATATATGCATATTGTTATATATTGCCTGGACAACATTGACATTCTGGGGTATGAGATGCTAATCATGATGCTTATACAGCTATATAAAATGATGGCTGGAAGTCTCTGTTTTGCCAAGGAGACCTGGTACCATCCTCCTGAGTTCTTTGTCTTAAATTCCTTCAGGGTTGAGAGCCTCAGCCTGCCTAATATACATGTCTTAACCTTTCTAGAATGTGTCCCTTGGCCACACAATGGCTGTCCCAGGCATGCATGTTTCACTAAAGTCTCCCCATGGGGGGCTACCCAGCTTAGCAGGCACAGCAGAACTGGTCTCTCACTAGGATCCTGTCAGCTGATCCTGCAAGGCAGGTCTCCCATGGTGGTTTCACCCAGACAGCAGCCAGAGAAAAGGAGCTCTGTTCCTCCCAGTGGCTCAGTCTGGGTTCCTGGTCACTGTTCAAGATCTCACTCTCTTGCCCAAGCTCTTTCAAGGTAACTCCACCAAGTGTCCAAGTCCAAAACACAAACAAACAAATAAAGCCTACAGGGAAGGCCCTCTCTCTCTGAAAACTCCCAAACTGCTGGTCTCTGCCAGCATGCAAGTAATCACCTTCTGTGCTGATTCTTCACTGCTCCTAATCTTCTCTTGGGCTCTTGGAGTTTCCTTCTGTCTCCCTATGCCTGCAAAGGGATGTTTCTGGGCAGGGTATACCAGCCAGATGTGGCCAGAGTCCTTTCTCCCTGATCTCACCAGGCATGGTTGCATAGGACCTGTCTCTAGTCCATTTTGCTTTAACACCCCCCCCCTTGTCTTTGAAGTTTTAGCTTAAATTAGCTTTTTTCTTTTGGTTTAGAATGTTACGGGGATAAAAATGTTTTGGTTACATGCATTACTTTGTACAATTTGAATCAATCATGTCTATCTCCCTGATAATGGGCATTGTTCCATTAGGTGTGAATTCACCCATTATCATCTCTTTGATTTTCACTGAATTTTGCTACTATATGTACATATGTATATATATGTGTGTGTTGATCATTTAATTGCAATTTAAAAGTGAGCACATGTGGTGCTTGTTTTTCCTTTCTTGCAGTATTTCATGTAAGAAGATGGTCTCCAGTACCATCAAGGTTGTTACAAAAGGCAGTTGTTCAGCATTTTTTATGGTTGAGTAATATACTCCATGATATACATCAACCATGTTTTTTTAACCCACTCATATATTGATGGGCACTTAGGTTGATTCTACATCTTTGTGACTGTAAATTGTGCTGCTATAAACATTCTAGTGTAAATGTCTTTTTTTATACAATGTCTTTTTTTTCCTTTGGATAAATACCCAGTAATGGGCTTACTGGATTAAATAGTATGTCTACTTTTAGTTCTTTATGGTATCTCATACTACTTTCCATTGAGGTCATACTAGTTTGCATTCCTACCAACAGTATAAGTGTTCCTTTCAATCCACAGCCACCCAGGCATCTGTTGATTTGAGACTTTTGGATAGATGTTATTTTCACTGGAGTTAGGTGGTATCTCATTGTGGTTTTCATCTACATTTCCCTGATGGTTAGGAATGTTGAACATCTTTTCATATGTCTATTGTCTATTAGTCTATCTTCTCTTTTTTTTTTGGTTGATTTTTTTTTTTTATTAAATCATAGCTGTGTACATTAATGCAATCATGGGGTACAGTGTGGTGTTTTCATATACAATTTGAAATATTTTCATCAAACTGGTTAACATAACTTTCATGTCATTTTCTTAGTTATTGTTTTAAGACATTTATAGTCTACATTTAGAAAGATTCACTTGTACCCTTGTAAGATAAACCATAGAGATGATCCCTCCAATCACCCTCCTTCCACCCATCCACCCTCCTCCCTGCTAATCCCCCTCCCCCTCCCATATTCTTAGGCTGTAATTAGGTTATAGTTTTCATAAGAAAGCTATAAATTAGTTTCATAATAGGGCTGTGTACATTGGATACTTTTTCTTCCATTCTTGAGATACTTTGCTAAAAGGAACACTTTCCAGCTCCATCCATGTAAACATTCTCTTGACATGCTTCTGTTAATGTCTTTTTACCCACTTTCTAATGGGCTTGTTTCATGTCTTCCTGCTGATTTACATGAGTTCTCCATAGATTCTGAATATTAGTTCTTTATTAAATGTATAGTGTGTGAATATTTCCTCCCATTCTGTAGGTTTTCCATTTGCTCTACTGATTGTTTCCTTAGCTGTGCAGAAGCTTTTTAAATTTTATCAGGTCCCATTTGTTCAATTTTGTTGGTGCTGTGATTGTCTTTGTTGTCTTCATAAATTCCTTGCCTAGGCAGATATATCTATAAAACTTTTTCCTACATCTTCTTCCAGAATTCTTATAGTTTCATGCCTTTAAGTCCATCTTGAATTAATTTTTGTGAGTGGTGAGAGGCACGGATCCTGTTTCAGTATTCTCTATGTGGCTACCCAGTTTTCCCAGCACCATTTACTGAACAAGGATTCTTTCCCTACTGTATGCTTTTGTCTATTTTGTTATAGATCAGAAGGCAATACAAGGATGGTTTTACATCTGGGTTTTCTGTTCCAATCCTCTAGTCTGTGTTTCTGTTCTTGCGCCAGTACCATGCTGTTTTGGTTACTATAACCTTGTACTAGCTTGAAGTCTAGTAGAGTGGTATCTCCGAATGTGTTCCTTTTGCTTAAGGTTGCTTTGGGTAATTGAGTTTTTTCTAGTTCTATATGAAGTATAAAATTATTTTTTCTGGACCTTAAAAAAGTGACATTGACGTTAGTATTTCAATGGGGATTGTACTCAATATGTAAATCACTTTGGGTAGTATAGACATTTTAGCAATGTCAAAAACATTGAGGAAATGAAAAAAATTCTTGGAAACACAACCTTCCTAGGTTCAACCAGGAAGAAATAGAACTTCTGAACAGACCACTATCAATTAACACAATTGAAAGAGCAATAAAAATTCCTAACAAAAAAGAAAGTCCTGGGCAAGATGGTTTCACAGCTAAATTTTATCAGATATACAGAGAATAACTGGTACCTAGACTGCATAGACCACATCATAACAGAAAAAAAGGAATCCTGCCCAACTCAATCTACAAAGCCTATATCACTTTGACACCAAAACTATGAAAGGACACAACAAAGAAAAAGAACTACAGACCAATATCCCTTATGAACATAGATACAAAAATTCTCAATAAGGGTGGTGCCTGGTGACTCAAAGGAGTAGGGCGCTGGCCCCATATACCAGAGGTGGCAGGTTCAAACCTGGCCCTGGCCAAAAAAAAACTGCAAAAAAAAAAAAAAAATAGAAAACCAAGGCAAGAGGAT
>NW_003852454.1:11490818-11504613 GCF_000181295.1 Otolemur garnettii | reverse complement strand
AAAAAAAAAAAAAATCTCAATCAAATCCTAAGAAATTGAAGAGAATCACTTGAGCCCATGAGTCTGAGGTTGCTGTGAGCTATGAGCTATACAGCCTTGGCACTCTGTCTCAAAATAAATAAATAAATAAATAAATAAAAGGAAAAAGAAAAAGAAAAAAGAGAAAAAAAAAAGGAAAGAAAGAAATTATCCACCATGATCAATTGGGCATCATTCCCCAAATGGAAGGATGATTCAAGATACACATGTCTATACACGTAATTCACCACATAAATAGAAGCAAAAATAAAGACCATATGAGCCTCTTGAGAGACATAGAAATAGCATTTAAAAAAATCCAGCACCAGGAGGCCAGAGGATGGAGAGGAAGGAGCGCATTGCGAGCAGGGTGCAAGTCCATGGCATACGCCATCTAGAGGAAGGCCAAGCAGTTGCCACCACTCTTTCACTTGTAGCAAGACACAAACAAGCCTGGCAGATGACCACTGTGGTGGCAATGCAGCGACAGTGGCGCCCTCCATCGCTGTCTCTTAGCTGCTGGAGGGCTGCGGGGCAGGCGGCAGCGGCCGCAGTGGGAAAGAGGCGTGGAAGCACAGTTCTCCACTGGGCTTTTGGACTCCAAGGAGGAGGAGGAGAGGCTCCAGCGAGAGCTCTTCTGCAAGATCATTAATGCCTTCTGCTGCTACGGCATCAGTATGCATGAACCAGTAAAATGAACAGAAAGACAATTGCGATCACTCCCAGGTAATCAACAGAAACTACTTCCTCAGTTTCTCCTTCACTTGGACAAGATTCGGAAATGCATTGATCATCATCAAGAAATACTACTGACCACTGTGAATGACTGCATATGTGTGTTTGAAAATAAAGAATATGGACAAGATGGGAATGGAAAGATCAAGCAAGCATCTACATTTGACATGGATAAGTTAAAATCCACATTGCAACAGGTTCTGAGAGACTGGAGTGAAACTGGGAAAGCAGAAAGGGATGCCTGCTACCAGCCAATCATTAAAAAGATTAAAAAAAAATTGTAAAGAGAAATGGTAAATAGTCCTTGTTTTTAATTTAGTTTCTTTAGAGCTGATTTTTTCTATAAGACATTTTGCAATCTTGATTCATTTTTAAAGTCAGTGAGTACCTGTATGTTTTCCATGAGTGAGTGTTGTGTTTGTTATTGAATGCCATGTGTGAGATTGCAGTTAGTATTTAAATAATTTTTGATCTAGTACTTATGGAGAAACTTAATTTAGAAATTAAATAATATGGTTAGGTAGAATAGTCATTATCAGTGATGTATATCTTTTTATAATTTGCTTTATGGCAAAGCAAAAAGCTGCAAACTTTTAATTCTTCTCCTTGTGACATACTTATAAATGAACGATGGATCTGTACCTTAGAGCAAAGGCTCTTAACTTTTTTGTGCCATGGACCTTGGAGTAATCTGAGCCCCACTGTCCACTTTTCAGAATAATATTTTTAAAATGAATAAAATAAAATGCATGTGATTATAACAAACCAATTATTTGGACATACAGTTATTAAAATATTTTAAAAGTAAATTTGTGATATAACATGCTTTTTACCACAGATCACATTAAATATAACCTGGTAGCAAGTATAATTAGTGTATTATGAAAATGCAGAATGGTGTATACATTATTTTGAGAACCTCAACAACTAAAGTGAATTGAAAAAATATGTGATTTCCATGGGTGATAAAGTTATAAGTACTGCTAAACCTAAATAAATAAATAAATAAAATCCAGCACCCTTTTATAATAATCACTTCCAACAAAATAATAGATATAGATACCTCAATATTCTAAAAGCCATATATATAAACCAGCGTCATAGTGAATGGAGAAAAATTGAAAGCATTCCTGCTTAGAACTGGAACCAGACTAGATTGCTCACTGTTACCACTTCTTTTCCACGAAGTTCTAGAAGTCCTATCCAAAGAAATCAGGCAAGAAAAAGAAATTAAATGTGGGGTGACACTGGTGGCTCAAGGAGTAGGGCTCTCGTCCCCTATACGGGGGTGACAGATTCAAACCTGGCCCTGGCCAAAACTGAAAAAAAGGAAAAAAGAAATTAAATTATCCAAATAGGGAAGGAAGAAGTCAAATTATTGCTCTTCTCTAAAAGAATGATCTTTTACCTAGAAAACCCCAAAGATTCTGCCAAGAGACTCCTGGAATGGATAAATAAATTTATCAAAGTCTTAGGTTACAAAATCAATGTATAAAAGTCAGTAACATTCATCTACACCAATAGCAGTTAAGTTGAGAATCAAATCAAAGATTCAATACCTTTCACAATAGCAACAAAAAAATATAAAATACCTAGAAATATATTAAACCAAAAAAGGGAGACACCTCTACATAAAGAACTATGAAACACTAAGGAAAGAAATTGTAGAGGATGTAAACAGAAAAACATATCATCCTCATGGACCAACAGAATCAACAATCTTAAAATGCTTAGGCTAAATTAGGCAAATGGCCTTTATGCAAGTCCTGTATTCTCATAAAGCCATTGGCTCTTCCCAGCAGGTGTCACATTCTATTGTCAGAACTCCTTAAGAACCTTTAGTATGTGCCAAGTAAATGTTTATGGAATGAATGAAAGAGGAATAGAAAGGATGAAGAATATCTTGGCTGCTTTGACATAAACAGTAATTAAACTTGCTAGGGTCACAAATTAAATTAGCTTACATCTCGAAAGGATCACTGAGTTGCCTTACAAAATAACTGGATTCACTAAAATTAAAAAAAAAAAAGACAATGTCAACTACTGGAGAATATGCAGGATAACTGGAAGTCTCATGCACTGCTGGTGTGGATGTCAAATGGAATAGCTGCTTTGGCAAGCAATTGGACAGGTTTTAAAAAAGGTAAATATAGACTCATTTTAAGACTAAGTGAAAACATTCACAGGAAATTACCAAATAGAAATTAAAACAACTGTCTTCATAAAGACCTGAACACACACGTTTATAACAGCTTTATTAAAAATAGCCAAAAACAACCTAAACAACAGCTAGGTTGAAAACAACCTGAATGTCCATCACGTGATGAATGGAATTGTGATATTTCCATACAATGTAATATTCTCAACAATGACAAAGTGAACGAAAAATTGGTACATACAACAATAGAAATGAATTTCAAAAGCATTATGCTAAATGAAAGAATTTAGAAACTGAAGATGCATATTACATGATTTCATTTGTATAATATTTTAGACAAGGCAAAGCAGAAATGGTATTGCCAGGGACCTCTCCTCTGGCAGACGGAAGGGATTGATTGAAAAGGGACATGAGGGAATTATTTTGGGGCAATGAGATGTTTTTTATTTTTATTATGGCTGTAGTTAAATGACTATAAATTTGTCCAACTGAATTGTTCATGCAGAGTGAATATGAGTGCAAGTAATTTATATTTCAACAAACTTGAAGAAAGGGCTTAAAATGTGATATCTTCCTCCTCTCCCTTAATAAAGTAAGATGCCCTATGTAGTCAATATTTACAGGCTCCTTACACAGCCAGGATTACCTAATATAAATTATGAAGTTTACATCAAATTGAAGAAAATTCACATGTTGAATATCTACAACATCTAGAACCCTACTATGTTTTTTACAATGCTCCCATCCATTCAAAAAAACCTCATGAATAATAGGTTTTAACAGACCACATGAGTCATCATTCCTGTTTTAACAGACCACATATCCAAAGATCAGTTCATTTAAGTACATTGTAAAGGACAAGAATTGGTCCTGGTCCTTCTAATCAGATTCATGGGACTTTAAGGCTTACATACTAAACACATGTGGCTGTCTGACACAAAAACTGTGATCCCACATATTCTTTGTCACATATAAATAGGATTCTGTTATTTTTCTGTCTAAAAGCTTTCCACTTATTTTTATTGCATATTGAATAATAACCACACTCCCATCCTGGCTTCTCAAGTTCCACATGGACAGATGCTTGCCGACTTCTCTAATACTCTGCATTCCACATTTCCCATGTCCCCCAAGCTCCACACAAAAAATAACTCCTCCTAGAAGAAGAACTTTCACATATTACTTCCACCACTTGCAAATCCCTTCATTCTACAATTTCTATAAAGGGTTGCTCTCTTTCTTCGGGACTCAGCCTAAATGCTATTTCATCAGAGATATTTTCCTGTACCACTTGATATGAGGAACGAGCCTCTCCTTTGCTATTATGTGTGTATTTTCATTTTCCCTCTATAAACAAACCCAGTATGTTATTTAGGACATAGTAAGTACTCAATCAATATTTTGAATACATGAATTAATAAATAAGTGAATTCAAATTAGGCTGCCAGGACCAAATTCAGAGAGAAAAATCATTAAAATCTGGTGCAAAAGGCAAGACTATCCCAAACGGAGACCTTTTGGCTGGCAGAGCTAAAATCTGAGGTCTGCATGTATTAATTAAAATCAATAAATGACAATAGGCTTGCTAGAAAGATAGAAGCTGGAATTAAATCAATTAAGAATGTTGTCTCTATGTAAATTAGAGACATCAACTAAATTAAACTGCTGAAACTAGGAGATTAAAAGAATATTAATGAGCTGATAGAAGCTTCTTGATAAGATTTGCAAAATATTATTTTGTTTGTTTGTTTGACTTCAATGAGAACCGATTGTGAGGAAAAGCCATTTTGAAGGTGTCTCATGCCTTTTAATGTCCCACAAATACTACTTGCTGAAGACCACTGTATAAGAATCTTTATTATTCAGGTTAAAGACAGGGTGAGTCATTTTGTCTTCTACCTACACCAGGAATTAAATAGGAATTCTTTCAAAGATTAGCATTTGCCCCGGACAAATCTTGCGGGATCTTTTTTGGAGGTACTTATTTTACTATGACAGGCACTCTTCAAATACGGCACCCCTCTGCCACTATTGGCAAGTTTCAAGTTTCCACTGAATTATTTCTTTTCAGGACCTAATATTCTCACTTCCAACCCCTAGCAGCAGGCTAAATTTAATGGAAAACCCTTTCTCCTTTCAGCTGTGGTGTCCAATGCTCTACCCATAACGCTCTTTCCTACCTACCATCCACACATAACACCTTGTACATACACAAATAGTATCAGGATTAATTCTTTCCTGTCCTCCATCTATCTGATCTCAAATGACACACTAAGTCTGTGTTGCTTTATCTTCTGCACACATCCCTAATTGGGTCCACTCCACCTTTCCCCAACTCTCCTGAATTTTTCCACTTTGCCTTCCACAGCTTAAGATTAGGCCAGTTTTTATCACAATGCATAGATAAAAGATTGGGTGAAAGAATGAATGGATGGATATGTTGATGAACAAATAATAAATAAATAAAAGTAAGTTTATTATAAGCATAATTACCTCACAAAACTGGCATTACATTGGGATATCTGGTTCCCACTTAATCCTGTCTTAGATCTTAAAATGAGGGAAAGATGGCAGAGTGGGATGCAGGATTTTTAAGGTGATTCTATCCTTAAAAATAAATTTTTCATCACATATTTCACAGGAAGATTTAAGTACTTGCATTCTTAACATTAACCTGTTGTGGGACTCATTAATAAGTATTTCTTTCAGTTGTTACTCTAATCAAGAAGCGACTTTCATTTTCAAAAGTGGTGAACTGTGTAATCGCATCACCACAATGTATAAAATAGAGCAGATCTCAGGAAGAATTCAAAGGATCAAGTAAAGAGGGCTCAGTTAAAAAAAAAAAGAATGGAGACTGACCCATATATTAATAGCAAAGAAAATGCAAATTCAGTATACTTTGTATCGAACATACTTATTGGGAGAAAAAACATTTATAGAAATGTATGGCTAAGACTTTAAGTAAACTCTTCATATGTGTAAAGAAAAGAAAGTGAACAACTCAGTTATAAGTCACCAGACACAAGAAAGCCATACTCTCAGCACAGAATTCAGTGTCGATGATAGTGGGCGAAGAGGGCCCTCAGCTAAAAGGATTTTAGAGGGCCTATTAGGGAATCTACACTGCAGAAATGACTGAAGAACAATCTTGAGCAGACATGGAGAGACTTCCTATGTTTCTGTTTTTTCTTGTTAAGCAGCATTCTTAGGGAAAAGGAGAATCACCTTGATATCAGATATTACCGTATCTTCTTCATATACATGTGTGTATGATGAGTATCTTGAGTTACTTCAGATTAAATCCAGAGTATCTCTGATCTTGCATTCTTAATAATGTAGTGAGGTGGTTTCTTTTGTGTCGTCGTTCTGCCAACACATAACTGAACCAGTTAACTACTTCTTGGGTCCCAGCTTTCCTCATCTGTGAAAGGAGGGGTATTAGTACATGGTAGGTAGATAAAGTCTTTGGCACATGGTAAATTCCTAACAGAGCTCATTAATAAGGATTATTATTATGGGAAAAATCACAAAATGTAAATATTCACTTCTGTTTGGTGAACACTGCTTAAATTTATATTTCCTTTAAATTCTTTACATTTAGTGGTCATAAAAAGAAACATACAGCACTTTTTTTTTTGCTAAGAAATCTACATTTGGGGAAAAGAATAATTAAGGCATTCAGAATGAAAAATGCGGCGTCTTCCCATGTTCATATGACATTAAGTAAAATGAATTTTCCCAGCTGTAAAGTTGAGTAGAAATACTTTAAAAAAATTAATTAACAAACATCAGTATTTGCAGCATCCACCTAATAATCAAACCCACGCAGCACGACTGAGTCCTCTGAAGAGGAAGAGATACGGCATTGTCTTCAAAGGTCTCAATTTGGAAAGGTGCAAAGAGACATGTGAGAAAATGCACCACTTGTCTTCTCTAGCACAGAAAAAGGTCTGGGATGTAGCAGGACAATGTTTATTTCCCACTGGAGTTTTAAAGCACGTTTTGTTTTAAAACACATGAAGGGGAGAGGTGAATTCTGGAGACAAGTAAAATAAGCGTCCTTGGGGGTGAGAGGCTCTCCTAGAGGCCAAGCCCGTGTCCCAGAGCAGAACACTGCCCCCTGGGGCTGTGGACTCTGCTCAGGGTGCCCCCATACTCATCTCTGCTTGGTACATTAAGCCCCTTCTCTGTCTTTCCCAGTGTCCTGTGCTACCTTCTCTCTCACTTGTGAGTCTCTTAGAGAGTTCCCTAAAGGCCAGAATGCTGTTTTTGCATCTCAATATTCCACCAGATCTTCTGTCACCGTACCTTCTGATCAGCAGATGTTAATTTAAATTTTAACTCACATCTAAGGGAGAGATATTTGATGATGGTAAATACTTGTGTGGTGGGGCACAAGGCATGGGTCTGTAATCCTAGCACTTTGGGAGACTGAGGTCAGAAAATCACTTGAGCTCAGGAGTTTGATTGAGATCAGCTTGAGCAAGAGCAAGACACTGGCTCTACTCCGGGATAAAGAAAATGTATTCAGGCATGTTGGGTTATGCCTGTAATCCCAGCTACTTGGGAGACAGAGGTAGGTGGATCCTTGTGTCCAGGAGTTTGAGGTTACAGTGAACTACAATGAGGCCACTGCATTCTAGCATGGTGACAAGAGAAAGACTCTGTCTTAAAAAAGAAGAAAAGAATAGTTGCATATAACAAAATAAGAAAAATACAAAAATGGGGTGTATTTTCCTACATTTTGGTGTTCAGGTGGTTTTCTTTTACATAATGATAGAGAAAAATGTTAATATATTTTAAATCTCATTTTACTAACTCTAGAAACTAAACGTCTGAGACCCATTGAATAGAAAAAACACTGGTTTTGAAGTTAAACTCCGGGTGAAAGCCTGAGAGTGCCATTTGATATTTAATTAACAGGTATTTTTATATGATGTGCTGTCTGAAAGTGGCCTCTGACATGCAGGAGATGCGGGAAGCACGAGATAGAAACTCTAGAGAACCTGACCACACGGATCTTGGATCCTTCACTTAGGAGGGTCACAACTTTGTAGTTAGTTAACTTCTTTGTGTTTTGTGTGAAGGGAATGTGTAATAATATATTATGATTATTGAGAGTTAATGATTAACAAATGTTCTTAAAATAGTGGTTGCACAAAGTAAGTATAAAACACAGAAAGTAGGGTGGCACCTATGGCTCAAAGGAGTGGGGCACTGGCCCCACATGCCAAAGGTGGCGGGTTCAAACCTGACCCTGGCCAAACACACACACACACACAGAAAGTGCTTGCTGTAATTATTACTGTTAATTTATTTTAAGATAAAAAAATTTAGTGATAAATAGCATGAGATTTTTGAATTACAGACTTTGGAATCAGATATAATTGAACTTGATTTCATTATATTATAATTATACATGCTTGTATTTGCAAAAGAGCATCTAATCTAAAAAATTATTATGAGAATTAACTAAGGTACACAAAACACATTTTAGGTAGTTAGAAATCTGGGTCTCTTAGGGAAGGAGGATAAGGGCAGGGCTCCCAAACCCCCATCTCTGTGCTACCCAACGTCATTCAATCCCAAGTGATTGCTCACACCTGGGGAGGAGGGACCACCCTACCAATCTACCAAATAGAACTTAGCCTTCCAACTGCAAAACAATACAGAGGACTCTCTAGCCTGGCACAGCTACAATAGAGTCTCGAAGGTGACCTAAAACAGCCTTAAGGCCAATTATAATGTCATTAGCTTACATCTATATTGGGATCCACATCTCCTAGTGGGCGCTCAGAGCATCTCATGGGAGATCCACATGGACAGTAAGACTCTGGTTCCATGAGGTAGGCCTATCTCAGGCAGTATAAAACATAAGTGCCAGCCATAAACCAGGTCTTTTTGCCTATTTTCCACACCAATGAAGACCCATTCTCCATGGCAAATTCTTTGTAAACTTTCTTATTCTGTAAGTCTATCTTTCTGTTCCTCAATAAACTTTGTTTCATGCTTACCTTACTTGGGGGTGTCTGGTCATTTTCAACCAAAAGCACTCCAAGAACTGAGGACATGGACAGCTGCTCTTAACAAACACATAAATTTGCATATGTGTGTATGTAGATGTGCAGATGCCTGTGCACTTGCATGTAATATGTATGTAATCATGATATTGGTGGACCTCTTCTGGCCACCTTTCACTTTTAGGATTCTGCTCAGCACGTACTGCATTCCCTCAGACAGACAACTCAAGCCCTTCATGGATATCAATTAAAACTTATCACAAGATGGATTTGATGGCTAGAAAGCAAGACAAGGAACTTGAAGCTTCAGGTCATTTAAATTTAAATATCTCTTTGAGGGCAGCACCTGTGGTTCAAGGAGCAGGGAGCAGCCCCATATACCAGGGTGGTGGGTTCAAGCCTGGGCCTGGCCAAAACTGCAAATAAATAAATATCCCTTTGAAATCTTACTGTGGAATTTTCTTTCCCTTCTGCACATCAGTTTTTCCTCTGACTTAACTCCTATTTTTTAATTTCTTTTCATCTCTTCTCTCCTCCTCCTCAGAATCAAAATACAAAGTCTCATCTTTCATGCAAAATAATCTGACCAACTTTTATAGTCCTGGGAAATCCTGATAATAGACAAGAATATAATATCTTCCTATAATGTAGAACTGTAAGTATGCTTCTGTCTTAATGTGTACTTACTTATTATTTTATGAAACAAAAATGGATATATAGATATTACTGAATTTGATAGGAATAGTTAGAATGACAAAAACATAAAAAATGTACCAAAATGCAAATTAACTTTTGGTGGCTCCAGGAACCACTTGGCTATTGTTTTTCATTTATTCTGGATATGAAGGCACATAACTGTAGCAATTTCAAGAACTGGTTTTCTATCTTTACATTTCAAAAATTGTACCATAATTTCATTGATGGCAGATTATTACAAAAGTGATAAATTCTCTCTTATATTTCTCTTGTGGATACACATTAGCAGTGAGAGGAGGCCAGTTGTGACCCGAAATATGAGCATCAGCTGAAGGCAAGAATTAGAATTTTGAGAGTGTTCTCAAGTGGTGAGACAAGTCCTTTATTTCCCCACCACAAGAAAAGTGAGCACCATTGCCACTATTAGGAAAATCCAAGGTTTTGCAAGTATACACACAATTTCAGGGCAGTGTGGGAAAAATTATACTTCTAAATGGATAAACAGTCCTCTTTTAGAACTTAATTTTGTTTGAAATTGAAATACATATGATTGAACCTGAGGTTAATCAACTGTAAGTGAAGATAATAGCACTGCCCTGCAGGATAGTCATGAAAATTGGAGAAGATAACAAACCAACCACGGGGTGCAGCGTGGAGTATCATGGCTGCTCAATTATTCCTCATTCCTTTGAGTTTCCTTCCCCCCATTTTCTTGGCATGCATTTTTAGAGAGCCATGTTCAACATCACCATGCAAATTTCCATGTTAATGGTCCTCTGATCCTGAAGGTAAGTTAAACATGCTGATTTTCTGCTACTGTTCTCCCCACCTCTAAAACGTTTATCTACTCCACTCATTGCCACCTCTTTCCCCACAGCCCCAGTGCAGCATTTTCATCCGTGCTCTTTGTTGCCCATTGTTCACAGTACATCTCAGGGCCCTTCTTGGAAACATCCTAAAGAACAAAAAAAATCTTATTGACCATATGCAGCGGCTTTGCAATTCTGTCTTTGAATTCATTGCTAGCGAATGAATTCTGTTTTGCCTAAGAAAAGCAGCAGTCTATCTAGCAGGCAGCCTGGTGTTTTACACATTTTTCATAGTCAAGTTTGGAAGTGTTCAGTCTTCCTGAAAGATGACGTTCTGCCAGTAGCATCGGAGGTTTTCAGCTGCAAGTGAGAGGCCATTTGTGAAGGCTTCGCCTCCAAGGTCTAATTGAAGTTCAGAATGTCAGCTCATTTCCACTGGTCTGGTCTTTGGGAAAAGGTTGAATGAGCTTTCAGAGCCAATTGAAATCAAGGTGAAATAAACACGAACCCCAAGGGAAGCATGCACTTAAGAAGCTCATAGGTATTTACTTGGTCCTGGAGCCTGACTCCCCATGCCCAGACCTTTCAAGGACAGATGGAGCTTCCCTGCCGGGGGTGCTGTCTGATACTGCTTTGTTGGAAGACATCCTCTTATCATTATTTCAATACCCTTGCTGCCTGGTAACAGACATGGATTGATTGTTGCTGCCTTTGATCTACAAATTTGCATTTGTTTGGAGTCCCGGAGGATGCCAAAGCTGACTGGGACTCATCCATCATTTTCTTTGACAGGGTTTACAAATACACTTTAATCCAGGTGCACAAAGCCCAGGCACGGGTTTTGGGTGGGTGTGGTGATAACTTTAGATGTATAGCCCACTTAGATGTCGTAGAAACAGCAATAAACTGGGATGTACTCAATGGTAGTGATGACATGTTATTCTTTCAGGTTTTTAATTTATAATGTCATTTAATCGAAGCATCTTATACATCCGTAGACATTCCTAGTATGAAGTAGTGGTTTCTCTTCTTTTTTCCCCTTGTTTCTTTTTAAACACATTGCATGTTTCTTCCTAGATGGACCAAACACTTCTAAGTTCTTTCTCAGAGGAAACAAGGCAAAGCAAACTTTCTTTCAACTGTATTATATATCTCCTTTATATCCCCATAAAATGCAGGTGCTAAGATGCTCTTTCATCCCAACACCTGCATTTTATGATTCTTATGATACAATATATTTTATTTGTAACTCCTTAAAGTAGATTGAAATGCAAACGAAAGGAAGGGGATTCATTTAAAATAAAAGGCAGATTGGCATATGTTTATCTGGACTAATATTTTTAAATATCTATCAGCATAGGAAAGATTAATATAAGCTCTAAAAGACAAATCCATAAGCAATCTTATCTGCCGTTTATTTGCCACTTATTCCTTTTATTATTGCTCAAAATTGAAAAGGTTTTACAAAATTATATCCTGACCTTTTAAATGGTGGGTATTATAACGTTCAAATCTGAGAAATGTTAAAAGAAGTACTTCAAGCTAAATTTGGCTTGAACTTTCGCCATCTGCTATAAAAAGACAAAACTTTGTCTTCCAACAAAGAAAAATCAGACAGCCCCATCAGCTTTTCTAGACTCAGGTCCACGGCCATTAATTAACACTTAAAGTGATAAAAAGAAAATGTCTGGTTGAAGTTGTTTGCAATACCTCTCTTGTAATTGCTGCGTAATGACAGCATCAATGGTGAAGCTTCATAATGAGCTTTCTTTTCATATTTTATTTTTTCCGCTATGAGAGATATAATCAGGAACCAAACAAAGTCTCAGAGTAGATGCAAAGTTTATTGTCTAGCCTTAGGCACAGACAAATGTCAAGGAGGGAAATATATGAAATGAGGGGAGTATTTTATCAGACGGAAATACATGAAATGAGGGGAGTGTTTTATCAGACAATAGGCTTACTGAATATACTCCTGATTAAATTACAAGACAGTGGAGGAAAATTATCCCTTTGACCCACTCTCCCTTTAGAAGAATTTGAAACTGCATATAGGCACAAGAATGGTGGTAATTGTTTGGAATTCCACTTTAAAAATAATGTCTTTATTTTTATAATCATAAACAAGAAAAGAGAAGCCATATAATGTAGCCAAAGGTAACCTAAAACTGGGCTTGTTGCAAAGCATCTCTCTCTACAAAATTGTACTTTCAAGGTTGTTTGTTTTTAAAATACCCCATAACAAAATGTCTGCAAACAAAGAAGCCCTACATTTATTAATAAATTTGGGTCTCAGATTTATTTTAAAGGTGGTGTGCCTTTAAGCAACATCATACCTCTAAGGCTTAGTGAACCTATTTGGAAGATGGACAGGAAATATAAATCTACTTCATAAGGTCATTTGGTCAATAAAATATCAAAGTCCTCCATGGAGCACTGCTGCTACACTCTGAAATGGCTGGAAAGTTATAGTGGCTCATTCTTTTAGTAGAAAGAATGAAAGATTAGTTCCTGCAGGGAGGAGATCCAGGCCATGGTCGTGACAATTCAGTGCCACGTTTGCCCAGTGCAGACTCTAGAAACAGCTCCTTCTCCCTGAACCTTCGTTTTGTGTTCCTCTCTCCTCTGTGTCTGGCACCATCATGGCCTTGGGTAGAATTTTATCTGGGATTACGTATTTTTCAGTGTGCAGCAACTTTCCTAAGTAAGTTTTTATCCGGTCTCGCTTGCTGATGTATCAACTCTCTTAGCATTACCAGGGAAGAGAGCTTGGAATAAAAGTGCTGGGAGAGATGAAACACTTTAGATCACTGATGAGGAGAGGACCGAATAAATGAGAGAGGTGAGGCAGACTGCCTGGTTTCAAGTCTTCAAGTTCCATCACTTAAAAACCGTGTAACCTTGGGGAAGTTACTTAAGTCCTAGCAACTCAGTTTCTCCATCTGCACAATGGGTGCTATTTTAGGAGTGCTATAGCAACAAGGCTGTTGGGAAAATTAAGTGAGTTAATATTAATCAAACACTTAGGAACAGTATCCAAAGTGCTCCTAAAAAATGTGAAGGTAAGTAAAATTGGATTATCTTTATCACGTTTGCCAGTTGCCCTTATTTAAATCAGTCTTGAACTTGTGAATTAGAAATCGAGTTTCCCTAATCAGCCATTTTAAAATTAATTTGATCGCAGCTAGCTTTATTCAATAAGCACACAAATGGACAATTCTGTACCTTTAATAACCTAATTAAAACAAAACAAAAAAACAGCAACAAGAAAAAATAAGCCATCCTCCCACATTTTGGTCTAAGAGGAACTCCTTGGAGTGATCATTTGATATGAAATAAAGTTGCTCACACACTGA
>NW_003852454.1:11473964-11490756 GCF_000181295.1 Otolemur garnettii | reverse complement strand
GGGATGTCCCTGGGGACGATGACCAACATGAGGAGGTCATGGGAGAAAATTCACATGCAAATTCAGCAAGAACAAGAGAAGAAACTAGAACAGGAATCTTCAAATAAGAAATCTCATTTGTTAAACTAATGGAATACATTTTTGCTATCTGTTTTCAAAGAAAGTGTTCTGGCCCCTTCTTGCTCCAAGCAAAAATGAAATTGGTATTTGCAGTATTTATACTCTGTCTTCTTTTAAACATGTATAAGTTAAACTTTCTATTTATTCCTTATTGTAGGATTCTAACAAGGAGAGAGTTCCAGCTAATTTTGAAAAAGGATAATTTAGGACCAATTGAAATATCACACAGCAAAGCAGATGAATTAGGAACGTGAGCCTTAGCCCTGGAAAGAAATCTTTTGGGGGAATTGCCTTGGAAATCCTGGCACTACCCTGTGTGTGCCATTTTTTTGTCATAGGGCCTGTATGGGCCCACTTGCCTTCCAAGGGATGGCACATGGAGCTGCTGGTGGGATCAAGGGATGTGTGTCACGTGAAGGCCATTATGATTAGACTTGATGTTTAGTAAGGACTAAAAAATATTTCTTCCCTTCTCTTTCTCACATAAACAGCAGACTGAATATGTGTCTAAGTACCAGGTATTACAAAAAGCTTAATAAGTGCTTGGTAAAATACACTGTTAACATTTGGGGAATGCAGGAACGATTTCATATGATCATTATAGTGGGCAGTCAGGTCATCCACTCACTTGCTCCAGCATACCATAGAAATGTCCTTAAAAAATATTAAAGATAGAATTTTCAATTGAGTGAACTGTCAGATTTCCAACTTCACTTGTTGGATATACCTCAAATATAATATTTTTAAATATTTCTATACTTTATTATTCCTTAAGCCAGAAAGGGCATGAAGCTATGCTATTTAGATGGAATCATCAACCTTTAGAAATACTTCTGTTTTATATTTGCAGATTTAAATAAGGCTGAGTGAGTAGAAAAATCTGCTTCAAAACTGCCAACCTACTGAAGAATGAGACGACACACAGAGGGAGATATTTGTATCCTGTGATCAACTTCACCGAGAACCCACTGAAGTGGGATACATATAATGTCTCTAATTATCAAGAATTTATTAGTAAAAAGCCCCCCCAAAACCAAAAAGCAAACAACCCCCTCAAATTTACACAAAGCCTTGCTTTAGGGAGTGAAGGTTTAAAAGGACCCAGTGCAGAGAGGAAAACGCTGGTTCACTAAGCCACGACCAGTCACCCTTACAAGGAGACAGGAAATAATTCTAAATCCTTTTTTCCTCAAGTATTTTTTAATGCTTGGTACCCACCCCACCCCTGAATAGGGACCATATCTTGTCAAACCTGTTTCCCTCATCTCTCCCAGGAGAGAGTGGGTCATGCTTGGTCCTCTGCAGACCATTGCCATCGTCCTGCCTGACTCAGGCCACGCCACCAGCCCGGCCCTGTCCTGCACTGAGCAGCAGGCATCTAGAGCGGCTGCCAAGGGCCCCAGTGAAACCTCTTTAGGGGCTGGCTGCTGGCTCAGCACTGAATTCTCAGCTGCAAAACAGAACTCAAGGCATGCCGGTGAAACCCTGGGCCCAGGCATTAGCTCCCTGGCCATTCTTTTCCCGCCCTGTGCTTTGGCCCCATCCCATTCACAATGGAGTGGTCACCATTCTTCCTGTTTTCTAACTATTGTCTGTCTGGGGTGTCTTTTCTTTCCTTCTCTTCTCTGAGAAGTTCCTTTCCTTCCACTGTCCCCTTTCCTCTCCCCAAACAGTGAAGCACGGCCGCCTTTATAAAGGTTTCCCTGTTGAGGCGGGGTTGGGGGGGGGGAGGTCTTTGCGCATGAACCCCAATCTGGTTTGAGAGCCTGCTGGGAAAACTTTGGTGGAAATAAATAACTCACGCCGGTTTAAAACATCTAAGAATGCCGGAGAAGGCTTACATTAACTCAGGCTGAGTAAGCCCGGAAAATGCAGCCCCTCTCTGACCTCTTCGGGGCATATAAGAAAAAGACAGGGTTGAAAGAATCCCGGGTCCCCAGGCCGACTGGATAGAAAGAGAGGCGAGGTAAAGGGCAGCAGCTGCTAACAGACAAACCAGCCAATAGGATGGGGTATTTTGAAAGGGTGAGGGAGAAACTAGTTCCATCCCAGCAGGGGAAGGAAACCAAGTTTCCGAATCTAACTATACATCAAAAACCTTGAAGAGTTTAATCTCTCCTATCTGTTGATTCTCAAAAGCATAGGCATAGTCCAGCCACTTTCAGGCTCTTTCCATCTTTTGTGATTGTGACGAACCCCCAGGGTTTGTATGGCTTGGGCTGTTCCCCAGGATACCCCAGGATTGAGGCGGGGTGCCCCACTGAGAAGTCGACCTGTCTACCTACCGCACTTCCCAGAGGTGCTAGATCCTTCCAACAATACGGCTCTTCTGTTCACTCATCTTCTCCTATAGAACACAGTGAAGACCCTCCAGCACACTGATGTACTAATGTTTGTCCTTCATGAAACCATGAGTCGTTTGGATGAAGGATAGGCAGATGCACCTAGGTGCAAGCATCTCCTGAATACAAATTACACCAAAATCATCCTGTCTTGAGAGAAGTGGTCTGATTTTTGCATTCTAGGGTTGGTCACTAGCTGTATTATTTCATTTTATACTCTCAGGACATACCACATTAAATAATCTTATTTTAAAAAAATGAACAAACAACTCATAATATTTTGAATACACTAATAAAGTGAGCAAATAAATGAATCCAAGAATGAAGAGATGAAAAGATAATTGTCTATTTGATTTCCAGAACTGCATGGAGCAGATCTTGACCGAGACACAACTAATACACATTGTTGACTTCATGTGAGTGTGGATGTAGAAGCTGATTACACAGACCCGTCTGGGTACCAGGAGCCCTAAAATATAAATTATATCAAAATTGTCTCATGTGGAGAAAGAGGCCTAATTTTTTGTTCCCCAGGACTAGTCACTGGCTGAATGGGAAGGGGAATGAATTACAGGCAAGAATCATGACCATTGGGAGATGAGGTCATTGACTGGCAAAGCTTTGCAATAATATTATTCTTTAGGTGTCTAATGGGAAAACAAGACACGGGTACTCAGATGCATGGGACTCCCTGGGACCAGGCTCTAGTTAGAGTATCCTGCTGCTGCCCGACTGCCAGACCCAGTCCTCAAGGCCTTCCCTTCCTCCATGCTCCATGGCTAACCCCCCTCTCCCATCACACACAGAAACAGGCACAGCTACCGTCAATCTTAAAGTTTAAGACGTATGTTTTCTTTAGAACAAGTGTGAGTAGAATGCGTTAAGATTTTAAAGTTACTAAAGCTCTGATTGCAAATCTGTAGGCATCAATTACTAATACCACCATGGATAAATTACTGATATGAGAATCTCAATTTTCCTTTTTATTTATTTATTTTTGAGACAGAGTCTCACTTTGCCCCCCTGGGTAAAGTGCTGTAGTGTGAACTTCAATTTTTCTAACTCCATAATGGAATACAAATTCCTTGTTATTTTTAATTAAGGGCTTATCATGGGGTATTTAAAATATTTTCAAACACTTTTAGTCTTTTATTATTATCATTGTTATTGTTGTTATTGTTATATCACTTTTGCCAACTTTAAAATTTATTTTTTATTTATTTATTTTTTATTTAAGATTTAAAGTTCTTGAAAAGTAGCAGATTGCCTTCCAAACGCCCTTCTAATTTGCTCTAGGATACCTCAGTTATGGGTATATGTTTATATATATATATGGTTAAAATGTGATACATTGGCTGAAATAAATTTGGCCAAAAGCAAACTAGATGACATTGGCTGCATAAAATAAATAAGTAGTCACCAGTCATTGTTCTTTATGATTTTTAACATTTACTTTTGACTTTGATGCATCAAGAGGAAATTTTATATACTTTAGAAACCTTTTAGTAGTTAATTCTACTTTCTCAGAGTTGCTTTACTCTTTGCCTAATTTTTAAAATCCTAATTTTTTCCCAGTTCATTATACCTGTATTGTAGTATTTGAAAACGTGAAAATTGGCAAGAAAAGTATAAATAATAAAATAAGGATTAAGTAAAATGAGGTATATTAATTTTCTGAAATACAGAGTATATAAAGTAAAATAATGCTGCTCTATAAAAAGATATTAAATGGCATAGAAAAATATGCATGCTCTACTAATGAAAAGTATGTAGTCTATGATATAATATGTTGAAGATGAGCCTGTGTTTTTAACAAATACATTGGGTAAAGGGTAAGGTTCTGAAAAGATATACACCAAAACAATGGGTAATGTGGAAATCACTGTTACATTATATTTTTGACATTTTATTTATTTAAAAAAAATTTTTTTTAAAGATGTGGGATATTGTCAGGTTGCCCAGGCTGGAGTACGGCAGTGTGATCATAGCTCACTGTAACCATGAATTCCTGGACTCAAGTGATCCTCCCATCTCACCCTGCTGAGGAGCCACCTGTTCCATATATTTCCTAAATTGTATGCATCAATTAGAGTATCTAATAAGAAAATGTTAAAAAGTGGGAGATACTTTTTGAGTATTGATTTTCAATGACTAATTAAAGTCTTTCCCAGTAAGCAATGTTAATTGAAACTAAGTTAACGTAGACCAAACCTGAAAGAGTCTAGTGTCTTTCTTTAATAGTTAGTTTCAGGTTGTATTTCTGCCACATTGTTTCTTCCTTTGGGTCCTCCCCAAATGGTCTCACCTGGCTATTTCAAAATCAACTCCTATACAAATGTGTGGCTGATTCTGTCTTTCTGCTTTCTATCAAGACTTACCATAAATCTCAGTGCTCTTGCACAGCACTTCTCGAACCATGCAAGGTCATTGATCTCTCCTTACTCGTAATGCCAAAGTCACCAGTGATGGTCTGGTTGAGGAACCTATAAGTTGTCAGACAAGGTTCAAAGTTCAGATTTTCCACTTAATTGCTTTTTGAACATGTACAAATTTCTTTACTTCTCTGAGACAATTGTCTTACTTATCACATTGAAATTGTAGATATACCTACCTTATAGAATAGTCATAGGAATAATGAGATGATGATTACATATTTCCCAGGGTGATTCTTTGCACATAGAGATGCTCATTAAATTCCAGTTTCTTCCATCATCCCCTGTACCTTGAGTTCATGCTCAGCTATCAATCCTTATAACTGTTAGCATGCTGCAGTTTAACATGGTATCCTTTCTGTTGTTTACTGCTCCTGCCTTAATAAAAATTCAGTTCTATTTTATTTATTTATTTATTTTTGAAGTTTTTGGCCGGGGCTGGGTTTGAACCCACCACCTCTGGCATATGGGGCCAGCGCCCCACTCCTTTGAGCCACAGGCACCACCCAAAATTCATATCCATTTTATTGGGGAAAGGTAGCATAAATGCATTGTAAGTGATAAATCAATGCAAATGTACGTGAAGAAAGACTTAAGCATAGACCATCATTCCTTCTTTCCATGAAGCAAGTGATGAAGTAATCTATGTTAAAAAGTCTAAGTAAAGCCACTCACACTTGTAATCCTAGCACTCTGGGAGGCCAAGGTGGGTGGATCCCTCAAGCTCAGGAGTTCAAGACCAGCCTGAGCAAGAGCAAGACCCCATCTCTACTAAAAATAGAAAAATTAACTGAGCATCATGCTAAACATCTATAATTCAAGCTACACAGGAGACTGGGGCAGGAGGATCATTTGAACCCAGAATTTGAGGTTGCTGTGAGATAGGCTGATGCCACTGTACTCTAGTCTGGGTGACAGAGCACAGTACTCTAGCACTGTACTCTAGTCTGTCTCACACAAGCAAACAAAAAAAGTTGTAGTGTATGCTTTTCCAACTTTCTTCAAGCATGTACAAATAACATTACACAGGTCTAGGATATTTGATACTGATTTTGCCTCCTTTTTACAACTTGGTTTTTGTAATTTTAAGGGCATCCTTGTCAAGAAATAGGTGTTAATCTATATATATCTTTAAATACTCTCATAATATTGAACTCTATGCATATGCCCTGCCTACTGTAATCATTATCTCTTAGAAAAGCATTTCCATTGCCTAAAGAGCCATTTCTCACCTTCTCCATTGTTAACATTACCCCAATTTTGTAGCAAGGTGAACATCTTTATCTAAAGGAATGTAGCTCCCTTCCCCACTCTCAAAGGATATTATGATTGGCCAAACTTGGCAATAGCTTCTTAGTTCTCCTTTGCCACAGTTTGGTCCAGGGATGGGAATGTGACCTAGGGGACTTCTAGAGGATACATCCTTTCCCAGATTAAAAGGCCATAAATTTTGGTAAAGGAGAGGTTTTTGCCTTGATCCTTCCTTATTACTAGGACACCATTATAGGTGACTTGTGACCATGAGAAGACAACCTATAAAATTTGAACTCCAACAAAGACATTGGTAAACTACTAAATCAACTGTGAGATCACCAAGCTTTAAACGTCTTGTTAATTAAACCATACACATCCTTAGAACATAAAATTACACTAACTGAACATTCTTTTAATTATAATCAAAAGCCTTTTAGGCCAAAAGCAGTGGCTCAAACCTGTAATCCTAGCACTTTTGGTACCCAAGGTAGGTGGATCACTTGAGCTCAAGCATTCCAGACCAGCCTGAGCAACAGAAGAGACCCATCTCTACTAAACATGGAAACATTAGCCAGGCATTTTGCCTATAGTCCTAGCTACTCTTTAGGCTGAGGGAAGATCAGTTGAGGTCAAAAGTTTGAGGTTGCTATGAGCTATGATGCCACAGCACTCTACCCAGGGTGAACATGTAAGACCCTGTCCCAAAAAAACAAAAACACAAACCTTCTAAAACTGTGGTCCCAAGCCCTGGGCCACATGGCCAGCTAGGAACAGAGCCATATAACAAGATGTGAGCAGCAGACAAGTGAGTGAAGCTTCATCTGTATTACAGCCAGTCCCCATCACTGACATTTTCACCTGAGCTTTACCTCCTGCCAGATCAGCTGCAGCATTAATTAGATTTTCACAGGAGCCAGACCCTGCTGTAAATTGTGCATGGGAAGGATCTAGGTTGTGTGCTCTTTACAAGAATCAAATGCCCTATTGAGCTGAGGTGGAGATGTAAAGTACTTGAATCATCTTCAAAGTATCCCTCTGCCTAGGTCCATGGAAAAACTATCTTACATAAACCCAGTCCTTGGTTCCAAAATGGTTGGGGACCACCATTCTAGCAGGTACGCATATAGCAGGAAGCTGGAAATGTCAATATTTATATTGCTTCAGTGAATGTAAGAAGCTTGCATATGAAAATCTAGTGAGTATCACCTTCTTCATGTCTGAGTTATCACTTGGCCCTCTTCAGTGAATAGAGCCCTATTCTGGAGGATCGTTCCACATATTACTGAGTAAGCAGGACCTATAATTCACATATTTGTAATTTTATACAATCTGTTTATACAGCTACACAGACATGTTTCAAAGAAAACTTAGAAAGCAAATTTGGTACGTGGTATAGTGTACATGCTTCTGATAAATTAGTTTTAGAAACTGATTAGTATGTTAAATTACCATTTTAAAATATTAGCTCATTATGCTTTAAGACATATTTTAATTGTTTCCCCTTTATTTCTCATTAACCAGGTTTGAGGTCCATCTTTCTTGAAGATCTTGATGAAAGATGATAATGGACCCATGAGAGTTCAGGAATTGTTAATTTTATCGGTTTTCGGAACAATTCTGTGCCAAGTTCCTCTGGAGAAATGGTCATTGCATAATTAAGATGGGTGAGTAGTGTCTTTTTGATTGTTGTCATTTAATTTACAGTTTCTTTGTCTCTGGGTTCTGGACACAGAAATTTTTCAAGAATCAAATTTTAAATTATGATGAAGCTTTGAGTTTATTTCTGAGAAGTTCATTTTTTTCCTTTAGCTGTAATATTTTTATTCCCTTGCTGGGAGCTACAATGACACCACAGCATTCTATCCAGGGTGACAGTGAGAGGGAATCTATGCCTTTTCCTTTGGTTTGAAGTGAACCAGCATGTATATTGCACCTGCTGAAGCAAAACATTTAAAGAGGAGGTTGAAATAAACATTCACGTCCCCATGGGTAAGAAGCACTCAGGGAAGGTGAGCCCTTTCAAGGTACACTATGAATGGAGCTCCTAGAATTTCCTGAGCATTACAAATTGCATTACAAAATGCTCAAGGATTTCCAGTGAGACTTGAAGTATTCCCTGAAGACAGAATGGGGAAAAAATAATGAAACACAAGTAAAAGTAACAGTCAGAGAAACAGACCTGAACAACCACTGCCCTTTCTCTCTTTGTAGGTGGTAGTACCAAACAAATGGCTTCTAAATTTGTGGGAAAAGAAATGAGACAAAAATATTGAAAACATTTTGCAATTCTTAAAGAATAAGAGACTATTTTCCTAAACATTTTGTTCATTGGTCAAAGATTCTAGTTACAGTACTTCATTCATTCATTCACTTCTTCATTAATTGACTTATTATTCATTTTTCTTCAAGCAAGCTATGGGGGAGGGGAAGAATTATATCATGAACCCCCCCCCAAAATGAAGCAAAGTTTCTGTCCTCAATATACTGTTAATGAAATCTTCATTTCCAGATAAAATATTAATTTTAATGACCCTTACTGAGTACTTACTTCAGTTAGAATGCTATGATATATTCCAGATATAAATATAAACAGGTATAGGTATGAAACTGTCCTTTTTACATTCAGTCAATAATGTGTTCAACCACTATACTAGTAGGTCTTTTGAGAGATTCTGAGGTACAGTGTTGAGTTAATAGTCAAAGGATTCCAGAAAGAGTGGTGGAGGGGTTACTAAACAGAACTATGTACAAATCTGATTCTGCCCTGGGGAATCTGAGAAGGGTATATGGGGAAGTAACTGGGCTCTACAGACTGCTTCTTCTATTTGACTGTGTTATACAAGTAATGATTGTGGGCCAAGGAAAGGTGGCTTACACCTGTAATCCTAGCATTCTTGGAGGCCAAGGCAGGTAAATCGCTTGAGTTTAGGAGTCCTAGATCAGCCGGAGCAAGAGCAAGACCCTGTCTCTACTAAAAACAGAAAAACTAGCCAGGCGTAATAGTAGGCACCTGTAGTCCCAGCTACTTGGGAAGCTGAGGCAAGAGGATGGTTTGAGCCTGAGAGTTTGAGGTTGCTGGGAGCTACAATAACGTCACAGCACTCTATCCAGGGTGACAGTGAGACTATTAAAAAAAAAAAAAAAAAAGAGTAATGATTGTGGAAGAATTTTAAGTCCAAATGGTCTTTCCAGCTGTACCATGGCTTAGACGCAAGGCATTCTTCAGAACTGGGAAAGAAGAACCTCTCTGCAATGGGAAGAACTTGGATTTCTACATTTTCTAGTCATAGTAAACACATTTAAAGAGTGTGCTGTGTCTAGGTGGAGTGCACATGTAAGAGTGAGATGGCCCTTGCCCCTTTCCTTAGTAGTGGGTGGTCCACTGAGGGAGTGTGATAGCCAGGTGTGAGAAGGACACACACAGACAAAACTGGAAAAAGAGCCACACACTGAAAGCCCACTCCCTTCAGGAGTGTGGTAGATTCTAGGTGGTCAACCAGGAAGATTTTTAATGTTATAAGATTGTGGGGAATAATAGTACTGACTACAGTTTTGTGGATCAAATCTTGGCCACTACTTGTTCTTTTACAGCTCTTGAGCTAAGAATAGATTTTGTATTTTTAAATGGTTGAAGAAATATCAAAAGAACAATATTTTCACGACCAAAAAAAAGTATATGATAGTCAAATTTTAGAATCTGTGATATTGCTTTGGAATATAGCTATGTTCATTTCTGTACATGTTAACCTGCAGCTGATTTTGCATTAAAAAGCAGAGCTTGGTACTTGCACCTGAGACTACTTGCAAAGCCTGAAATGCTTACAGTCTGGTCCTTCACAGGAAACGTTTACTTTCTCTGATAGAGGGTGATTCAAACTAGCTACTTCAGTCTTTAAGTGTTGGAGGTAACTTTCCAGACAGGGGTAAAGGTTGGGGTACCACCTGTCCGGGCTAGCATTCCACCTAGACCCGGTGTCACTCAGAATCCCTATTCCAGCACAGCTCAAGCTATGACCCTTCTTTTCTGATCACCTGCTCCATTCTTCACTCAAGACAAAAGCCAAGGCTACCTTGATCCTTTGGGGATGACTTTCATTATTCTAAAGAATAAGTAAATTCTTAATTTTCTGTTAATAGTGTTTAATCACAACAGTGATTTAGAGTAAATACATTACAAATTAAAAGAAAGAGGGCTTGCTTTACATAACAGTGTGCTTATGTAAGAATTGCACCATTCTCTTCCAGGACTACTGTGGATATTCAAACGTCATGTCCTGTTTCTGAATTCAGCTTATCATTGTAAACTCTCTTTTCTCTAATGATCGCTCCTTCAAATAGACCCTTCTTCATAAAATTTCTATCATTAGTAGGGATCCCTGTCTTCTCCTGGCCCATTTTTCTCATAAGCTAATGACTGTCATTATGTACACAACACAGGCTGTTTCCACAGAAGATTCCTGAGGCTCCCCGTCACTCACCGAATAAACACATACAGAGAAGGTGACATCCTCCACATTCACTCCCTTATAATGTAGGTGCCTTTGCTTAACAGAGTTTGAAAACTTAAAAAAAAAAAAGCCAAAACACATATTTCCTTTAAGATAGAAATAAAAAAACTCCTCAGAAATAGGGCAAAATTAAGAATGTAGTTTTTCAAAGGAAAGAAAAGAACAACCAGCTTCATAATGATGTTTCCTCTAATAAAGGTTGAGATTTACAGCCAGTCTGACCCTTTCAGTAAGAGTTTATATTTGAAAAGACACTTGATAATTATAACCCTTTGCTCAGAGATACAATTGTGTAAGCAAATTTTAGTCAAGCCCTGGCTAAAGTAATATGGCTTGACATCAATAATAAATTTTGCAAATTCCTGCAACCTTCATCATTCTTATTTTGAATTAGATGTCAACCTGTTTGATATGTATGGTGATGGCACACGATGACGGATGGCATCAAGGGCTGTCCACTAGGACAGTGTGCTAGGGCATCCTTCAACTATCCAGGTGGAGCCTTGGAAACTATCTTCCCAAGGCATCAAAAGCATTTCATTATGCTGCCCATTTGTTTGGATTCTGTATATTCCAGAATGAATATTTACTTCCATCCTGGTGTTTCTACTCTCTCTCGTTACCCACTATTACATTTCAAATCAACATGAAGTTTTTACTATTTTGAAATTGATCTCCTAAGAATTTATTACTATAAGTGGAAACTGCTTTCAGAGTAGCTGGAACTGTCCCTTGGCTTTGGGGCATTGTTAGACCTAAAGGAAAGGGATTTTAAAACTATGTGTCGCTTTTAACCAGTTCTGTTACAGTAAGAGAAGGAAGGAGGCAGATGCCCTGCACCTCAGCCCTGCTGGGGAGGTGAACTTGGGCGAAGTTCCCTGGATGATTCTACCCAGAGAAATAAAGATTTGGGGACCACGGAAAGGCCCTCAGCAGCCAGTCAGTGCCAGCTGCCCTGGGAGTCTGTACAGACTTTACACATTTCAGCTACTTGCTATGGTGGGCACTGTTATCTACCTTCTATTTGTGCCTGATGTTCAGAGAGCTGGTGCCTGCCCAGAGACCTAAAGCTCATAGAAACCTAAAGCAAGGATTTGTCCCACTTCAAGGTCAATGCATTTCCTCCAAAGCAGCTCCTCAGTCTTTCCTTGCTGAACCCAAGGTGAGCAGTCCATGGTGGGACTCTGAAGACTCATCTCTTCCAGCCCTGACCTCACCTTAAACAGCACTGAAAAAGAGTTTGTGGGCCTCCCAAACAGGGAGAGAAGGCTGTGTCTTATCAGAGCCTCCCTTACTACCTGCCTTCTGTGGCGTCCATGTCTCAGTAGCCATCAAGCCCATCACACCTGACACCCATTGATAATTTGTACCTACTTCATAGCACCCATCTTCACCTTCACTTTAGATTCATATCTACTCTCCTACTGAAATGTGGTGGATGTGATGTTTTCCTATTTGCCCAATGACAAAAACAAAGCTTAGACAAGTTATTCAGTTTAGCCAGTATAAATCTCTTCATTATCAAATCAGATCCCTTCCTCCACTCAGAAAATAGCTAAATGATGGGAAAGGTGAATCTGTCGGAAGATACTGGAGTAATGAGTTTACGGAAGGAAGGGAGGGCCCCAGCTGCATCTCCCCTTCCCATCGGTACCCACTCAGCACTTGCCACGCTTTGCCCTGGGAGGGGTCCCCAGGCCATCCTGCGGATTAGGACCTGATCTCTAGGATTGTAGAATGAGAAGGATAAAATTGCCTCATAGGATTTTTATGAAATTTTCAGTTCCTTAGAGTTAGGTAGGAGAGGAGAGACATGGAGAGCCAGGATCTGTGATTAAAAAGCCGAGGTGGCCTGAGACAATTGAAGCCAGCTGTGCTGCGGATTCATTCATCCCTTCAGCCCAGGTTTATGCAGGAACTGCTCTCCCCCTCACCTGCATCAGGCTGTGGTGAACAACACTGAAAAGCCACACCCACAGGGAGTCTATATTATAGACAGGGAAGTCAGAAAGTGGACAAGGACGTGAATCTGTAAGTTAGGAAGTGAGGAAGCCCGGGAGGAGTAAAGCCATAGGGTGGGTGAGTAATAACTCGGGCCCTGTCGGGTCTGTGGGGAGGGAGAGTGAGGAGCACTGTCCAGGAAGGTCTCTGTTGGAAAAGGACATGCAAACTGAAGCCAAACGGTGAGGAGGAGCCAGGCTCTTCCCTGCAGATGTGGCAGAGGGCACAGCAAGGACAAAGGCCAATGGGGAGAAATTCTCTTTTCAAGTTTGAGAGCAGGTATGGCTTCTGTGGGGTAACCAGAATGAAATGCAGCCAGTGGGGAGCAGTGGCCAGCTCATTCAGAAAAACTGGTAAGAAACAACGGAACAAGAGGCAGAGACTTTTCCTCCTTCAAGACCACTGGGTGCGGGGCCCAAGCTCTCCATTGGTCTGCTCCAGTGTTCCCTTCTGTATGCACTCAGTGAACTTCCTTGAGCTGGAATACACTAAAACAGGAAGCGCTGTCTGCTACTGAAGGCCTGGGGTTGCACGTCCATCCTGGGCAGCTCCACACACAGCATCATCTTCCAACATTATTGGAGAACCGATATCTTTTCAACCTGCTCTTCGACTGGGGTTCTCTGTGCCTTTGCCTGTGATTTCCTAGACATAAAATCATTTCTCCTCTACTCCACACAATATTCTGCTCATCCCTTGGAGGAAGTGCTGGTTGTCTTGTGAAATTTATCCTAAACTTTAGAATGAGATCTGGCTTGTCTTCACCTTATAGCTCCATTTTTTCCTTTATACTGTACTTACTTCATTCCTCTTGTTATTATATGAGTCGTTAGGTGCCTTTATCTGTGTTTCATCTTAATTAGGAATCCAGACATCCAGAGACAAGGCTTCATCCATGTAGCTCCAACATCCTTTTCCTGATATCTTATAATATTTCCCCAACCTGTTTTCCCAACCTGCCCAGGATCCACAATGCCCACTTTGGCACCATTGAGAGAACCTGACACACTGTCCTGTAAGTGCCGATTTGCTCCTTTATACCCTATTCACCTGAGAAAACTGAACTCAGGGCCCGTGTTTTATTCATATTTACATCCCTAAGGCCCAGATGAATTGTTCAAAACATGTAAATGCTCAATAAATGAATGGAGGCTAGGAGTTTAATAAAATTTTATTGACTGAATTTAATTTGGAAGTTCATGTAAAGTCAAGAAGCATTTCTGAATACCCAGTTTGTACAAAAGAACTTTAGTAAGACTAAAAGCCAAAAATAATGTATTATTTTGCTCTCACTTTCTGGAATAGGTTATTATGGTTTTTCGTCTTCCAAAAGTCTTAGAAATAAGAACCTAATTAAGGTTTGTGCCCCACCTCAGAAAATAAGATTCAGACTGAATATAGAAAAGTCTTACTGTTCTCATTGTTTTTATAAACATTTTTTTAAAAAATAAAATAAACAATGTTGAGTGGCACCTGTGGCTCAAAGAAGCAGGGCACCAGCCCCATATGCTGGAGGTGGTGGGTTCAAACCCAGCCCTGGCCAAAAACTGCAAAAAAGCAAAACAAAAACATTGTTATAATACCACTGTGATTTGATTGTAGTAAATTACAAATGTGTTTATTACTGCATTTTTTTCCAAACACTTGCTCAAAACCTTATTGACAAAATGCCTTCTCCACACTGGTATTATCAAGAACATTATGATTCATGTTTTTGTTCAATTACGTTATTTTACAGATAAATCATGTTAAAATAATACTATTTAGGACATCAATACATTGTTGGTTGATCTTATAAAAATGCAATTTCTCCAGGTTTATAATGAAAGGTCAGTCTGCTGGTGGTAGGTTGAACCTAGAAATAATTTTCAGCCAGAAATGAAATATCACAGTCGTGGAATATAGCTAAGTGTTGAGGACAACTCAAGAAAGAAAGTGACACTTCACGGTGACAGCCTTGATGAGTCTGCTCAAGGATAATGCCACTGTGGCAGGTGGAAGTGGGTTCACACGTATCGTTACCGTGAAATATGACAGGAGGATTGGATGTATATCTTAGGTTGCCTCATTCTTTATACGACACACACTATTATCCTCCCAGTACCACCCTATTTTAAATCACTGCAAATCGTTATTTCTGATGCTTTGCCAAAGGACAGAATATGTGTTTTCTTCACCATACCATTCGTCCTCAAGGAGCCCACATTCATGCTACTGGCCACCTTATGCTTGTGAATTCTTACGTAGATGAAGGAGGAGAGGCCCAATTGGAACTCCAGAGAAAGGCGGTGGACACTGGCCACAGAGAGGATCGCCAGGGCATCAGTGGTGGTACTGCCGTAGTAAATCATCATTTCGCCCTCCTTCACCTGCATTTTCCCTTGCAGGATTGGTGATAGATGGGTATCTGTGAACCAGTTTCTATTCTTTAAAATATACAGCTCATAATGTATAATAAAAATATGTTTATGTTTTCCCTTCATAAGATTAAACTGTTTTCTTCACCTTTCTTTACATAAAACACATTTCAGACTCAATGCAAAAGGCTTCTCCAATTCCTCTCATAGCTCAAAAAAGCCATATTGAAAACACTGATCCATTTATAATACAATACACTTTATATAATGTGATATGAATCATATTTTTGTACCAAGTAGGAAGAGCTTTGACAGTTTGAGATGGATTCTTCAAAGCTCATGCTTAGAAAATTTCTGTAAAAAGAAATATGTTTCCTTAATCACTTCTCTTATAGCTGGAGAGGTGCTTGCACAGTAAAAAATGGTACAGTTGACAAAACTGAAATTTAGCTAAGAGGGGAGAGGGAGCTTGCTGTTGGCATGGGAGGGTATTATGGTAATGGGGGATTTTATTGCATTTTTCTTACTTCATGAATCCTTCTTCTCTATGTTTTCCTCCATTAAATTTACAAATGAGATTCGTTTTCCCTCTCCTACTGCCTCTGTACAAGACTCCATATGTATACTCACAACTTCTAGAACTTTACCAATCTGGACAAGTAACCATTAAAACCAAATCTTTCTAATAAAAGCCTCCCTTATATTTAGGCTATTTTTGTTTGTTTGCATGTTTGCTTTCGTTTTCACAACAGGTTAGAAATTTGATTTATCAAATAACTAAAGTTTTATATGTATATACATTTATTTTTTTTGAGAAAGAGTCTCACTCAGTCACTCTGGATAGAGTGCTGTGGTGTCACAGCTCACAGCAACCTCAAACTCTTGGGCTAAAGTGATTCTTTTGCCTCAGCCTCCCTAGTAGCTGGGACTACAGGTGCCCGCCACAATGCCCAGCTATTTTTTTTTTCTTAGAGATGGGGTCTCTCTCTTTCTTAGGCTGGTCTCTAACTCCTGAGCTCAAGTAATCTCTGTCCACCTCACGCTCCCAGAGTGCTAGGATTACAGACTTGAGCCAAGGCATCTGGCCCTTGAAGTTATATATTGTTTTTTTATATGGGAATATGGTCCCAGACTTGAAGACATAAGAAGTCATATTACCTCTTAGAGTGAGGGGAGAGGCCTGCATAACTGGCAAGATGTCCACCCCTACATTTCTCTGTGACCTTGAGTAAGTCATTACAAATCTTTGTACCAGTTTCTTTAAATCTGAAATGAAAGGCTTCTGTTAGGTATAAAAAGCTTCTTACCAGGTATAAAATTATAGATTCAAAGTGAACGTTGAACTTGGGAAAACAACTTAAGAATTCTGGTCACCCGATCAAGTTACCACCAAAAAACCTGTTGCTATTAGATTGCCAGCAATGTCTGTTTTGAAAATATCGCAGTAGAATGGGAAGCCATCAAGAAGCCTTGAGAGCACAACACTGCTAGGATGAGAAATCTTTCACAGAGGCAGCTGAAGTAAAGAGGCACTTTTGCAGAACACATTATCATTTAAATTATTTTCCATTCCTGTATCCAAATCACCCATTAAAAAAAAGTCCCAACAAATCAAAAATGGAGCAAAAGGAGGTAATTGTGAGAATGGTGCCTGATATTTCCTTTACTTGCACATGTGTATGCGTGCACTAAGCTTATGATTGAATAGCATGTATATGAGTGCACTAAGCTTATGATTGAATAGCGTGTATATGAGTGCACTAAGCTTATGATTGAAT
>NW_003852454.1:11452573-11473943 GCF_000181295.1 Otolemur garnettii | reverse complement strand
AAAATTTTTTTTAATGGCTTGAATATCTTTGTAAAACAGCAACAACAAACTTCTGAATTTTCTTAGATGCTTCCATTGCTTAAAAAACACATATTTTCAAATTCCAAATATTTCAAATTTTATGACCATGCTAAGCATTGTCCATGCTACTGACCATGCTACATATTCCACACACTTAAATTGATTTCACTGCTAATATTTATCAGTTGAATTCTAAGACATATCTCAAAGGAACCAGCCTCTTACTTATTTTTTCTCCTACATTGTCAACAACATACATCTTGATTAATGGGTTATTTGGATCAAGTGTCTTGCCAAGTTTAGAGAAGGACTTACCAGTGGGAGTGGCTTGGCTGACTGGTTACGCCTATGGTCTTCTCATTTTGCTGTGTGAAAGTTGTCACTGGGACGATCATCATTCTGCAAAAATGACTGATTTTAAAATTTGTATGTTATATCTACTTTCAAGCCCTGCAGTTCTTCTGTGCTCCAGTCACCATGTCTTTAATCCTAATGATTGATTTCTTTAAATCCCAGATTAGTGGGAATTAGGGATTAGAATAAGAGCAAAACTGCAGATGATGCCTCATGCATTTGAAGAGGCAATGGAAAATTACAATTTATTTGAACTTTCATGTTTATATCATTGTGGAATTTGAAGGGGAGTTGCAAAAAGGCAGAGCAGATAAAATAGACGCTATATTTATAAGAAAATAAATAATAAAAACTAAGTCTTATAGATTGCCCAACTGTTAGGAGAGAAGGAAGCTCAGAGACAAAGAGAGAAAAAAGTCATTAATTGGTCTGCCAGCATGAAACTCTTAATGAAGAAGTTGAAGGAAGAGACAGAATCTTGTTGAGGGAAAATTCAGTGTTTAGAAGGACTGAGGAAGCAGGTGTGAAACTGACATCACACTGTGGCTGAGCACAGCATTCTCAGAGAAACTACCACCTCTCAAGACAGAGGCTTCTTGAGTGAATCCCAAGTGATCCAATAAACCATTGAGTGTCAATAATTATCTCCACCAACCTTCACTGAACTGGCTTTTATAAAATTAGCTTATTGATGTTAAATTTTTTCAGTTAAAAAAAACTGACAAAACATCAAAAGATAAAATAAACATAGAAGTGTTACACCTAGATGTCTAATGTATTTATTTTCTTAAATACATGTTATAATTAATCTGTGTCTCATTTTGCTGTCAAAAGAGTTAAGTTCACAAATCTTTGCATTTTAAATGTCTTGAAAACCTAAAACCACCCTCTGCAAGGATGCCTTTCTTCTCTTCTTGAATTCCTCACTGTGATATAAAAGGACTCAGCCCTGGTCAGCACTCTTTAGAAGGAAAGAAAAGGTGGCCACCTACCCCCATGGCTGTGCCCGCTCAATTGCAGTTGCTCTCCCTGCCACACAGTGCCAGTGATGAGCTATAGGCTACCCATCCCTGGTGATCCTGGTACCATGTCTGTGGTTACATAGCCCTTCACTGCAGATTAACTGCTGCCACCTGGGCACACCCTACATGAGCCCTCAGGACCTGCCAAACTTTTGTTGCCCCAACTCAAGAAAAGTGCTGTGCAGAGGAAGGACAGTTACCACCTGGCAGAAAGAGAATATCTCTTCCAAGAGAGCTTTTGTTTAACCTAATTCTAGGGGATGGGGGTACAGTAACACTAAATCAGTCAATAAATTAAAATTTGTTATTACATTTTATTATCATAGCTTATTTAAAGCTTACTATGTGCTAGAGAGCATTTAATATAATTTGCATGTAATAATTTAATTCCCACAACTCTGAGGGTCCCTCACTGCACAGATGAGGAAACTAAAAGGCAGAGAAGAGAGCAGTGTAGGCAACCACAGGCCTTACATGATTGGCTGCAATTCAAAGCCAGCCAACAGGGCATTAGGGGGAGTGCAGTACATGGCAGTTCTCTCCCCCAGTGTGAACATATTTCTTCCAGAGCTGGGTGTTGGTGAGCTGGGTGCTAACTGGCTTGGTGTGGAAGGGTCCCCTTGACCTCAAGATGGAGGAACTCCCTCTCACTCTCTGGCCACAAGGAATTCCTCTGTTTCTAATACAAAGGAAAAGGAAAGAGTGTTTGTGATAAGCCATCTTTGGACACTGACTTCTGGTGCACCACAACCAGGGTTGCTCTCTTTCCATACAAGTATGTACAAAGGATCATATTTTTCTTCCCATTGTGGTTAAGCAGGCTCACCTGACTGGAGTTCTATCTGGGGTGGAAGTGACTTTATCAGTTAAGGTCAAAGAATTTGCAAGTTGGGACTTCCCTGACAAAGTCCTTCAGGTTGTTGTGACTTCTGGGTGGTGCAAAGCCTGGTGAGAGCTCAGCAGCCCTGGAGGGTGAGTGATTGTGTGAGGCTCAGCCTCACCTCCACACCGAATCGGGATGGATAAGTAAATCCTTATGGCGCTGAAGCATATTAATTTGTTTCTGGCTTAGCCTACTTTAATTCATGCAGGGAGCTCCCTGTGCAAAGACCAGACAGTTTGTAGTCATGCCCAATTTATTCTTAGTGACTCTCTGTCCTGTAAAGCTGGAATGTCAGTTACCTGGCTGACTCAGGAAGAAAGCCAGAAGGCACCTCACATCATCCACAGGTGAGAACATGAGGGAGCAGGGGTTGATAAGGGCCATGACTGAAGAAGCTTACGGAAATGGAAAGCCTGTCCTTTCACAAAGGTTGCCAGACAGCTAATACAGTGCTCAGAAACCAGACTTAACTGAAGCCAGGTTGCATGTCTGAGGGTGTTGGACTGATCTGGCGAGTGGGCCATGGCACCTGGAGTCTCCTGACCACACAATAACTGTCTACTTTTCATGACAATTGAAAAGGGTGATGCCATGATGCCTATGAAGGAACTCAGAACTAATTTTAGCCTAAAACATGACTCACTGGTATAAAGAATATTTTGAATTGAAGGCCATTCAAGGTCAAGAACACTGGAAGAGGCTTTCTCTCTATCTGTGTAAACTGGACTGACCTAATCAGAACATCAAAGGGGATAATTGACTCTCTTTCCCTGTTCCTGTTATCTCAATATATTGCAGGAGTTAAATACAAGAATCTAAGCAGACTTGACCCAAATCATTTCAGTCATAAATATCTATTTCCCAGGCTAATCTACAAGTCAATCTATTTCCTCCTCATCCATTTGTCCTCCCTAGTAACCTCCTCCCTAGAAACCTTTTTTAAAAAATCTATACTCCTCGATTTCCTCCCTCCCCTCCAAAAGGCATGTAAAAAGATATCTGAACTCCTTTGGAAAATCAGGTTATCAATCTGTAATTTCTCCCCTATGCACATGGTAAATAAGTCCTTTCTCTTATTAATCTGACTTAATTGTGAATTAATCTTATTGTACTTTCTCAGGGGAAAGGGCAAGTTTCCCTTCACCTCTATATCTACTTATGAATGGTCAACTCAGATGGCAGATGGACTCCAGACACAGCCAGGAGAGCAGGGCCCTCTCTGCACACTGACATAAGGTCAGCATGCTTCTCCAGTGTGCTCAGATCCAGGGGGTTGCTCTTCATGTTAAAACCATTTGTGAGATTCATTAACATAGGAGGAAATTATACAAAATGGATCAGATTGTGTATATTCTTCTCTGCTTTTTAAAAATACTATTTATCTGTAAGACCTTGCATATTGGATAAATTGGCACAGTTTAACAGTATTTTATCATATGTATGTGCCATAATTTCAGAAGCCTATTGACTGACAATTTAATAGTTTTCAGGTTTTTTTCCTGCTATGCACAATTCTAGGAACATCTCTTGAGAGAGGATATCTGGGAAGGGTGAGGTCCAGGAGAACAGATCTTCTCAAGGATACCCCAAGGATACACCTGCAGCATCTTCTCCATGGTGACTCAGATCTTCTTTGTAGACTTAACCTTCCTTGGACCTGGAAATTTCCACTTCTGTGAAATCCTGTAGATCTGTGAGGGCTGGAACAGCTTCTACTGCCTAATGCAAACTGACCAATGAGAAAGGAACTCGGGGGTTGGAATTTTTTGACTGGAGATAAAAAGTGAAAAGCCAAGCCAGTTGGTGAGCACTGCCATTTTGAATTCTTTTATGCCTTTAGCTACGCTGGTTGAATAAAAGCTTTGTTCCTCTCAAATACGGTATTTGGGTGCTCTTTCTCTCCAGTGGGCCTTGTTGTCCTGCAATGCTCTTACATATCACATTGCTGATACTGTGTAAATTGGAAAAAGGCATTCCTAGCAATAGGATTTCTGGGTCTAAGTTTGTGTGTGTTTTTACTATAATAGGCATTCCCAAATTGCCCTCCAGAAATTTTGTACCAATTTACACTCCCATCAACTGTAGGAGAGGCTCTGTCTCCCTACACACTTGCTGGTACTGGGAATCATTTAGTGTTTTCACTTTTATTTTTCTGATAAAAGAAAAATCCTTTTTTCACTGTTGTTGTGATTTGCATTCCTTTGGAGGCATCTGATGCAAAACATCTTTTCATATGCTTATTGGTCATTGTTCTGAAAATGGTGAAGTGCCAATTTACATCCTTTGATCATTATTTCATCTTGGGCTGTTCATATTTCTTTCTTATGGCTTTATGTAAGTCATTTTAAGTTAAGAAAATTGGCCTTTTGTTTATCATTATGCTGGGATTAGAATTTGCCATTTTGTTATTATTTGTCATTGGTATTTTGAATTTGGTTATATTGTTTTGTGCTATGCAAAATATTTGACAGGTAGTATGGCATTTGTTGTAAGATCATCTGTGCTTGAGTTACAGCTATTTTACCAGCCCTATGATCTTGGAGAAATTATTTAACTTATCTGTGTCTCAATTTTCTCATCTTTAGAATGGATATAGTGCAAGGAACAACTCACAGGATTTGATGGGGATAAGTGAGTTCATATACATAAAACTATAGCATAACGTGAAACATATGTTATCAGAGCCACAAAGGGGTTTCAGTCTAGGCCCAGTTGCTTACTGCACAAAGATCCAATTATTGAAACAATTAAGATTGCCAATGGAGAAAGTTTTAATACAAAAGAAATCTTGTTAGGAAGCAGAGAAGCATCTGCCTCAAATCCCTCTCTCACACTAGGAGAGACCACAGGCTTTCTGAGGGGGGGTTGGTGTCTTGGGGGCAGGTCAAGGGGGATGGTGAGTCATCAGGAAGTCTCCTCAGGGGTCTTCCAAAGTTTGTCTTGCAGAAAATACATTATTTCTGGAAAACTACTCAAAATGTCAGTAGTAAGTTAAGGGGGAGGGTTATGGAAAACACAGGATCATTGAAATTTTTAATGGAACCTGTTAAAGCAATTGTTGTATGTTAACTCTGATTTCATTCTTCCATACTCACACTTGTCAATGTTTTCCTTTATAGATTTTGGGTTTTTAAATCTGCTTGGAAATTCTAAATTTGAGAAAACAAATGTTACTGAAAGCTTGGCACTTGTCACCCAAAGCTGCATCAGAAAAAGAGGGACAGTTTGAGAAGAAGGAAGGAGAAATTTATCACTTTGCCAACAAAGGAAAATGTCAGATAATGGTCCAAAAATACAAATCCCCACTTCTAAGCAGAAGCACAGAACTATTTATTAAAGGTTTTGGTATCATCATTCCATCTTGGGCCAAGATCATCTCATGAACTGCCTGGATTCATCTCATTTTCAGTTAAGACAGTCTTACGACCTCCACCCAGATTCATCCCATCTTCGCAAAGAGGATCTTTTGACCTCTCACTAGATGATTCTGCTGAGATAGCTCTTGTGGCTCAAAAAACAAAAGCCATTCTCTTGACAACCAGCCTGGAGTAGAAATGCAGGTTTCAATTCCCAAAAGACTGGGGAGACAGAAAATATTTTTGCCATTTTTTTCAGGCCATTTCCTCTGCAACACAAGTAAAAATGAAAACTATTCTCACATATATTTAATTCAGGATTTTATCCAAGGCTAATTTATTAAAATCTTGAATGCATTTCTGGAGCTCTTTGATATTCCAGCAACTTGGGGTGTTTCAAACTTTACACATAGTAAAGAAAATGCAAAAATTATTTAGAAGTCACAGTTACAGTGATTGATGTGCTGAGGCTTACATTTTCTACACTCAGCCTGAAATTTGAAAGGGATGCTCTTGCCCATGAGGTTCTTCTGATGATTTGCCCCAAATAATAAGTGTAAAGGGACTATCTTATCTGGGAGAGGACCATGTTATTTTTCCTTCTAACTGAGCAAGCTCTGCCTGGGTCTGCCCTTTATCTTTCCTGTGCATTCACCTCTTGAATATAGAAGCTGCACCGTGCCCTTGGGGTGTTTTATATAAGGCATGATGAAGGGCATACATTTCATACCCATGCGAGGGCTCTTGGAAAAGCAATGCTTGAATTGCAGACACAGTGCAAGTCTGTCTGGCAGGGAAAGAAGTAGATGTTCCAGTGTCCTGAGTGGACCAATATCTCAAAAATAGGAGAATTTGGCTAGTTTGCTAGTGGATATAACTCCACCTGGTGGTATAACTGAGGTTGTTAAAGCTCTTCCTATGATTGGGTTCATGAAAAGGGCAAGACTATACTGCTAGCAGGGCTGGACAGGGCATGACTTTTAAATTCTGCAAACAACCCCAAGGGAAGCACAGAGCTCTCCACTCTCCCCTCATTTACATTGAGTGTTTGTCTGAATAGCATAGACTTAAAAGTGAAGACAAAAATGGACTCAATTTCTGGTTCCAACATTTAATCTTAAATTTCCTTTCCTATAAATGTGGGTTCTGATGGGAAACATCCAACAATATCAATAGGATTAAATTACAGAAGTAACATATGTCCATGACATAGCATGTTGTCTGCCTATTAGTGTTTGTATTATTCCTGTCATTGTTAATCACTCTCTGCAAAAAAAAAAAAAAAACTAATAATGTCATAAATACAAAAGAGGGAGGTCTCTATCCTTAGGGCATATTTTTAAAAAATACTCCAAATGGCTGGGTCAAATTTACAGTAATTCTACAGGGATTCCACATGCCATTGTTATGTTCAGAGAAATCTTAGTATTTTCCAGAATGGAGGTATAGAGTTATAAGGGTTGAGGAGCTTTTTCTGGATCCTCGTTCTCACCTAACCCTCTGCTACCTGTCCATCCTAACCCAGGACAGCAAGTCGCATCTTGGTACACCTTATTCTGTGCTATTCTCATTCTATCAAATAGTATATTCACTTGATACCCCTTAGGAGATTTTATAGTGATATTGAGAAAGCTAATTGTAGGGATGAGGGAAACTTGCACTTTCCCCCAAAAGTTCACTGACAGATCAACTCACAAATAGGACAGATTAATAAAAGAAAGTTTATTTACCATGTAGATGGGGAGAAATCCGAGAGTGATTACCTAATATCCCAATAAAGTTCAGACACTTTTTTGAAGGGAAGGAGAAATGTGGAGTCTAAGTGATTCTGTTTAGGAGCAATAAACAGTTGCTAGGGAGGAGGAATAGATGGAGATCAATTTGCAAATGATTCTCTTTGCAAATTACATTAACTTGAGAGACAGGTATTATGTTGAAAATAATTTGGGCCAGGTCTGCTTGCATTCTTGATCTTTTTTTCCTACAATATATTGAGATAACAAGGAGAGGAAGGGAAGTCAGTTTTCCTTTTTGATCTTTTGATCAAGTCAGTCTGATTGATGTAGACAGATGGAAAACCCTCTCCAATGCATTATTAATCTCAAGGGGCCTGAAAATCAAAATACTCTTCATACCAAGGAGCCATAATTGGGGGTGAAATTTCCTGAGCTCTTTCAGAGTCTTGACATCAAATTCTAGCACTGTTGGTTTTTATCTTAGCAAATATGTATTAGACATGTATTATGTGTATGGCTCTGTGCTAAGCTCTCACACTTGCTGACTTTGTGATGCTGAGAAAATTAAAGATTTTACCTGCATATAGAATTATAACAATTCTATTAAATGAGGTAATGTGTCAGAGAGCCTCTCATGGTGCCTGGCAGAAAGCAGGTATTCACTGAATGTCAAGCAGATGTCATCATGCACAATGACAACACATATAATGATACATTTGAAAGTTTTGTAAACTTAAATTACGGGACAAAAGAGTCAACCTCAACTGAGGTTTATTAAGCCTAGATCTGATTATGTGCCTGGGAAAAGCACAACCCACTAGGTTTCCACTGTGGACTGGGCTCTCTGCAAAAGGGTTTGAGAATTTCACATTTGAAGAAAAAAGGTTCTCAAGAAGAAAAAGGGAGGAGGAAAAGGGAAACAGTGAGGCAATGAGTGCATCCTGTCAAGCTCTACTCAGGATCCAGTAAATCTTCTCAGGATGGGTAGAAGAGAGATTGATTTTATCTCTTACTTAGTTTGCATCTGTGGATATTAACTTGTAATCCACATTCAAGAGTTCATCTAGGCCACAGTTCTAAGATAATAATTGACATGCAACAGTTTTATATGGGCTATATACTTTGAAGAGATTTTTAGCATTGCAAAAAATCAGAAATATTTTATCCCAGATTATATTTCTTTGATGTATATTGAGATGACTATGGGTAAATAGGAGCAGTGCTATAAGGCTCCCTTTGTTGAAGGTTGAGGGAGAAATTTACATCAATAGAGAATCTCCACTAAATGCATCCAGGCCTTGCCTATTCAATCTGGGAAAGATTTGCTAGGAATCCGGGACCCTTGAAGGTCTGAGTGAGAACATTTAGGATATGTTCTCCCAGAGGGCTGTTATCCTAAAGCTTACTGCATAACAAGACCATCTTGCCAGCCAGGATTCCATTTTTTCCCCTATACCCTGCTACCAAAAAATCCTGTTTAGTTATTCCCATGTTTCTGGAAAGAAAGCCCCTGAACCTCATTGGAGGGGGTGATACTGCAGTTTATGAATTCATAGACTGCAAGTAAGCAGAAGTAAGACAATTTATTGAGAAGAAAGAAAAAGAGCTTCTAGCACAGCAGAGGGGGTCCTAAGCAGGTTGCTGCAGAAACTCCTCTCTCTAGAGGTTTATATATTTTCCCATACATTCCTTTTTCCTGACTGGCTCTTTCTATATGCAAAGTAAGGATTCTATATTACTATTCTATATTACTATTCTATATTACCACATTTGCTCCTGACCCATGTGATATAAGAATGCGGAAGTTTCCAGTTGACCTCTCACCTATTCCTGTGGTCCCATAAAGTTTATGGAATAATGTTATTTTAAGCTTTCCCACCATCCCCAAATGTCTGTGGCATACTTCTTGCACAAGTTGTGAGGCTATGGCCCTCCTGTTGTTACTTTTCACTAGGGGCCATTTTCCAGTTCCTCATTCTGGCCTGCCCTATCCTGGTCTCCTTTCAAGAGGATGTAAGTGTTTGTGTGCTTCAATTCCCAGACTCAGTCCCACTTTTGGCAGGCCTGAAAGAGTTTTTTCAGGCCTGAAATTTTTGTTTTTCCTTTACAGTACTTAGTGCTGAGTTGGTCTGCAGTATGTGTTATTTATAAATCCACTGAATATTAGCAGTTTTGTCACTTTCGGCATGGTAGGGCCTTCAAAGATGCCATAAACCTTATACACAAAGAAATATTCATTTTAGAATGGCAAGGTGCTTAAATGTTCTAGCAAATTGTTATTCTCCATTTATTGCCATTCATTGTCCTTAAATATCACAGCCTTGAGAGAATAGATAAGAGAAGAGATTGATAAGAATATTGGAAAAATGAAGTTCTATAAGGTTAGAACACATGAAAAAGAACTATTTTTTAAATCCTGTTCTGAGCACTTTTTAAGAGATCTGCATACTTAGCTCTCATAAAACCTCATAAAATGGATAGTATCTCCAGTTTCCACAGAAAAAAATAAAGTTTGGGTAGGTTATATATATTGCCCAACATCACCCAGCTAATAAAAGGCACTTTTGGAATTTGAAATCAGAGCTGTTAATTTAAAAAAACAACAAAGAGAGAAGACTATATTGTCAGGATGACAGAAGCTAGTTGTGGGTGGGGAAATGTAGTGGATGTCTCCTGCCTTCAGACTGTGGTGCTGTAAAGGGGTTTACTTGTACAAGAATCATGGCATCCTAGAAGTAATCTATAATTAACAGTAAAAAGGTCAATGGCAAGAGAAGAAGCAGGCACAGAAGATAGTAGACAAAGGAAATGAAAGTAAACGGAAGATAGTGTGGAAGGATCAAGAGACTAGGAGTCATTGGGTTCATGATAACTTGCCCAACAAGGATCATTGCATGTAAGAAGCCTAGTTGGAAGCCACTCTTTCCAACACAAACCATTGTTGGGGAAATCTTCTGTGATGCTAGATATGGCTGGAAGTCACTGTGGTGTACAAGACCCTGAGCTGTAATCTCAAAGATTCACTAGAGGACTGGGGGTCCTCATCCCCATTCACCCAGCAGGGTTTTCATAATGCTGCTGGGTGAATGGGGATGGAGGATAAGGCAAGGGCTTCAGATCCTCACCTGCAGAGAGGTTGTAGGAAACTATAGCTCCACTTCATCCTGAAAACTCTGCAGAGAACTGAGACCAGGAGAAAGACCAAGGAAGATCTGACATGCAAAATTTCAGGCATTCAAAAACATGTCCATAAAAAAACCTGGACATAAATATTTCTAGCAGCATTTATCATGATTGCTAGATGCTGGATGCAACCAAGGCATCCTTCAATAGGTAAATGAGTAAACAAATTGTGGTGCACTCACAAAATGAAATATTTTTAGTGATAGAAATAAATAAGCCAGATAAAGATAGAGAGGAATCTTAAATGCACATGATAAGTGAAAAAAGAAAGTGTGAAAAACCTACCTGTATTATGATGCCAATAATATAGTTCTGCAAAAGAAAAACTAAAGCTATAGTGATTGTCAAGAATTCAATGAGGAGGGGAAGAGGGTTGATTAGATAGAGCACAGGGAACTTTTTAGGGTGGTAGAATGATTCTGTATGATACTCTAATTGTGGATTCATGACACTATGCATTTGTCAAAATTAATAGGACTTACCAGCAAAAAGAGGGAACCTTAAATGTATAAAACTTTTAAAAAGAATTTAGGAGGTAGGAGAATCCCCAGATGGAATTCAGGATGAGAAAATAATTTATGTTACAAATGTATGATACCAGCTCACTGAATGGGGGAAAAATGCTTACCCAAATAACTTTAGAAATTAAGAGAGTCTAAAAGTTTAAAGGCAAAAAGAACTGGACACAAGCACTTACTTTAATTAATAAAGTTATTTCTCATGGGGGCATGAGTTAATTATTATGATCCTGATATACATGCATACTGGAATAGAACGATGACACACCTGGTGCTCCTTACTTTCTAATTCCCGTGAGAAAAGGAACCTGGGATCCTTGGATAAATGGCTGATTCTAGTGTGGAAGCAGGAAGAACATAAGGTAAGCCTGTAGCATCTTGCAGGGCCAGATAGTAAGAACATCAAAATAATCCCAATGATGGGTGTGTATCAAAGGGACACATGAGTAGATTGATGGACCTTCAGTTTTTCCAAGATTAGAGAAATTTAAGTATTAAAATAAATAAAATAATTCTGAGATTATAACCTAAAATAGGGAATTAAAAATCCATGAATCGGTACTGATAAAAATATTGAATCAATAAATAAGTAGGTAAGAAGAGACAAGTCTCTTTGAAAAAAGAATTCCAAATAATTTATGCAGATGTTTTGCCCTCAAAGAGGTGCTACCTTGGCCAGATGATCAAAGGTAATACCAATGGTTATGATTCACTAGATAGTATGTTCCTTTAATAGGATGTTGTCAGTATGGTTCTTTAGCTCTGAGGTCTTTTTACCCCAAAACAATCACCTCTGTCTAGTTAGGAGAAAACATCTCAGATGAATCCCACTGACTGATATTCTATAATATAAAACACTTGACTAGTGATCTTCAAAACTTCCATAATTATCAAACCAAAGAAAGTCTGAGAAACTGTCACAGTTTATCCATCCCCACTGGGGCCCAAAGGAGACCTGAGGACTAACTGTAATATTGGGCTCTGTATGGGGCTGTGGAACAAAGGACCCTAAGTGGAAACTAGTGAATCATGAATAAAGTATGGACTTTGGTTAATAATATTGTATCCCTATTGGTCCATATCAGATATGCCATAGCCAGGTAGGAATGTGATTTGTGGGAGGCTGGGTGTGGTGTGTGTGGGAACCCTCAGTTCTATCTTTGTAATTTTTTTGAAGATGCAAAGCTGTTCTAGGATTATAAGTTTGTTTAAAAAAAAAAAGAATATATATATATACATACACACACACACACACATATTTGAAGTAAATTCTGTTAGTGTGTTGTGGTATTTTGAAATTAATCCTTCACTAATTTTTATCAGAGTCATAAAGCATAAGAACTTGTTGATTGGAAGAATCGTTATAAAAGCATAACCTTTTTATAAGAGAAAAGTGAGCAATATTTCAGCTTCATGGAGTTCTGCCATATTTATTCAGAAAGGGATGATCTGTAAGCACAAATAGTTGCCCTTTAAAATCCGAAGTTTGCACATATCCGCTCCTACTGATTCAGCACAAGAGAGTATGAATATGCCACTAGTACCAAAATTCTATTTTCATGCTTTTAGGATTTGCTTGATTTTCCAAGTTTACACTGTTTTCCCTTGAAGAAGGTCAATGCAGAATGCAGCGTATGTGTTACAAGTTTAGCAAATAATAATCTCCCTCCCAAAGCACAGATTCATGAATTACCTTGCTGTTTTAGAAAAACTGCAAATACTTGGACATGGAAAGAGTAAAAGAGAAAAATGATAAATTCAATAAGAAAGCAAAGTCAAGTCTATAATGAAGTTAAGTATATTTAGCTTGAGTTACTAGCCACTTTCTTCCTCACTTTTAGGAAGTAACTCACCATTTTCTTCACAGAGAAAATAGATTATTTAAGAGTGACTTTCATACTCATTGTCTACATGGTGTTGTTGTGAATATTAGTTAAGTTTATATGTGTAAAGAAATTAGAGTAGTGATGAACTGTCATTATTAATTTATCATTACAGATTATAGTTGTTATATGTTATCATTAGTATATAAAATAGATACATATGTATACAGGTGTATATATACATATATGTGTGTATGTATATATATATATATATATATATATATGAAATTTTTACAGGTGCCTCAAATTTGGTATCTAAAAATTAAACTCTCATGTCTCCCTCCAACTCTCTTTCAACTAACGTTTTTCCTCAGTGAATGATGCCATAAGTTCAGAATTCAGAAGTCCAATCAAGTACCACTTTCACTCATTTTGCCTTCTAAACACCCTCTGCTTTGGTGACTTTTCAAAGGCCCGTGTTAGAACTTGGTTGATTCCCTGCATCCCCAACACCCTGCTTTCAGTTCTTTCAGGTCCATTATTCCATCCTTCCATGTAGTGCAGACAAAGTGAACTCTAAAACACACATTGGAACATGTTGCATCTTTTCCTTTGTGACCAATCTTCTATCTATTCTCCAGTCTCATCTCTTGTTATATCTCCTTTTATATCTGTCCTTCCAGCCAACCTGAGTAGTTTGTGATCCTTTAAGCAGTCCATGCTCCTACTGTATGTACTTCTTCTTCTAGAATGTTCTGTCACTTCCACTCCTTATGGCTGGCTCCTATTCATCCTTCAGAATTCAACTACGGGACTGCTTCCTCACAGAATCCTTCTCAGCACCTCTGAACTGGGTGAATGTTTCACACCACTATTCTCCCACAGGCCCCTCTGTGTTTATAGGAAGCACAGTGCTCTTCTCATTCTAACTCAGCAGTTTTCAAGCTTTGTTGGCCATCAGAATCACCTACGGGGGTTCATTAAGATACAAATTGGTTAATCTATTCTCAGAGTTTTTGAATCAGTTGTTCTGAGATGGGACTCAAGAATGTCCTTTTCTAACATATATTCCCCATTGGTTCAGATGTTACTATTTTGATCCAATTTCTTGAGTTCCAGATACTGCTGGATGAAGCATTCTGAGTCCCTGGGGCTCAATCTAAATGGACATGAAATTTATTTGTCACGTTGCTGGGTAGGATGGGAAAGAGACTGTGTGAGTGTTAGGTGTAAAGTTCTGAGAAAGCCCTGAGTCTGAGGAGTCAGATAATTATAATTCTGCTAGACATTAAAAAAGGGAGTCATTTCCTCTCAAGGGCAAAGAAATAGCCTGGTCATTTTAATATATGAAAGACTATCATAACCACTATAAATTATTATAATAATATAATATTTTAAAAACTTTAATGTGTTCCATAGGTGATCTAGTTTGAAAACTTTGTTTTATGTCTATAAGACTCAATTTCTGGGGTGAAGAGAGGGAAGAAGATGGCCACCCAGAGGCAACTTTCCCCAGAGGCTTCTGACCAGAAGGATAGATTCTGGACAGATTTGGCCTCTGAACTGAAGGAAGGGAGCTGAGATAGGAAAGAAGATTGACAAATACATACTATCTCAGCCAGGGCAACCTGTGAATCCAAGAAAGAGGATCATAATGAACAAATTCCAGGTACAAAGCCCATCACCATGAGGATGAGAAACCCCTCCCTCAAGTGGGAGACTCACTATGGGCTCTCTGGAAGCGAGTAGGAGACAAAAGATCTCGCATTCTACCCCACAGGTGATAGCCGCTAAATACTGAACCTGCTCCTCCAGAGAGGTCCCACCAGTGAGCCTAGGCATCATCCTGCTCAGCATAAAACTGAACAAACACTGTCCCTGAAATTCTGACCTCTCCGACCACCTTCCCTCCCTTGTCTGGTGGTCTGAAGGTCTACCCCCACAGAGCCCAGAATGCGTGGCGATTCTCTAGGAGGTCTGGGCATTATATGAATAGCAGCATGGAAGCAGTTACTTGGGTTGAGACATGGGGGCCCAGGAAGAGAGGGACATTTGGGAGAGAGAAAGGTGAGTGACCTTGTGCTGTGGGTGGAAGTGTTGATTGCTGCTGGGACTTTCAAGGGCAGAGCCACTGACTCCCATTCAGTTTTCCCAGGCAGGAGTGCTGACACCTGGTTTAGACTTCCAAAGATGGAATCACTGACGGCTGGTTGGGACTTTCAAGAGTAGAGCTGCTGACACCTATTAGGATTCTAAAGGGCAGAGCTACAGATGCCCAGTTTGGACTTTCAAGGGCTGGGCACTGATGCTAGGCTCAAACATTCAAGGTCAAGTGAACTGATGCCCAGTTCAGACTTACAAGGAGGTGCTGACGCCTTAGTCCTGACTGTTTCCAGTGATCTTTCCTGAATTGGTGGTGCACAGAAGGGGACCAGGCTTCACCCCCTTGTGTATGCTGGTTGGAACTGTGTGTGGGTTTCTACTATCAGGTAATTGGAGACCCTTTGATCTCTCACTACTGAGCAGTGATTGTACTCTCAGGGTCAAACTGTTTAGAACTCTAAAGCTGGGCTGTCAACCCAGGGTCCTGCTGAGGTTGAGCATGGGGTATTTTGAAGTGGGAAAAGAATGAATCTCCTTCACCAGCTGTCACTGGTTGGGTGTATGGCACCACAGTTGCTTGCATTTCTCCCCAGATGAGTGATGGGATTCCACTCTAATACCTCAACTCCTTAGGGTAGGGTAGAGGTGGCTGAATTCAGGACAGAGCCAACTTGAGCTCTCTTATTAAGCAGGCCTTCAGTGTCTTCAGCTACAGTTCTGAAAGAGAGCTCTGTGCAGATCTCTGTGCAGGAAAACCCACAGTCACAAACCTCAGCTCATTGTTAAGGGCGGCTTAACTCTATTTCCTGGGGCCGCTAATCCAAACTTACCCTATCACTATTAATAAGCAAATTGCAGAAAATACTCACAGGGCAGAACCAGCAGAAGAATTCTGGCAACATGAATAATCAGAGTAGATCAACTCCTCCAAGGAATGACAAAGAAGATAAAACAGAAGATGCCATTCAAAGATAAATGGCTGAAATGTCAGAAATAAAATTCAAAATATTGATGGCAAATAAGATGAATATAATGGAAGAAAAGTTGGAATTAGAAATTCAAAGATTAGTTCAAAAGTTGTCTCAAGAAATCAATGATTTCAAAGACAAAATTACCAAGAATATGGACATAATGTGAAAAGAAATAGCAGAGCTCAAGGAAATGAAACAGTTATTCAAGGAGCTTCATAATACAGTTGAATGCCTCAGTAATAGAGCAGAGAAAGCAAAAGAAAGAATCTCTGAAGTTGAAGACAAAGCTTTTGAATGCTCCTAAATGCTCAAAGAAGCAGAAAAGTAGAGAGGAAAAACTGATCATTCCCTCAGAGAGATTCAGACCACTCCAAAAGAGCAAACATTTGTCTTATAGGAATTCCTGAAGGAGAAGAGGATGGTCCTAAAGGCACAGATGCTGTGCTTCAAGATATTATGGAGGAAAATTTCCCAAGCATGGCAAGAGATACAGAAATTCAGATAGTAGACAGCTTCAGAACTCCAGCATGACTCAATCCAAATAAAGCATCTCCTAGATACATTGTAATTAACTTTGCAAAAGTTAACAAGAAGGAGAAAATTCTGCAAGCAGCCAGATGTAAGAAAAGCATTACCTACAAAGAGAGAAATATCAGAATGACTGAATATATCTCAGCCAAAACCTTTCAAGCCAAAAGAGGATAGTCATTGACCTTCAATCTCATAAAACAAAACAGCTTTTAGCCCAGGATCCTGTATCAAGCTAAACTGAGGTCCGTTTGTGATTGAGAAATCAAATAATTTACTGACATACACATGTTGAGGAAACTTGCCATAACTAAACCAACTCTCCAGGATATTCTCAGACCCATACTCCATAATGATCATAATACTCTGCCACCAAAGTAAACACATCAGAAAGTCTTGAACAAAACACCTACAATAGTGAAAGGATTAAAAATTTCCACTGGACATTTGAAAAACATGACAACCAAAATTCTACCATGCTTATCAATTCTCTCAATTAATGTGAATGGCTTAAATTGTCCTCTAAAGAGGCACAGTTTGGCTGACTGACTGGATACAAAAACTCAAGTCAGATATGTGCTGCATACAAGAGTCTCATCTAACCTTAAAGGACAAAAAAGGAGTCAGGATTAAGGGATGGACATCTATAATATAGGTAAAGAAAATCAGAAAAAAGCAGGGGTTGCAATTCTATTTGCAGATGCAATAGGTTTTAAACTAACAAAGATAAGGAAAGATAAGGATGGACACTACATATTTGTCAAGGGAAACACTCAACATGAAGAGGTTTTGATATGTAACATTTACGCAACCTATCAGAATGCTCCTCAGATTATAAACCAAACCCTAACAGATATGAACAATTTGATATCTTCCTGCACTATAATAGTTGGAGATGTTAATGGCCCTTTGGCAGTGTTGGATAGATCTACTAAAAAGCAAATAAACCAAGAAATAATAAAATTAAACTTGACCCTAGAACAAATGTACTTAGCAGATGTCTACAGAACATTTCATCCTAATCAAACTGAATACACATTCTTCTCATCAGCCCATAGATCGTCTTTCAAAGCTGATTACATCTTAGGTCACAAGTCTAACCTCAGCAAATTCAAAAGACTAGAAATTATTCCTTGTATTTTCTCAGGCCATCACAGAATAAAAGTTGAACTCAATAGCAACTGGAATCCTTATACTCAAACAAAGTCATGGAAACTAAATACCCTTATGCTAAATAATAGCTGGGTCAAAGATGAGATTGAGAAGGAAATCACCAAATTAATGGAACAAAATGATAATTAAGACATTAATTATCAAAACCTGTGGGATACTGCAAAAGCAGTCCTAACAGGGAAATTTATAGCATTGGAAGCCTTCACCAAGAAAACAGAAAGAGAGAAGTCAACAACTAAATGGGTCATCCCAAGCAACTGGAAAAGGAACAACATTCCAACCCCTAACATAGCAGAAGAAAAGAAGTATCCAAAAAAGATCAGAATTAAATGAAATGGAAAACAAAACAATCATTCAGAAAATCACCAAATCAAAAGGTTGGTTTTTTGAAAAGATTAACAAAATTAATTAACTTTTGCCTAACCCAACCAGAAACAGAACAGTAAAATCCCTAATATTGTCAATCAGAAAATGAGAAATAACAACTGACATCTCAGAAATTCAAAAAAAAAAAATCCTTAATGATTACTACAAAAAACTCTATTCTCAGAAATATGAAAATCTGAAGGAAATGGACCAATACCTGGAAGCATGTCATCTAAACTCAGATAGAAAGAATTAGAAATTTTTAATAGACCTGTATCAAGCACTGAAATAGCACCAACTATATGAAACTTCCCCAAAAAGAAAAGTCTGTGACCAAATGGCTTCACATCAGAATTCTACCAAACCTTTAAAGAGGAACTAGTACCTATATTACATAGAAAAAGAAGAAATACTTCCCAACACATTCTATGGAGCAAATATCACCCAGATACCCAAGCCAGGAAAAGACCCAACAAAGAAATTATAGACCAATATCATTAATGAATATTGATGCAAAAATATTCAATAAGATCCTAGCAAACACAATTCAACACATCAAAAAAATTATACACCATGACCAAGTTACTAAGTTGGTTTTATTCCAGGTTACAAGGTTGATTCAACATATGCAAATCTATAGATATAATACATCACATAAATAAAATAAAAACCAAAACCATGTAATTCTCTCAATTGATGCATAAAAGCTTTTGATAATATCCAGCATCTTTTATGATCAGAACACTTCAGTAAATAGGCTTAAACATTTGTTAAATTGTTACAGGCATTCTATAGCAATCCTACAGCCAATATCATATTTAATGGAGTAAAATTAAAATCATTTCCACTCAGATCTGAAACTAGACAAGGATACCCATTGTCTCCACTGCTATTCAACATAGTAATATTGGTACAAGAAGTCTTAGCCATAGCAATCAGGCAAGAGAAAGCAATCAAGGGTATCCAAATAGGGTCAGAGGAGAACAAACTCTCAGTCTTCACTGATGATATGATACTATATCTGGAAAATCCCAAGGAACTCAACTACAAAACTCTTAGAACTAATCAAGGAATATAGCAGCATCTCAGAATACAAAATCAATACTTACAAATAAGTAGCTTTTATATATGCCAACAATAGTCAAGACTCTATTCATTTTATAGTAGTGCCAAGGAAGATAAGATATATGGGAATTTACCGAACAAAGGATGTGAAATATCTCCATAAACAGAACTATGAAACTCTGAGGAAAGAAATAACTGAAGAAATGGTAAAAGATACCTATGCTCATGGCTGGGAAGTATCAACATTTTTAAAAGGTCCATATTTCCCAAAGCAATATACAGATTTAAAGCAAAATTAAAGCACTATTGTCATACTTTAAAGAGCTTGAAAAAAATAGTACTTCATTTCTGGAATCAGAAAAAACCTTGAATAGCCAATACATTACTCAGAAATAAACACGAATCAGGAAATACTACAGTACCAGACTTTAGGCTGTATTATAAATCCATAGTGATCAAAACAGCATGATATTGGCATAAAAATAGAGAGGTAGATTTATGGAACAGAATAGAGAACCAAGAGATAAACCCAGTCTCTTATTCTCATTTGGGGAAAGATTATCAAAAGCATTAATTTGGGGAAAGATTCCCTATTTAACGAATGGTGTTGGGTGCAATAGCTGGTGACATATAGAAGACTGAAACTAAGCCCTCACCTTTCACAATTAACAAAAATTGATTCACATTGGATAAAAGATTTAAACTTAAGACATGAAACTACAAAGATACTAGGAGAGAGTACAGGGAAAACACTTGAAGAAATAGGCCTGGGAGAATATTTTTATGAGGAGGACCCCCTGGGCAATTGAAGATACACCAAAAATATATTACTGGGATGTGATCAAACTAAAAAGGTTCGGCACAGCCAAGGGCACAGTACATAAAACAAACAGACAGCCCTCGGAACAGGAGAATATATTTGCAGGTTATGTTTCTGACAAAGGTTTGATAACTAGAATCTATAGGAAACACAAACTTCTTAATAAGAAAAGGATAAATAATTCGATTTAATTATGGGTAAGAGACTTGTACAGAAGTTTCTCTGAAGAAGACAGGCACATGGCCTAAAAACATAAAAAAAATGCTCATCATTTTAAATCAACAGAGGAATGCAAATCAAGACCACTTTGAGATATCATCTAACTCCAGTAAGATTAGCCCACATCAAAAAACCCCCAAACTACAGATGTCGGCATGGATGTGGAGAGAAGGGAACACTTCCACACTGCTGATGGGAATGCAATCTAATACAACCATTTTGGAAAGAAGTTTGAAGAATACTTAAGGCACTAAAAGTAGACCCACTGTTCGATCTTGCAATTCCTCTACTAGGTATATACCCAGATGATCAAAAATAATTTTACAACAAAGACATTTGCACCAGAATGTTTATTGCAGCCCAATTTATAATTGCCAAGACATGGAAACAGCCAAGTGCCCATTGACCGACGAATGGATTAACAGATTGTGATATATATAATGGAATACTATACAGTCATAAAGAAAGATCAAGACTTCGCATCTTTTATCTTGACCTGGTTGGAGCTGGAACATATTTTTCCCATTAAAGTATCTCAAGAATGGAAGAAAAATTACCTGATGTGCTCAATACTATTACGAAACCAATATATAATCACCCACACTTTCATATGAAGGATAAAACACAACTATAGTCCAGAATAAAGGAGGGAAGAGGTAAGAGAAGGGAGGGGAAGAAGGAGGAAGTAGGGTATTTGGTGGGACATTACCTAATGTGCATAATGCAAGGGTACATGTCAAAGCTATTAAGAATAGAATAAAAATGTCTAAACACAACAAATAAGTAAGTGAGGTGAAGGTTATGTTAATCAGTTTGATGTAAGAATTCCAAATTGTACATATAATCAGTACATTGTACCCCATAAATGCATTAATATACACATTTACAATTAAAATAAATTAAAAAAAAAATCTAGTAGCAACATGATGACCAGCGAGTCAGTAAACTCTCCAGTAATAAATGTGCTCTACTTCATTTAGATCTGTGCAGATCTTTGTTATTTGTTTTCTTCTGCTGCCTTTGGGTTTGGTTTACTCTTCCTTTCCTAGTTCCTAGAGATGTGATATAAGGTTGTTAATCTGTAATCCCTGTGATATCCACAACATATAAGGAACATAAACAGTTCAATACTAAAACACCCAATGAGCTGATTTAAAAACAGTCAAAGCACTGAATAGAAATTCATCAAGAGAACATATACATATGTCCAACAGGCATAAAATACTCCT
>NW_003852454.1:11445626-11452392 GCF_000181295.1 Otolemur garnettii | reverse complement strand
ATGGATAAAGAACATGTGGCATGTTCAGACAACAGAAGACTATTCAGCCTTATGAAAGAATATTCTGCAACATGTATGATCCTTGAGGATATTATGCAACATGGAATCAGCTAATCACAAAAAGGCCAATAGTGCATGATTCTACTCCTATGATGATCTGAAATACCAAAATCCAAAGAAAACGACAGGCATAGTGGTTATATAGCATTGAAGAGGAAAGAAAATAGGCAGTTGCTAACCTATGGGCATTAGTTTCAGTCAGTCAAGGTGAATAAACTCTGGAGATGTGCTAAACCTCATGGTACCCCTTGTCAACAGTAAGGTATATTATCTGTTAAGAAGGCAAACATCATGGTAAGTGTTCTTATCACACACACACAAAAAATAGATTTTTACACAAAGATACATAAGAACCAGGCACTACACTGCAACTTGACAGACCACTACACTGCAACTTGTCAAAGGCCATATCTGAGAAGTGATTGCATAAATCATACAGCCCCCACCCACTGAGAAGGGAGGCCAGAGCCAGCCCTACTCTCTGGGACCCAGGTGCTGTGGGAGGAATTTTCTTGCCCACCTGAAGAGCTCCCTCCCCACCATTGATTCCTCTACCAGGGAGTGACCTATCCCAAACTATTCACATGAGGGTGCATATCCATAGGGCTCAGGGATGGAACTTCAAGCTCAGGGAAAGAGCACATAGTAGAACAGAACCACCTCTGGCTTCCCCACTCAGACTGCGGGGAGGTTTAGTGATCTGTGTACACTCTGTGAGTCTGTGTGGATACAACCCATATCTTTTGGACTCCCACTCCTGGTATGCAGGACAGAACAGTGTCACAGCTACATGGGACATGGGCAAAGTGTGCTCAGAAAACTCATACCAGGCCTGGTCAGAAGAGCACAGCTGCCTATGCACAGCCTCATGTGCCAGGATTCAAATGCAAACTCTACTCCTTCCTGCTGTGTGACCTTGGCTACTCTACTTTACTGCTGGGGCTCAGAATACCCAACACAAATCAGGCATGGTGATGACTTCAGGTCAGTCAGGTGGCTGTGAAGATAAATGACTTAGATCACAGGTGGTATAAGTGAGTCACTACATTTTCTCTAGGGCAGTGGTCCTCAACCTTCCTAATGCCTCCTAGTGCTGTGACCCTTTAATATAGTTCCTCATGTTATGGTGACCACGAGCCATAAAATTATTTTCATTGCTTCTTCATAAGTATAATTTTGCTAGTTATGAATCATAATGTAAATATCTGATATGCAGGATGTATTTTCATTGTTATAAAAGAGTTGCAACCCACAGGTTGAGAGCCGCTACTCTAGGTCAGTGTCCTGGGAACTGGGATATTACCTTAGCACTTCATTAAAACTCACACATGAAAGGGCAAAGGGAACTGGAAAAAGATCCACATAGTACCCTAGACCTCAATGAGGGTGTCTCCTAAGGCAGGATGGCAAAGAATAAAGAGACCCCAAACCACTCAGTGGTCAGAGGGGCTCAACAGTTAAGACAAATGAACTGGATCCACCTAGACCCTGGAGAGGCTGCATCTGAGCCTGAGGTCAGAATAAGGAGGGCATAGGGGCCACAAGTTCAGACACTATCCCTGACCAACTGAATCCAGCCGAAGAAAGTGCTGAACTGGCAGGGGCCTGAATCCCAAGGAGGTCTCCTGCCACCCTGAAGTGTCTGTGTTCTTCCCACCAACCTGGGTACAGGGTGGTCTACCTGCCAAGCTTGAGATGAGGGACTTGTGGGCCAGAACTCAGAGCGACTGTATCAGGCAAAAAGACCCCAACTGGTGCCTCAGAGAAGGCATAAAAATATCACTTGCCATCTGACAGGTGATGGACATGTCCTGGGAAAACCTAAGGGTAGAGGAAGGTGAGGAAATGAAGGTGAAGTATCCTTTTGAAAAAAATATTTTCTTATTAAATAATAGCTGTTTACATTAATGCAATTGTAGGGTACAATGTGCTGGGTTTACATACAATTTTAAATACTTTCATCAAATTGCTTAATATAGGCTTCACCTCATTTTCTTAGTTATTGTGTTAAACTTTTATATTCAATATTTAGTAGATTTAACATGTACCCTTGTAAAATGCACTGTAGGTATGGTTCCACCAACTACCCTCCCTTCACCAATCCTTACCCCTATCCATCCCTCCCCCTCCTCTTTCCCCTTCATCTTGGGCTATAGTTGGGTTATAGCTTTCATATGGAAGTGTGGGTGCATATAAATTAGTTTCATGGGCTGAGTTCATTGGATACTTTTTCTTTCATTTTTGAGATAATTTGCTAAGAAAAATATATTCCAGCTTCATCCATGTAAACATAAGAGAAATAAAGTCTCTATCTATTAAGGCTGCATAATGTACCATGGTTTACATATATCACAATTTATTAATCCACTCATGGGTCAATGGGCACTTGGGCTTCTTCCACAACTTAGCAATTATGAATTGAGCTGAAATGAACAATCTGGTGAAAATAATCTTTGTAAGTAATTTTTTGATCTTTTACCAATATACACCTAGTAGAGGTATTGTAGGATCAAATGGCAGGTCTACTTCTAGATCCCTGAGTAATCTCCATACTTCTCTCCAAAAGGGACATATTCGCTTGCACTCCCACTAGCAGTGTGGAAGTGTTCCCTTTTCTTCACATTCACACCAACATCTGGTGTGAATTTTGGAATTTGTTATGTGAGTCACTCTTAGTGGAGTTAGATGATATCTCAAACTGGTTTTCATATGCATTTCCCTGATGATTAAAGATGATGAACGTTTTTTCATGTATCTGTAGGCCATGCACCTATCTTCTTCATATAAGCTTGTGTTTGAGTCCCTTGCCCATAATGAACTGGGATTTCTTTTTCTTTTCTTATTAATAAATTTGAGTTCTCTGTGGATTCTGGGTCTCAAAATGTTGTCAGAAGCATAACCTGCAAATATCCTCTCCCATTCTGAGGGCTTTCTGTTTCCTTTATTTACTGTGTTCTTGGCTGTGCAGAAGCTTTTTAGTTTGATCAGATCCCAGTAATGTATTTTTGGTGTTACTTCAATTGCTTGGGGGAGTCCTCCTCATAGAGTATTCCCCAGGCCAATTTCTTCAAGTGTTTCTCCTGCAGTCTCTCCAAGAATCTTTATAGTTTCATGTATTAAGTTTAAATCTTTTATCCAGTGAGAGTCAATTGTTGTTAATGATGAAAGGTATGGCTCCAGTTTCAGTATTTTGTAAGTTGCCACCCAATTCTCCAAGCACCATTTGTTAAATAGGGAATCTTTCCCCCAAGTTATATTTTTGGTGGGCTTATCAAAGATCAAATGATGATAAGTGTCTGGGTTCATCTCTTGGTTCTCAATTCTGTTCCATACATCTACCTCTCTATTTTTGTGCCAGTACCATGCTGTTTTGATCACTATAGATTTATAGTATAGTTTGAAGTCTAGTAGTGAGATTCCTCCTGATTTGTTTTTATTTCTGAGTAATGTCTTGGCTATTCAAGGTTTTTTCTGGTTCCATATAAAACAAAGTACTATTTTTCCCTGACCTTTAAATTATGATGGTGGTGCTTTGCTAGGGATTGCATTAAATTTGTAACTTGTGTTGAGTAATATGGACATTTTAACAATATTGATTCTTCCCAGCCATGAGCATGGTATGTTTCTCTATTTGTTAACATCTTCAGCTATTTCTTTTCTCAGAGTTTCATAATTCTATTTATAGAAGTCTCTCACTTCCTTTGTTAGGTAAATTCCCAAATATTTCATCTTCTTTGGCACAACTGTAAATGGAACAGAGTCCTTGACTGTTTTTTCAGCTTGCCTATTATTGGTATATATAAAAGCTACTGATTAGTGAGTATTGATTTTGTATCCTTAGACTGTACTGTATTCCTTGATCACTTCTAAGAGTTTAGTAGCTGAGTTCCCGGGTTTTCCAGGTATAAAATCATATCATATGCAAAGAGTGAAAGTGTGATCTCCTCTGATTCTATCTGTTCCCTTGATCACCTTCTCTTGCCTGATGGCTAAGACTTTCATTACAATGTTAAAAAGCAATGGAGACAAAGGGCAACCTTGTCTGGTTCCTGATCTGAGTGGAATGTTTTCAATTTTACTCCATTCAATATGATATTGGCTGTGAGTTTGCTGTAGAGAGCCTCTATCAGTTTAAGAAAAGTCCCTTCTATACCTATTTTATTAAGTGTTCTGATGAAGAAAGGATATTGGATATTGTCAAAAACCTTTTTCTGCATCAGTTGAGAGAATCATATGGTCTTTATTTTTTGTTTATGTGATTTTTTATATTTATAGATTTACATATATTGAATCAACCTTGAGACACTGGAATAAAACCCACTTGGTCATGGTGTATAATTTGTTTGATATGTTGCTGGATTCTCTTTGCTAAGATCTTATTGAATATTTTGAATCTATGTTCATCAAAGACATTGGTCTATAATTTTCTTTTCTTGTTGGGTCTTTTCCTGATTTAGGGAATTAGGGTGATATTTGCTTCACAGAATGTGTTGGGAAGTATTCCTTTTTGTTTTATGTTTTGGAAAAGGTTAAGTAATACAGGTTCTAGTTCCTCTTTAAAGGTTTGGTAGAATTCTGATGTGAAGCCATCTGGTCCTGGGCTCTTCTTTTTGGGAGATTTCATATAGTTGATTCTATTTCAATACTTGCTATGGGTCTGTTCAGCATTTACAATTCTTTCTGATTAAGTCTAGAAAGTTGGCATGCTTCCAGGTATTGGTCAATTTCTTTCAGATTTTCATATTTCTGAGAATAAAGTTTTTTGTTGTATTCATTAAGGATTCTTTGAATTTCTGAGATGTCTGTTGTTATTTCACCTTTGTCATTTCTGATTGATGATATTAGGGACTTTAATTTTCTATTTTTGGTTAGGTTGGCCAAAGGTTTATCAAATTTGTTGAATTTTTCAAAAAAACAACTTTTTGATTCATTGATCTTTTGAGTAATTCTTTTGTTTTTGATTTCATTAAATTCTGCTCTAATTTTAGTTATTTATTTTCTTCTGCTTGGTTTGGGAGTGGAATGTTCTTCTTTTTCCAGTTGCTTAAGATGTCCCATTAAATTATTGATTTCGTTTCTTTCCATTCTCTTGAGGATGTCTTTCAATGCTACAAATTTCCCTCTGAGGACTTCATGTCTTCATTATGGTTTTGTCCCAATAATTTGGAAATTTCCTTCTTAATCTTATCTATGACCCAGCTATCATTCTGCATAAGGTTATTTAGTTTTCATGTCTCTGTATGAGTATGCAGATACCTGTTATTGGTGAGTTCAAATTTTCTTGTGTGATGATCAGAGAAAATACAAGGAATAATTTCTATACTATTAAATTGCTGAGGTTATACTTGTGACCTAAGATGTGTTCAAGTTTGGAGGATGTTCCATGGGCTGATGAGAAGAATGTGTATTCAGTTTTGTTAGGATGAAATGTTCTGTAGATGTCTGTTAAATTCAATTGTTGTATGGCGAAATTTAAGTCCAAAATTTCTTAGCTTGTTTTCTTATTGGAAACTATCCAATAACATAGTCTGCAAATGTTCTATCCAACACTGACAAAGGGGTGTTAACATCTCCAACCATTATGGTACTAGAAGATATTAAATTGCTTGTGTGTATTAGAGTCTCCCTTATAAATTGAGGAGCATTCTGGTTGAATACATAAATGTTAATAATTGAAATATCATCATGTTGAGTGTTTCCCTTAACAAATATGAAATGACTATCTTTGTTTTTCCTTACTTTTATTGGTTTAAAGCCTAATGTACCTGCAAATAAAATTGCAACACCTGCTTTTTTCTAATTTCCATTTGCCTGGATTATAGATGTCTATCCCTTCACCCAGAGTCTATATTTATCCTTTAAGGTAAGATGAGATTCTTGTATGCAGCAGATATCTGGCCTGAGTTTTTGTATCCAGTCAGCCAACGTGTGCCACTGAAAAGGACAGTTCAAGCTGTTCACATTAATTTAGAATATTATAAGCCTGGTAATATTTGGGGTGTCAAGTTTTTTTAAAGTCCAGTGGACATTTTAAATCTTTTTACTACCATACAAATTGGGTTTTGGTCAAGAATTTCAGAGTGGGCTCGGCACCTATAGCTCAACCGGCTAAGGCACCAGCCACATACACCTAAGGTGGCGGGTTCGAATCCCCAGCCCGGACCCGCCAAACAACAATGACGGCTGCAACCAAAAAAAGCCGGGCGTTGTGGCGGGCGCCTGTGGTCCCAGCTACTTGGGAGGCGGAGGCAAGAGACTCGCTTGAGCCCAGGAGTTGGAGGTTGCTGTGAGCTGTAATGCCACGGCACTCTACCCAGGGGGACAGCTTGAGGCTCTGTCTCAAAAAAAAAAAAAAAAAAAGAATTTCAGAGTGAGTTTACTTTGGTAGTAGAGCATTGTGTTGATTGTTATGGAGGAAGGGGCTGAGGATATTCTGTTGAGCTGGCTTGATTAGAAAAAATTTCTTCAACATGTCTATGTCATTAAAAGTACTTAAATAATCCATCATAAATGAAGCTCAATTTAGCTGGATACAGGAATCTGGGCTGAAAGTTCTTTTGTTTTAAGAGGTTGAAAGTTGATGACCATCTTTTTCTGGCTTGAAAGATTTCAGCAGAGAGATCTACACTCATTCTAATATTCTTCCCCTTGTAGGTTATGATTTTCTTACATCTGGCTGCTTGCAGATTTTGTCCTTCATATTAAC
>NW_003852454.1:11442427-11445569 GCF_000181295.1 Otolemur garnettii | reverse complement strand
GGCTACTGAAACTGTCTGCTATCTGAATTTCAGTATCTCTTGCCATGCTTGGGATGTTCTCTTCAATTATCTCTTGGAGTAGAGTATCTGTGCTTTTTGGACCATCCTCTTCTCCTTCAGGGATTCCTATAACGTGAATGTTTGCTCTTTGGAGTGGTCCCACAATTCTCTCAGGGAATGATCCGTTTTTGCTCTCCACTTCTCTTTCACTTTGAGCATTTGGGAGCAATCAAAAGCTTTGTCTTCAGTGTAAGAGATCCTTTCTTCTGCCTGCTCCATTCTGTTATTGAGGGATTCTACTGTATTTCCCATATCTTTGAGGCTGCAAATTCTTGCCTCAATGTGTCAAAATCTTTGGTGATTTTATCTTTGAATTAATTGAATTGAGACAAATTTTGAATTGCTCCTTGAATTTCTAATTCCAACTTCACCTCCATTCTGTTAATCTTATTTGCAATCCAAATTCTGAATTCGATTTCTGACATCTCAGCCATTTAGTTATGAATGGGATCTTCTGTTGTGTCTCCTGTGTCAGTCCTTGGGGCAGCTGATTACTGTGATTTCTCATGTTGCCAGAGTCCTTCTCCTCATTCTTCCCCATGATGATTTTTCACTGTTTGGCTAGGGAAGGTGATAAGCTGAAATTAAATTGAGGGCTCCTGGATTTGTAATCAACCAGCCCATTACCAAAGAACTGGGACTGGTGAGTGTACCTTTTCCCCTAGAGCTTTACAAAGTCCCATTCAGTACTATAGTCTGAATCTCTGGGGACCGGCTTGGTGTGGTGGGGCTAGATGGCTATGACCTGTATTCAGGTGATCTCTGTCCAATCTCAGTGACTGTCTTTGGGCTGAAATCTCAGCTATGGTGATATATAAGCAACTAAGACACCACCCCCCCCTACACACACTGATGACAAATGGAAGAAGAGAATCCACATTCTCAAAACAACACAACCAGGTAGAACTTTGGTGGGTCCTGGGTCATCAGCCCAGGTCAAGAGTTCTACACCAATTGTACCAGTCAACAAAAACACCAATCAGGTAGGAGAGTTCAAAAGGTCTTGAGCATCTAGACAGTAGGGGTCTCCTGGCCCCTCAAGTATAACTCACTGTGGTGCTCTGTGGAGTCAGAAAGGACTGCCCAGCAAAATAGTCCAGGAGGGCTAGTGCCTCCTTCCCTGCCTTGCACCTCTGTCAAACCCAGGTACTGTTAGTTCCATAAGCTATAGCCCAGTTCCCTACAATGAGCAAATGTGCCAGGGATTTTGGCCTGCCAGTGTCAGAGGGAAGTCAATGCCTTGTTGGCCTAGTGACCATACTCTGCCACCAGCCAGCTGGGGGAGTTGAAGTCTAATTACCTCAGGTACTCAATGAAACTCAGGAGTGTTCCACCTGAGCTCATTCCAAACCAGAGATTAACAATGCAAAAAATGTTTTTCTCCCTCAGATACTGTGCCTCTGCCCCAGCTGTTCTGCTCCTCTAGTATCCCTACAATGCAAAATCTAGCTGTCTCCTGAAGTCCACAGAATTGGGGAGGTGTCTCCCTGAAATTTGCCCCTGGGAGATCACTCTATTAATGCTGCTGATAGGTGGGAGGTGTCTCCACTTGGGTTCCCATGCCTCAGTGGTTCCTGAGCCTCCACCCGTCATTTGGAGACCCATGTCTCCACCCACTACTGAGTCGCTCTTTCTCAGAGCCAAGCCAGACACCATTTGCCCTGAGCTTTTCTGAACTGTTACTGGATTCAGAGTTACAGTGTAGCTACACTACCTCAGACCATGCAATGCCCAGTCTTAACAAACAACCCTGAACATTCTGGTCTCTGCAGGAGTTGGGCTTCTAGGGTGGATTGCAGTTCATAGTGACTGGGAAAATATTTGTTCAACCTTCATGCCAGACAAGAGAATGTCCAGGCTCATAGCGGGGACTCTCTGGAGAAGGAGCCCCAGCTTCCAGCAACTTGTTTCCATGGGGTGAGTGAAGAGGACCTTAGTTCACCACTCACTAGTAGAGATCTCACAACAAGCAAGCAAGCAACTCTCTTTGGGGAGGGGATGGACATGGGGTGAGTTCTGTAACTGAAATTTGTTTCCTTTGAGTTGCAGTTTGCCCCAGCAGAGAAGATGTGCAATTATCAATCTCTTCTCTCAGCTTGGCTCTCACCCTTCAGCTTTATTGCATTCTTTCTGGCTGTTATTTCTCCCTCTGGATGAGATATTCTGTGGAATGCTGGCTGTAGTTGGATATCATCTCCTATTCCCCTTTGCTCTTGTCAAATGTAAAAATTGGAGTTAGGGAAAATACCCAACTCGAGGTTTTAGCCGATCACAAGGCACATTTAAACAAAATGAACAAACAAACAAAAAAGACACACAAACAGACACACACACAAAAAATCAAAAACAAAAACAAACAAAAAACCTTGAATAGCCTGATGTAAGCACTCTCAAAAACCATAAGAGGAATGGGAGGGCTCAGCACCTGTATCCCAGTGTCCCAAGCCCACCAACTCTACACACACCAGATTTGGCAGGCTTAAACCCAGCCCAGGGCCCACCAAACAACAATGACAACCACAACCAAAAAACAGCCGGGTACTGTGGTGGGTGCCTGCAGTCACAGCCACCTGGGATGTTGAGGCAAGAGAACAGCTCAGCCCAAGAGAGTTAGAGGTTTCCATGAGCTGTGACACCACAGCATTCGACTGAATGCAACATAGTGAGACTCTGTCTAAGAAAAAAAAAAAAGAAAGCAGGGGGAAAAATGATATGATTTAAAAAATTGTTAACAATAACACATACAAGAAGGAAAAGAGAAAGAAAAAGGGAAAAAAGCAAAAGAACAAGCAAAGAGAGATAAAAGGAAAGAAAATTGCATATATATATATATATAAATATAACATAGCCCATAGGGTTCCAGTTTAGTAGTAATGTATTTATGTTGCAAATATACTTTCTGGACACCAGGTGGCACTATGAGTGGTTCCCAGGCTTATACCTGTCTCCCACCTTAAGTACTTGGTGTTTACCGGATTGCCCACTTGGCCCCTCCACGCAACTGAACTGTTGATTCCACTAATCTCAAAAAATTTTCCCAGGCAGGTTTCACAAATTCTCCCTGCAACAGTTCCCGTGAAGT
>NW_003852454.1:11436634-11442232 GCF_000181295.1 Otolemur garnettii | reverse complement strand
GGTGCCTCACCTAATGGCACCCCGCTCAGGCCGTCTAACTCTGCTCAGGAGTCCACATTTCACCAATCTTTCCACACAATACCTAGTTTCCCCATGAACTGGGAACTGCAATCCTCCATGGTGGGGCTGGTTACTGCAGCTGCTGCTTGTAGCTGATGCAGCTGTGTGGCAGAACCTTTCCTGGCAGTCTCCACAGCTCCAGATCCAAGTGCAGCAATCCACCACTTTGCTGCACATCCTAAACTGCCACTCCACATCAATGTTCCACACCAGGAATGATCTAGCCCACTTACTCTCACCTGTTGTTCCAGAAGAGCTGAGCTAAACGTTCTTCTCATCTGCCATCATGCTCTGCCTCCAAGGTGAAGTCTCCTGTCCTGCCTCCTGCTCATCTCAGGTCCAGAGGAGCTTCTGGGGTGAGGATCTGTCCCCTGGCTCAGCAAAGCCACACACTCCCAGGCTCAGAGGGCCAATGCTAAAGGCACCACGGAGGGAGTGTCTGCACACCAAGGATCAAGCAGGTGTTGCAGTTCAGGGCTGGTTCTCTGGAGATTCTGCTGCTTGGTGCACAGTAGCCCACCCCTAACTGTAGCACAGCATGATCTGTGCCTCAGGCAGGGAATGAGCCCTCCCACCCAGCCTGCGGATCAATGTAGGTGGCACAGCAGGGCCTTCAGGGCCCAGCAGAACCCCTTGTGAGAGGCTGAAGGTAGAGACAATTCTGGGTGTAACTTGTCAAAAGCCAAGAGGCAAGAACCATCTCAGCAGGTACCAGGGGCCTCATCCCTTCACTCCCCATCAGAGATCAGAGCCCCTTTGTGGACAGACACTTGGTGGATGCCCTCAAGAACCAGCCTCCCCAGGCTTCTGGTGGGGCCAGTGGGACCCAGGGACACCACAGACCTGACCTTGTGAGAGTGTCTGAAAGCAGTGTTCTGGTCAGCGCACAGGCTCTCCCAACCCATCCTATGGCCTGATAAGAGACACAGCAGTAAGATGAAGCCAGTGAACATCTCCAGCTTCCCTCTATTGGTCCATAGATGTCACAGGGAAATGCCCTGACACTCTCTAGAGAAGGGAGAGAATGTGAGAAATCCAGAATGGGTCCCAGAGACAAAGCAGGAGCAGGAGCACCCGTGGTGCAAGGGGACTCTTACCAACCTTCCAGCTTCCCTGAAAGATGGTGGGGTTTGTTGTAAGCAGAGTTCTCAGGCCCAGACGCCCACTAAAATCTCCCCGGGTGAGGCTTGTTGGTGCAGGGCTCAGACTGGTGCACCTTAGGGTCACTAAAGAGGGCTGGCCCCACAGTACATGCTCCTGATGGAAGGCAACAGATTTGCTCCAACCACAGCATCACCTGTGGTGTCTTCTTGCCAAATTGATTCAGATTGAACAAAGTAGAGGCTATATTTAAAACAAAAATTTTATTTTTCAACATTCGAAAAGCTCAGTAAATGCTTTATATCTGGGTTAGTGAATGGTAAGAGTGTTGGGCTGGGCCCACACCACCAGGAAGCAGGCACCCACAAAGGCGCCCCCCTAGTCTGTGTACCCCTGTGTGATGTGGCCCTGGAGGCCGGAGCCACAGCCAACGAGAAGAGGAGCTCGGGGGGCGGGGGGCTGCAGCAGCACCAACCACTCCAAGACGACGGCAGCCACCCCAGCCAGTCAGGGTCTGTCCCCACCCCCACCCCCGTAGGGGCTCCAGTGCCTGAGGGAGGAGATGCACACTCTCAGCCCCCCACTTCTCTCTTCCTACCTGGCTAGCTTCTCTCCTTGACGGGTAGAGCCAGAGCAGCTGGGCCTGGGAAGAGACAGACTTCTCTGGCCCCAGATTCTCCTCCTAATAGGACAGAGAGTGAGGGGAGGGCTAGGAGGTGGGGCCTAGGAACCAAAGTACTGGCTTGGGGATGTTCTCCAGTCGGAATAGAATGTGAGGAGCCCCTACTGGCCTTGCCCTGACCTGGACAACCTGGGTCTATTATACTGTCATTAAACTTGCAAATTTGGGCCCCTATGTGTTCTTGGAGAGGATTCCTGCTAGGAAGAGGGGTTTTTTTGTGTAAGTTCAACCTGTCATTACTCCAAAGGCAACAGGTGACAGCTCATCCTGCCCAGGAAAAGCCAGGATATATCAGGTAGGTGAGTTAGCAAAAAGAAAAGACAGCGAGTGCTCAGACTTGGGGTTTCCTCTCAACTTAGTGGGAGGGACTCATCTCACTCTTGAGATCATTCTCCTCATACTTTGTGTGCTTTTGTTCTATAATAAGTGTATGTAGACACTGCTCTGTATTTGCGGTCACTCCATCGTCAACTAGGCAAGAGTGCTCATTCTTGGCACTGGTATTCATGATCCAGAAAACACTCTCCTCCACAGGGACCTAACATTTTGGGGATTTCCTATAGCTTTCTGGGACCCCTCTAGCTCAGGTAAGGAAAGATGATGACAGGATGTGTCTGTGGGAAGCTACCTTTTGTAATTTTTTTCAGCCTGCTTTTTGCGTTTGTTGGAGACTGAAAATGTGTGTGCGCGCGCCCGTGTGTGTGTGTGTGTGTGTGTAAGAGGCTGCTTTGTGTGTTAGTAGGAGGCTGCTTTAGTAGCACTGTTTTCAGAGTGTCCTGTTTCACTGTGATTATCTTTAACTTTCAGAAACTCTGTTTCTCTCCTCCCCACCCTCACCCTCAGGTGGAAGGTAAATTACAAGCCCCTGTGTATTCTAGGGTTTCTCTGGTTAAGTTTTGTGCTGGCTGTTTTTCTGGTGTTTCCCAGTTGCCCCACCCCCAACTACAAAGCTGTGCTCTGTATATTGCAACATTTGTATCTCTGTGCTTTATCTTCCTCTGCGAGCCTTTGTGTTTTTGTTTTTCAGCTTCACTAACTGTGGTTTTGCTGTTTTGGGCATGAATTCTTGGTGAACTTTTTTTGAGGAAAGGAAGGTTGGAAATTTTTTCTCACTAAGTTCTCTGCTGTGCTTAGCAGCTTTCCTACCCTGAATTCTGACAAAAAGCTTGTTAGAGATGGGAATGTTTTAGGGGATATCACAGGGGACTCAGGAACTAACATAGCTAAATTAGAAGACCTAAAGAGAAACAGCTTATTTTCTTTTGTGGCTCATGATTGGACTTTGGGCAAAAAGTTTGGTTTGGTTTTATGGATTTTTTTTTTTAATTATTGTGGATTCATTGAGCATACAAAGAACCAGGTAAAATTGATTGCATTTGTTAGGTAAAGGCCCTCTTATAATCGTGTCCCACCCCCAAAATGTGTGTCACACACCGTGAATCCCCCAGCTCCCTCCCTCCTTCCCTCTCTGTGTTCTCCCCTTCCCCCCCCCACCATGTACTAAGTCCTTAACTCTCCTTGTTTCAGAAATGATTACATAGGATCATAGAATGCGTCTTCATTCTTGTGATGCTTTACTAAGTAGAATGTGTTCCACTTCCATCTAGGTTAAAACAAATGATATAAAGTCTCCATTTTTTTTAGTGGCTGAATAGTATTCCATGGTATATATATACCACAGCTTCTTAATCGATTCGTGGGTTTGTGGGCATTTAGGTTGTTTCCACATTTTGGCAGTTGTGAATTCAGCTGTGATAAACAATCTAGTGTAAGTGTCCTTATGGTCAAAGGATTTTCTTTTTTTCTTCTGGATAGATGCCCAGTAATGGGATTACAGTATCAAATGGGAGGTCTAGTTTGAGTACTTTGAAGTTTCTCCATACTTCTTTCCAAAAAGGTTGTATTAGTTTGCAGCCCACCAGCAATGTAAAAGTGTTCCCTTCTCCACATTCATGCTAGCATCTGTAGTTTTACTATTTTGTGATGTCAGCCATTCTGAGTGGGGTTAGTTGATATCTCAGGGTGGTTTTGATTTACATTTATTTACTAATTAGGGATAATGAACATTTTTTTCATGCGTTCATTAGCTTTTTATCTCTCTTCTTTAGAGAAGATTGTATCATCTCTCTTGCCCAGTGATATAAAGGATTGTTGGCCTTTTTCATGTTGATTAATTTGAGTTATCTGTAGATCCTGGTTACAGAGATCCACTTTTGTCTGACTCAAAATATGCAAATATCCTTTCCCGTTGTGTAGGTTGTCTATTTGCTTCTTTTGTTGTCTTGTTAGCTGTACAGAGCTTTTCAGTTTAATTAAGTCCCATTTGTGTTGCAATTGCCATGGAAGCCTTCATAAAGTCTTTCCACAGGCCGATATCTTCAAGTGTTTTTCCCATGCTTTCTTTGAGGATTTTTATCATTTTGTGTCTTAAATTTAGGTCTTTTGTCCATCTTGAAACAGTTTTTTGTCAGTGGATAAAGGTGCAGGTCCAGTTTTAGTCTTTTACATGTGAATTTCCAGTTCTCCCAGAACTATTTACTGAATAGGGATTCTTTTCTCCACTGTACATTCTTGTTTGGTTTATCACAGATTAGGTGGCTGTAAGATGTTAGTTTCATTTTGTGGTTTTCTATTCGGATCCAGATATCCAAGTCTCTATTTTTGTGCTGATATCATGCTGTTTTGATCAGTATGGCCTTGTAGTACAGCCTAAAGTCTGGTAAGCTGATGCCCTCAGCTTTGTTTTTATTACTAAGAATTGCCTTATAAACCCCCTATACAGGATTTTTTTCTTTCCATACAAAATGAAGAATTATTTGTTCCAAGTCTTGAAAGTACAATCTTGGTATTTTAATAGGGATGGCATTGAATCTGTAGATTACTTTGGGAAGTATAGACATTTTAACAATGTTGATTCTTCCCAGCCACAAGCATGCTATGTTCTTCCATTTGTTAGTATCTTCTGTTATTTCTTTTCTTAGGGTTTCACAAATTTCTTTACAGAAGTCCTTAACCTCTTTTGCTAGGTATATTCCTAGCTATTTCATTTTCTTTGAAGCTACTGTGAAGGGGATTCCTTTCTTAAATAGCTTCTCATCTTGGCTGTTATTGGCATATAAAAAGGCTACTGATTTGTGGACATTGATTTTATATCCTGAGACATTCTCTATTTTTTGATGACTTCCAGGAGTCTTGTGGTTGAGTCTTAGGGGTTAAGTATAAGATCATATCATTAGCAAAGAGGGAGAGTTTGACTCTGTTCTCATTTGGATGCTCTTTATTTCCTTCTCTTGCCTGATTCTATTGGCTAGAACTTCCAGAACTATGTTGAATAGAAGTGGCTAAATAGGAGAACCTTGTCTGTTCCAGTTCTAAGTGGAAAAGCTTTCAGTTTTACTCCATTCAGTAAAATATTAACTGTGTGTTTGTTGTACATGGCTTTCATCAGTTTAAGAGATGTGTTACCTGTGCCTATATTCTTTAGTGTTCTAATTATAAAAGGATGCTAGATTTTATCAAATGCTTTTTATGCATCTATTGAGAGGATAATGTGTTTCTTTTTGCTTGTGTTGATATGTGAATTACGTTTATGGACCTGTGTATTTTAAACCAACCTTACATCCCTGGAATGAAACCTACTTGATCATGATGTATGACTTTTTTGATGAGAAGCTGTAGTCTATTGGCTAGAATTTTGTTGAGAATATTTGCATCTATATTTATTAGTGAAATTGGTCTGAAGTTCTCCTTTTTAG
>NW_003852454.1:11429564-11436368 GCF_000181295.1 Otolemur garnettii | reverse complement strand
GAGATAACCTCTTGTATCTCTGTGGCATCTGTTGTTATTTCCCCTTCATCTTTTGTGATTGAGGCTACTAGAGATTTTACTTTTCTATTTCTAGTTACTATGGCCAAAGGTTTATCTATCTTATTTATTTTTTCAAAAAACCATGTCCTTGTTTAAATATCTGAATGAATTCTTCTTTTTTTTTTTCAATTTCATTAATCTCTGATTTAATTTTGGATACTTCTTTCCTTCTGCTGGGGTTAGACTTAGATTGTTCTTCTTTTACCAATTCCATAAAATGGTTTCTGATTTTGTTGATGAGGTGTCTTTCTGTTTTTCAGTCGTAGGCATCCAAAGTGATAAATTTTCCTCTCAGGACTGCTTTGCTGCTTCCCACAGGTTGGGTATCTTGTGTCATCGTTGTTCTTTTGCTCAAGGATGCTTATCTCTTCCTGAAGCCAACTATCATTCAGTGTAAGATTGTTTAATTTCCATGCCTTTGTGTGGAGTTGAACATTTTTATTGGAGTTGAGTCCTATATTTATTGACCTGTGGTCTGAGAAGATACAAGGTAAAATTTCAATTCTTTGGATTTTGTTGAGGTTTGATTTGTGTCCTAGGATATGATCAATTTTGGAGAATGCTCCATGGGCCGATAAGAAAAACGTATATTCTTTAGCTTTGGGATGGTGTGTTCTGTATATGTCTATCAAGAAAATTTGTTCTAGAGTCACATTTAAGTGCCTTGTATCCTTGTTTAGTTTCTGTTTAGAGGAACTGTCCAGCTCTGTAAGAGGAGTGTTAAAGTCTCCTGCTATTATGGTGTTATAGGATATCATATTGCTCAGACTAATAAAGTTCTGTTTCAGGAATCTGGGAGCATTTAAATTGGGTACATAAATATTTAGAATTGAAATGTATTCTTGTTTTTTTCTTTAGACCAATATGAAGTGTCTATGTTTGTCATTTTTGACTTTAGTTGTTTTAAAACCACTTGTATCTAAGGATAAGATTGCAACCCCTCTTTTCTTCTGAATTCCATTTGCTTGAAAAATTGTCTTCAATCCCTTAACCCTGAGTTTTAATTTGTCCTTCAAGCCAAGGTGTGTCTTCTGCACATAATAAATAGATGGCTTGTGGTTTTTTGTTTTTTTTTTTAATCCAATCAGCCAGCCTATGCCTTTTCAGTGGGGAATTCAGGCCATTAACACTTATTGAGAGAATTGATATGTATTGTGGTGTTCTATTCATCTTACTATGTGAAAGTACAGTGCTTAGTTTTATCTTTTGCATCATTGTGGAAGCTACGGTTTATCCTTTAGTTTCTAGGTGTTTATTTTGCTGGTGGTCCATTGTGATGGTCAGTGTGTAGAATAGGTCTAAGTATTTTTTGTAGAGCTGGTCTTTTGTGGCAACTTCCTCGATGTTTGCATGTCAGTAAAAGATTTGATTTCTCCGTCAATTTTAAAGGTTAGGTTAGCAGGATATAGAATTCTGGGCTGGAAATTATTCTGTTTAATTATATTAAAGATAGATGACCATTGTCTTCTGGCTTGAAAAGTTCCATTTGAGAAGTTCATAGTTACCCTGATGGATTCATCTCTGTAGGTCAATTGGCGCTTACTCCTGGCAACTTGCTGAATCTTCTCTTTTGTCTTGACTGTGACAAGTGTCTTAGAGAAACTCAATTTGAGTTGAGACCACCTGGGGTCAGATATCTTTCTGAAAGGAGTGTGTCAGAATCTTTGGTGATAGTTGGGAAATTTTCGTTTATGATATCATCTAATAGGGCTTCTCTGCCTCTGGGGCATTCTTCTTTCCCTTCTGGAATATCTATAGCTCTTGTGTTTGAACACTTCATGAATTCCCATAATTCTGTCAGTTAATGTTCTTTTTTCTCTCTCATTTTTTCTGTCTCTTTACTGCCTGAGTTAGTTCAAGAGCTTTATCATATAGGTCTGAGATTCTTTCTTCTGCATGATCTAATCTGTTATTGATACTTTCTACTGCATCTTTAAGTCCCTTGACTGATTCAATCTTTCAGCTCCACTATATTCTTTTGATATTCTTCACATCATTCTTCTATTATTTGGTTCTGTTTTTGGGTTTCCTTTTGGATATTTTCCACTTTCTCAGCAATTTCCTTCATTGTTTCTACCATGCATATTTTACATTTCCCTTCTGTCCTTTCTAGTATTTCTTTATAGGTAAAATCTTATGCCTTAGCTATCTCATGATCCCTTGGGGTAGGGGGTTGCTCTGTTCTGGTTTTTCATGTTGCCAGGATTTTTCTGCTATTTCTTCCTCATGAATGTTTTTTTTATTCTACTTTTCATTTTACTTCCTCCTGCTCTTTAAGTTACTATGCCTCTGACCTAAACTATTAAAATGCCTTTTTGATAAAGGACTAAAAGGATAAGAAGAGTGTAGAGCAAGAAGGGATAAAAGATAAAAAAAAAAAAGAGAGAGAAAAATGATAAAGAAAAGGAGGGGGTGAGTTAAAAGAAAGATTGACAAAAAGAAGAGAGGAATAGAAAGAGAGAGAAAGGACTAATAGTGGCATATAGTAGGGCACTTTGACCCTGTCTTACAAATCCCAACCTCTGGGGACAGTAGGTTGTGAGGGTCCCTTTAAGTCTGTAGTTCTTTTACAGCCTGAACAGACACAGGACACACTCCTCCAAATAGAGAAGACAAACAAAAATACTATAAATCAAACCAAAACAAACAACCAAAAAACCTTAAGAAATAAAATTGGGGGAAAAAATTATCAGGGGCAGAATAACTAGCAGAAATGAAGTCCTTATGTTGTGAGCTCCTGTTCCCCCTGCCTTCTGCCATTCCCCCACCCTAAGTGCAAGCTCCTGTCCCCTGCCTTCCATTCCCCCACCCTACGGTCAACCTCCTGCCCTCTCCCGTTCCCCCACTCCTCTGGGCCTTCCCAGCCCGTTCCCATTCTCTCCAGAATTCAAAGAGGCACAGTAAGTCCCAAGTTTCATAAAACCCCCAAGTTCTCAGTGGATGAACAATGGTGGAAATCCACCAAAGCTGTATTAATCATGGTTACATGACTATAACCATTGTGATTTGAAATATATCCATTGTCAACCAAGACTGTATTAATAATTGTTAAATAACTGTAACTGTTGCTGTATCCATGACTACCCAAGCTGTAACCCCCACCAGCCACATTTTATTTCTGTAGTATACTTGCACAAAAATTATATAAGTCAACTTGCCCACTACTGAGAGGGAACTGTCTCTCAAGACAGTCTCTGGTCCAGATTCAATAAATTTATGATTGACTTTTCCAGACAACCAAAAATCGCATTACAACAAAGATAATTGTATCAGAATGTTTATTGCAGCTCAATTCATAATTGCCAGGTCATGGGAGAAGCCCAAGTGCTCATCGATCCATGAATGGATCAACAAACTGTGGTATATGTACACCATGGAATACTATGCAGCCATAAAGAAAGATGGAAACTTTACGTCCTTCATGTTCACATGCATAGAGCTGGAAAATGTTCTTCTTAGCAAAGTATCACAGGAATGGAAGAAAAAGTATCCAATGTACACACCCCTATTATGAAATTAATTTAAACCTTTTATATGAAAGCTATAACCTAATAACCTAAAGATACAGGGAAGGAGAGGGAGGGGGAGGGGGGAACACCTGGAGGGAGGGGGATTCGAGGTTTCACTTTTGTGGTTTATCTTACAAGGGTACAAGTGAATCTTTCTATGAGTAGAATATGAACATTTTAATACAATAACTAAGAAAATGACATGAAGGCTATGTTAACCAGTTTGATGGAAGTGTTTCGGATTGTGTGTGAAAACACCACACTGTACCCCAGAACTGCATTAATGTACACAGTTAGCCATTCAATAAAAAAAAAAAGGAAAAAAAATAACCTCTTAAAAAAATTATGGTTGACTTCATTTAAGGGTGGTCTGAATCTATATGTTCATGTCTTATTATTAAAGATGGAAACAATGAAAAAGTATATTTACACAAACTCATGAAATAAAATAGGAAGAAAATTTGTGAAAGAAAAAAAATATTTTGAAAAGAGAAAGCATATAGACAAACTAACAATAGCAAAAACTTCAAAAAAAATACCCCTAAAATAAAAAAAAAAAAACACCTATGCATATATCTATATTTTGCTGAATATTGCCTGGGCAACAGGTGATCCTTTGGGTTATGAATTGCTAATCACAATATAGCTGTATAAGATGGAAGCTTATACGGGTTTCTTTGCCCTCGAACCTTGTAGGGTTGGGAGCCTGGATCTCTCATCAGCTTGCTTAATATGCATGCCTCCACTTCTCCATATCATGTCTCTTGGCTAAGCATTGGCTATCCCAAGGAAGGGTGTGTTGCATGGATCTCTCTGGAAGTGGCTCCCTGCTTGTCAGGCTCTCCAGAAAGGCATTGCCCTGAGGGCCAAGCCTACAAGGCAACTTTTCCACAATGGCTGTGTACAGCATGCAACTGAACAATGAAAACTGCCCTGGAGGCTTAGTCCCAGTCTCTGGGCTCTATCCAAAGACACTTGCTCACTCACCCCAGGTATCCCAAGGTAACTCAACCAAGTGCCTAAGTCCACAAAACCTCAAAGGGAAGGTCTTCCTTGTCTGCACACTCTCATCACTGCTGTAGCTGCTGCTGCCTACAGCCACCACAGCTGGTGGCCTCAGACCAAATTCAAATACTTGCTCCTTCTCCATTGCTTGAATCCTCCTCCATTGGTCTCAAAGTCTCCTGCTGCCTCCCTGTGCCCCTAAATGGATATTTCTGAGAAAAGCCCACAATCCTCGGGTGCCTGTAGTCTCTCCCCTATCTCATCAAGCCCAATTTCAAAAAAGCTGTTTCTCGTCTGCCATCTTGCTTTGCCCTGACTTTGTGGAATTTTTATTAAGCAGGACACGTTTCTGATATTGTTGGTTGGGTGAGAACAGCCAGGTCTTCTGAGTTATTGGTATAAATGCTATGTGTTTAATTATGAAGGTCTTACTAATGTGCAATTCTGGTTTCCATAGGTCAGAGAATAATAAAATGGAGAAATATAAATTAACAGCTAGCAATAGATGTCTGTAAAGAATAGTTATGGTTTCTTCTTTTGTGCATTTCAAACTGACATTTAAAATGAGTAGAGATGGAAAGTTTGAATGACCAGGTGGATGTGTTCCTGTATATGAGGTACCACCAAGAATGTATTGTGAAAAAAACATGAAAAATATACTTACTGAGAAAATATATGCAAAGTAATGTAAGTCAAGGTGGTTTAAAAATTGATTTATTACATAGATGTGAAAAAAATGAAATAGGAACATGTAGAAAAAGGGTATGAATAAAGAAACATGTTTTCACAAAGAAAGGATTAAACAGGAACAGGTTTGTGTGGGAAAGCAAACAGTAGGTTAGAAAGAGATATGAAGACAATTAAGGATAGAAGATGTCTTTTTGATAAGGGAAGTAAAACAGGAAAGTTTGGGACAAAGGTAGAAAGTCCAGACACATTACAGATGGTCTGTATAAGTTGTGGTAGGGTTTGTGAAGGAAAATTGCAAACAACATTTGTGTGAAAAAGTAGAAAGTTTGTGAAAATCTCTAACTCAGAAGTTAATGGGAATGGCCACTTCTGATAGCAGTGTAATAAAGCTGAAAGATGCATATGGAGATCTTGTTCTCTGTAAATTTCCCCTAGTTTTTATAAGTACAAAATTGGGTTCTGGCCTAGAAAAGATCCTCACAATTCAAAAGTTAAAGAGGTGACACAAGGCTAAAGTCCAGGGAGAAGAGGCCTGGATGTCCTAAGTAAAAGGTTACCATGATTTCTGGCTTGGGGCAAACTTTCCTTTCCTTAATTTCCTTTCTTATCTAGCCTTCCTGTCTTCAGACTTGCTCCCAAGAGAGACCCATAGGGACAATTTGGATGCAGGTGTAGAGACCTCCCCATGTTGGTCACAGCTGTGGGGAGCTGGACAGTGAGTCCACACAGTCACAGACAGTATTTTGGGACTACGGACATCTGGTGTGGTGAGCAGGCAGGGAGCATGGGTTAGGCCTAATGAAGCCACTCAGCCTCAAAGAAGAGGGAAATCAGGGTAAGGTCTCACAAAGCTGCCTCCCATTGACTCTGGTGTGTAGATCGTGGGGAAACCAAGTCCTATAGGAACCCTGGTCTTTCTTTTCTCTTCATAGAGTCCCTGGCATAGGAAGCCTCAGTCCCCACGGTTTGCCCCTGGAATGGCTGTTAATGGAAGAACCTAGGACTCAACAGCTTTCATAGAAAGGCTGTGTTCCAGCCTGGCCCCAATACCAGCTGCCAGATGGAGAATCCTGGCCCCTGGAGAACTCTCACACTGCTGTTGCTAGATGAGAGAAAGAAGATTTGCACTACTTGTCAGGTCTGTGGGGACCAACTCCAGGCCCTAAATCAACAACTCTCACCTGAAAACCAGGCAGTTCCTCAGCGGGATTCTGGGGGAATTACCAACTGGTCAAAAAAGACCCCAACTCCCCAGCCCCGTGGTAGTGTGTCTTGTGGGGGCATGAAGCTACTCAGGTAACAGCAGTTCACTTTTCCCAATTAGCAGAGGTGGTTCAGAGAAAGGAGGGAATTCCAGAAATATTTGGAGATAGAAATGCTGAAGGTCTCAAAAAGTATACCAGCTTTGAACCCAGCTAAGCTGGGACAGAAATAGCAACAAGTACAAATTCTTCCTCTGATATCTGTAGGAAACTGCAGACGTTGGCCTTGGGAATTTGGCTCAGCTACCATCAGTGCCTTCCACTGTATACAACAAGCA
>NW_003852454.1:11429199-11429476 GCF_000181295.1 Otolemur garnettii | reverse complement strand
GACCCAGTCTTTGAGGGGCCAAAGGTGAGGGGGGAAAAGCCATGAAACCCAGGTGGCCTTATAAAAGAAGGTGTGTGCTCAGACTTGGGGTCTCTTCCTCATACTTGAGAGTGACCAGTCTCACCATTGAGAGATATTTCCCCTATACTTTGTGTTCCTCTGTTCTTTAGTAAATGTATGTTGACAGTGATCACTCTGCATTTGTGATCACGCCATCAGGTAGGCACGAGTGCTCATTCTTGGCTCTGGGAGCCAAGAACCAGGGAGCATCCTCCTG
>NW_003852454.1:11423277-11429099 GCF_000181295.1 Otolemur garnettii | reverse complement strand
CTGTAGACAGCATGGATCTGAGGGTACCTGTGACCCTGAGAGTTTAAATGTCAGGTACAAGCAGAAATTCCAGGTGCTATTTTAGATTTTCAAGGTCCAAGTCAAACTCTCTGCCCAGTAACAGGGGACTCGGGTACTATCTGGATTCTGGATGAAACAAATAGAACATTTCACTGAAGCAAATACATGATGTGAAGAAAGAGTGGACTGGAAAATAAGATGGCAGGAAATTCAGACGGCCCACAGGGCCCAGGAGGGGAGGAGGGATCTGTTGAGCTGGGGTTGGGGAGGCTGTGCCACCCCACTTCCTGTTGCCTCCCTCTCCTTCTCTCAGAAACCTGCTGTGAGTCTGCTGTGCTCTGTGATGTGGGCCTGGGGCTGTAGCCAAGAGTGGGGACCCTCAGCACTGGGCTTCTTCATGCAGCTTTGCTGTTCAGACTCCTCTGCATGTGAGCCAGACAGGAGGGATGAACGAAGACCTACAGCATCAATCCATCATTCTCCCAGCTCTCTCAATTTCCCAGGAGAGGTCCTGCACCTGTCAGGTGGCAAGTGATGACTTCAAGCCATCTCTGGCACCTCCAACTGGGGTCTCCTTTCCCAACAGGGTCACTTCAGGCTGTGTACCATAAGTAACCCATTTGAGGTTTGGCAGGTGGCCCCTCCTGTACTCAGGTTGCTGGGAATAGCATGTCCACCTCAGGATGGCAGGAGACCTCTTTGGACCTCAGGCCCCTGCCAGTCTAGGCCTTCCTTTGGCTGGTCCAGTTGGCCAGGGATAGAGGTGGGAACTTGTGACCCCTGTCCCATTCCAGAGCACTTATTATATCATGACCTCTGGCTCAGATGCAGCTTCTCTAGGTGGACCCAGCTCTTTTATCTTAACAGTTGAGCCCCTCAGACCACTGAGGGGTCTCTGCCTTCTTTTCCATCCTGCCTTAAGAGACACCCTCACTGAGTCTGGGGTACTATGGAGGTCTTTTCCCAGTTCCCTTAGTCCTTTCATGTGTGAGTTTTAATGGGGTGCTAAGGGGATATCCCAGTTCCTAGAACATTGCCCTTGAGGCAATGTGGTGACCCACTTGTGTTCTAAGCCCTTTATCCTCACAGCTTCCTGACTGACCTGATGTCATCACCATGCCTGATTTGTCTTGGGTTTACTGAGCCCCAGCAGTGAAGTATGGTAGCCAAGGTCACACAGCAGGAAAGAGTAGAGCTTGCATTTGGATCCTGGCACATGAGGCTGTGCACAGGTGGCTGTGCTCTCCTGGCCTGGGGTGAGTTTTCTGAACAGAGTGCACGCAGTGTGCCTTAAACAATGCCCTTTACCTCTGTGGCTCTGTGCTGTGGTCAAGACAGGCAGTGGGAGTCCAAAAGATGTGGGTTGGATCCACAGAGAGGCACAGAGTGTACACAGAGCACTGAAACTCACCGCAGGCTGAGGGGAAGCCAGAGGAGGGTCTTTTCTCAAACGTGCTCTCTCCCTGTGCCTAAAGTGCCACCCCTGAGCCCTGTGGCCACAGACCCTGATGAGAGTTGTTTAGTTTAGGCCATTCCTTGGTAGGGGAATCAGTGGTGGGTGGGAGCTCTTCAGGTGGGCAGGAAAGTACCTCCCACAGCACCTGGGCCCCACAGAGAGGGGCTGGCTCTGGTCTCCCTGCTTAGTGTGTGTGGGGCTGCATGACTCATGCAGTCACTTCTCAGATATGGCCTTTGACAAACAGCAGTATGGTGCTCTGTCTACCATCACTTTAATGCCTGGTTCTTATGTATCTTTATGTAAAAATCGATTTAACTTGTTGTAATAAGAACATTTACCATGACATTTGCCTTCTTTATATTGACTATAGGTGCTATGTTGTTAGCAGATATCTGGAGTGTATCCATCTTGACTGACTAAAACTAATGCCCGTAGATTAGCAGGTCCCCATTTTCTTTCTTCCTCAACACTAGACACCCACCACTCCCATCTGATGCTATGGATTTGGCTATTTTAGATCCTCATACAAATGGAATCATGCACTATTTGTCTTTCTGATTGGGTTATTCTACATAACATAATGTCCTCAAGGGTCATAAATGTTGCAGAATATTCTTTTGTGAGGCTGAATAGTATTTTACTGTCTGAACATACCACACTTTCTTTATCCATTCAAGGCCAGTATCCCCTGTTCCCACATCTTGGCTCTTTGGCCAGTGTAATAGGAGGCTGCCTGTCTCTCTAAGTTCCTTCCTTATTCCTGTCCTTTTGGATCAGTACCCAAAAGTGAGATTGCTGTGTTTTATGCCAGTTGTATTTTTAATTTTTTGAGAAAAGTTCAAACTGGTTTTTGTAATGTTGGAGCTATTTTGCATTTCCACTAACAGTGTGCAAGGATTTCAATTTCTCTACAGCTTTGCCAACACTTTTTATCATTTATTTATATACTAACAGGTCAGATAACAAGCGTGAGGTGACATGAAATTGCAGTTTTGATTTCCATTTGTCTTGGGAATCCCTGTCCTTCTTTTCCCACAGGTGAAGTGGCAGGGAGGAGGAGATCCAGGCTGGGAACTGAAAGGAAAGTTTCAGAGCCTCTTCTAAGGGGTGTGGAGACTCCATTTTTGGATCCCACCCCAGAAATAAGATGGTTTGCAGAGGCACAATTAGAACAGGAAAAAGACTTCACTGAGTCCTTCAAGTGAAGGATTTCCATGGATTCACGGACCTTGGAGGGAAGATCTTATGGTGTCCTCATATGAAAAATCTTAATATTGGCTTCGAATATCTCTTTTGGACTGGAGCTGAGGAAGCAAACCTGCTGAGAAGTATTCAGGGAGGTGTCCTCAGCCATCAGTGGTGCCAAATTTCCATATTTTATTTGGCTGTAAGAATTCTCAAGAAGACTCACTGTCTCCTTGTTTGGAATCCATGTATGGTTCCAGAAATCTGGCCTTCATGGATTTGCTCAAATTTCATTTTAGTTTGTCCTGTCATGGCATATTCCAGTTTTTTCAAACGTAAATTGACAAAAAAAGTCCTTGAATTACTCCCAGACAGACTCACCTGGTTTTAAGACCTCTCTGGGTCAGTGAATAGATGATCTTTTACACCATTGTCCAGGATATGTCTCTGTTCCTTCCTCACATCCTCCTTTGATGGAAACATTTCAGATCTTCTCTCATGGAGCTTTGGGAGTGACTCAGTCCAAAGCTGTCTTTAACTTCACTGCTCTGACTTTTATAGAAAGAAATCCATGAGTGTGCATAGTGACCCTTGGACTCAGATGTCTCAGGAAGGTCCCTCTGGGGACTTAACAGTGACACAGACATATGGACCCTGTGGGCAGGTCACACCATTGTTGGATGAGTCTCTTTTGAAGGTGGTGGTCTAGTTTCTTCTAAAGGTTGCTGCTGAGAGGAAAATCTCCAGGAAGGATAGAGCTGGGAACATAAGCCCTTGGAGGCCTGGCTGGTCAGTGTAATGTTGGGAGCTAGAGGGCACAAGTCTGCCTGGGATTTCTTGACCTCAGAGGGCAAACTCCACTCAACTTCCTGTTGTTTCTGGTGCACATTCCATTCTGGGTGGTGAATTTCAGATGGCATAAGACACTGGGCCTCTTTTTTTTTTGTTCGTGGACGCCCACTCCATAGAGCCTCATCTAGGGCAGAGGCTCAGGTGATGGGATTTAGAGTGGGGATTGGAGCTGGGTCTGGGACTGGCCCTGCATTACCTCCAAGGTCTTAACATTTCAGGATTGCTGATGTAGGTGCAGCTCCTCTGCTGTCTTCATGGGTGCACAGAGTAAGGGGAACTGCTGAATTATGCTCATCAGGAGTTGAGTTGGTCATGTTTGCTAGAAGATTTAGTGAATTGTCTAAATTATGTTGCTCTGGAAAACATCTCATTTTGTTTTCGTTTTCCTTCCAGAGCAAAAATCACCCCTCTTCTTAACATGTGACTCCAGGACTGCCACAGCATCGGGGTTGGAAAGGGAGAGGTGACCACGTTGTAAGAGGCCAATATCCTGGATAGGTTTGAGGTTGCCTATAAAGATGGTGTTCATAGACACAGGGCCCTCTGGTTTGAGACCAGGATCTGCTCCCTGAGTACGATGTGGTAGGGGTGGGGAATGGTCCGTGGGGAAATGGAATACAAGGGAGAAACAGGTTCTGGGACACAAAGTCACTGAGTGTTGTGGGTGAAGGAAAATGAGGTGAGAGGGTCTTCAGGTGAGGTGAGAAAGTGGAAGGTGGAGGTGGAACATGATCCCGTGGAGGGGCTGACATTTGGCTTCCAGAAGAGCTATCTGAGAAGGTGGAGTCCAGAGTGTAGGATGAGTCTGAGTCTGTGTCGGAAAGTTCAGAATCTGAGGACGACCCAGAGAAGTCAGTAGTATCATCCTGAGACGTGTGTAATTGCACTCCCATGATCTCTTTTGCTTTGGCCCAGACGTCAGAAAGCACCCTTATTGGGAATGGTACCCCAGATGTGCTGGTGTCACCGTCCTGACCCCAGGGGCTGCAGAAGACAGGAAAATTAGAGCTGCAGCCAGGACAGGAACAAGGAAATGGGGACTGCTTGCCTTGTCTGGGTGGAGCCACCTGAAACCTGCTCCCCCCTCACCTCTCCCCCACCCCTGACATCACAGTTCACTCTGTGGCCTCTTCCCAAGGCCTTCAGTCCCATGCCCATTATGTGGCCACCCATCCCATGACTGTGGCAGGTGCCCTGAATCCCTGAATGCATGGAACATGCGTTTAAAAGGAACCAGGAGAGACAGAGAGAGATTAGTCACCTCGTCAGGGCAGAACCTGGCTTCTTTTCCTCCTTTTCTCCTCCGTGGTGGATATTTATTTCTGAGAAACCAAGAGATTAGGATATATATATATATATATATATATATGTATATATATATATATGTATGTATATATATATGGAAGTTAGAAGCAGAAGGATCATACAGGAGTCCCCTTATGGGAAGCCCTTGGGATATTAAAGACAGATCAGCAGACGGGGTCAATCAGCAGAAGAGGACAAATGGGCAACAGTAATATTAGCAAGGTTCACATGTATATGTGGCCTCATTTAGAAAGTACTTTCATGTCCATTATCCCACATGCTGCTCAAAACCACCATGTGAAGCCCAGACACCAGTGTTCAGGTCAAAGAGGAATCTGAGCACCCAGGAAGTCAAAGTGGTTATGCAAATTCAGGAGACAGAAGTTCCTAAGCCAAACTAATAGGTCGTCCTTCCTCACCATTCTCATCCTCATCCTCTCAACACCCAGTGCCCAGAGATGTGCAGAGCAGAGGCTCTGAGAATTGCCTCAGGTCCCATCCTATCCTGTCTCTTCTCAGGACTCTGTTTTCCCAGTGAGACCATATCTAGCAAGTGACACCCTCAGAGATCATGGACCTGGGACCTCAGAGAAGAACAGGGCAGCTCACCCTTGCAGAGACCAGGGCAAATAGACAGAACCTTACCTCTGGTTGGTTTTCGCCTCCTCTTGGTTCTGCCCTGATCCTGACAACAAAAAGAAAAGAGTCAAGTCTGGATTCATTTCTCTCAATCTTCTTCTCTAGGAAGCTCCGACATCCAGTATCCATGAGTAATATGAATACCTACTGTAATTAATACAATTTCATGTTCTTTTATTGATTTTTTAAAGTAATAAAATATTTGCTATTTGTCCTTTGAAAAACCCAGAGCCTTTGGTCTGTTAAAGCCTCACTTTGTATCCTCGAGGTCCTACAAATTTAGAAGACAACTGTCACATCTGCTCCCTCAGAGGACCCTGTGTCCTGGGGACAGAGCTCAGTGGCTCTTGCATTGCTTTCC
>NW_003852454.1:11421919-11423257 GCF_000181295.1 Otolemur garnettii | reverse complement strand
GTTGAGTAACAAGTTACATGACAAAGCGATTCAACATCGAATGCTAGGAGAGAGATTGCTGGTAGGCCCGATCCCCATTTGTGTAAGATAGTTTGTGACAGTCCTTTCACTCTACAGAAACAAAAGGCAAGCTGCATAACTTACCTGTACACATAATCTTTAACAACTCACACTTTCTAAATATGCTAAACCAGAACCACGAAACAACTATGTTTGGAGTTTATTCCAGGAACCTACCACAATGCCTAGGCAGGCAGCCTGTGAGCCTGAGCTAGAAACCTCCATCCTCCAGACCCCCACCCCTCCTTCTAGAAGAGGGATGTTCTAGCGACCTCTAAGCCAGCCCAACTCATTTAGACATATGGGAATAGGAATGGGAAACAACAACAAAGACTTCCTCCAGGGTGTTTCTTACCAAATAGATGTCACTTTTGTCCCACGTGGTGTCTAGACCGGAAAGGGTCATGTCATGTAACATGTAGATGAATAGCACCCCCAACCCAATCAGTAGGATCAGATGGGGGTACATATGCAGCAGAGCTGCTCCGAAACTCGCCCATGATTCCGTATCAAGCAAAGTATCCATTGGCTTAACAGTGAAGCTGCGTGAAGCAACTGAGTGCTGAGGGTGCCCACGCTTGGCTATAACCCCAGGCCTGCATCACAGAGGACAGCAGAGTCACAGAGGCTTTCTGGGGTAGCAGAGGGGATGACAGGAAGAGGGTGTGGCACCGTAATCCAACACTCCCAGCCCCCCAGATCTCTCCTCCCCTCCTGGGCCCTCTGGGTCCCTCTGCCTCCTCTGCCATCTTACTTTCCAACCCACCCTTTCTTCATATCATATATCTGCTTCAGTGAAATATTCTATTTGTTTTATCCATAATCCAGATACTACCAGAATTCCCTGTTACGGGGCAGAGCCTTTGACTTGAATCTTGAAAGTCTCAAATAGCACCTGGAATTTCTGCTTGTACCCATATTTATACCCTCACGATGTCCTCACATCCATGCTATCTCCAGGATGCTCTTGTGAGATCCCTTTGGAGGTGGCTGTTCCCTGATTCTTGCCTCCCAGTGTCAAGAATGAGCACTGGTGCCTAGCCAAGGAGGGAGTGAGAACAGACACAAATCAATCACTGCCAGCATGCACTTATTATAGAGCAAAGGCTCATGATGTGTAAGGAGAATACATCTCATAGTGAGACAGGACCCGCTCTGAGAATGGAGTAGAAACCCTGAACTCTGAACACACCTTCCTACATAGGCTTAGTAAGGGACCTAGTTTATGCTCTCTTTGCTAGGCAGGGTTGGGTGTGACCTGCTGCCTTTGGGGTAACT
>NW_003852454.1:11417986-11419159 GCF_000181295.1 Otolemur garnettii | reverse complement strand
AGGTGTTGTGAACTGACATCACTCAGACTTTCAGAAAGGCCTTGCCATTGTCACAGGATTTTCTCACAAGGAAGCAATTCTTGGTATGGAAGCACCTCTTCCCTTGGTTCCTGTAATTGTTGCATTTAAATGTTCAGGGTATATAACGCTGGTTAAATACATCATGTGTTTCTGTGTAAAGTGATGTGAAGTTCAAGTACCAAGCAGTCCTGTCATCTACATAAACAACCCTTAGCTTATTCACAAGTGAGGCTGAGACCCTTCCATGTACTGCAGACAAACCTCACATCATACCGGGACCCAAACACGCCCCAGAGTTCCCAAACCCCCACAATGGGTCAGTATCAACTGTGTTTAGGACCACGGGAGGGGCAGTGAATGTCAGCATTGTCTCTGGAAAACCTCTATGTATTTTCGACATAGGAGGAAGAAACACAATACATATAACTGTCTCTATCACAATGGGAAATCTCAGTGTGTATTGATTTATATTAACCATGAAGTAATTACGGAGTAGTCCCCTGTTGCGTATGTCCAGAGGAGATGTCCCTGATTGACAGGAAATGTATGTTTTCATATCACAATGAGGAAGTGACTTTTGTCACCATTGAGATTCAGAAAGTTGTTCCTGTTTGGGGGCAAGCAGAGCATGTCCCTACTGGCTCTCAGAGTGACCTCAGTTCAGTGCCCAGCTGCAGCTGCAGCAGCCTGGGGACCCTTGTCGCTGGAAGATGCTAGAGCCTTGGGCTGCTCTGCAAGGGCTGGACATTGAGCATGGGTGCAAGCAGGAGCTTGACACAAACTAGGGGGTCTGTGAGGAGGCAGCATATCCAGAAGTGTGTGTTGCATAGATCGCCACCTAGAGGCAATGCTGGTAACCCCGGATTGCGTCTTTGGCATCAGATCTCTGGTGAGAGACACTGGAGGGTGATATCGTGTCCCACCAAAGCTCTTCAGTGAGTGTATGTGTGTGTGTGTGTGTGTGTGTGAAAAAGAGAGAGACAGAGAGAGACAGAGAGAAAGAGAGATGGACAAGCAGGTAGAGATATGTTCTATCCTGAACCAGGCAAATTTTCTATCAGAGCAGAGAAGATCCCTTGCTGGGGGATTAGGAGAAGTTTTACTTACCTTTACTTCCTCCTCTCTCAATTCCACCTCAGGAAGCTTCACCAG
>NW_003852454.1:11415856-11416983 GCF_000181295.1 Otolemur garnettii | reverse complement strand
CATGAGGGAAAGCTTCTCTTCAGCTGGTTCTAACCAGTGCAGTAGGACAAGAAAACAAAGTAAATAGCAACCAAATCACGTGGGAAGAAGGAAAACTTCCTTGAGTGTTGAGAGCCCATGTGATTCTCAAATGAGCAAGAGACTCATTTGAGAGACTTTAGCAAGTCCTCAGTATATGAGATCAATACACAAAATATCTCAATATACAGTATATGAGATCAATACACAAAAATTAATGGCATTTCTATAGACTAGCAGGGAAGAATCAAACTGAAATATAAATATCTTTCAATTACAAAATATTAAATACTTTGAGATAAATTTGACCCCCAAATGCTAGTCCTGTACCCCGAGAAATACAAATATTGCTAAAGGAAACTAAACAAGATCTAAGAAAGTGGAGACAAGCTTGGGTGGGTTGGGTCAATGTCAGTTCTTCCCCCGCTGATCTATGGATTCTGTGCAATCCCTATCACAATTCCAGCAGCCCTAGCTATTTTTTGGTATTTCTATACAAGTAAGCATACTTCTGTGTGATGCTCATAAGGATTAAATCAGTGCCCAGCTAGGGCATGGCGGAGCTCAGATTCATAACGGCTGATAAGAAGAAACAGAGGACTTCTGAGCTGGAAGGGGCTTTTGAAAGGAAATAAGGTAACTTCCACAGGTAGAAACGAGAAAAGCCAAGTTCAGGAGAAAGAACTTGTCAGGGTCTCACTGCAATGAAACTGTAGCCCTCTTGACTCGCAGATGGGCAGTCTTTCCAAGCAGCCCCTGGATAGCTAGTCTTCCTGAATGCCCCTTTAAAAAAAAAAAAATTAGGTCTGTAAGTGGGTCTCCCTATTTTGTTTTTCCTGAGTGGGGAACTGAGGCCCTGTAAGGACACTATATTCCTCCTTGCCCTCTCCAAATGCCACATGTGCATATGGCCAATGAACTGTAACTCTGGCTGAGATGGGTGGTAGGAAGCTGCAGTATTGAATTGTATTAAAATACTTAATTCTGAAAGAGGAAATGATATCTTGTGCCTGGGCTAAGCCCGAGGTATAGAGCAAAGTATAAAATCAGGCATTTTGAGAAAACCTGAGGCAGAATCAAATGAACAGCCAGGAACACAGGGGGCGCTG
>NW_003852454.1:11411397-11413273 GCF_000181295.1 Otolemur garnettii | reverse complement strand
TACACATATCACAATTTATTAATCCAATCATGGGTTGATGGGCACTTGGGCTGCTTCCACAACTTAGCAATTATGAATTGAGCTGAAATGAACAATCTGGTGAAAATATCTTTGTTATAAAGTAGATTTTTGGTCTTTTGGATATACATCTAGTAGAGGAATTGCAGGATCAAATGGCAGGTATACTTTTTGATCCCTGAGTATTCTCTATACTTCTTTCCAAAAGGGACATATTAGCTTTCACTTGCACCAGCAGTGAGGAAGCGTTCCCTCTTCTCTGCATCCACGCCAACATCTTTAGTTTGGGGATTTTGTTATGTGAGCCACTCTTACTGGAGTTAGATGATATCTCAAAGTGTTTTTCATATGCATTTCCCTGATGATTAAAGATGATGAGCATTTTTTCATGTGTCTGTAGGCCATGCGCCCATCTTCTTCATAGAAGCTTCTGTTTGAGTCCCTTGCCCACAATGAAATGGGATTACTTGTTCTTTTCTTATTAATAAGTTTGAGTTCTGTGTGGATTCCGAGTATCAAAATCAGAAGCATAGCCTGCAAATATCGTCTCCCATTCTGAGGGCTGTCTGCTTCCTTTATTTACTGTGTTCTTGGCTGTATAGAAGCTCTTTAGTTTGATCAGATCCCAGTAATGTATTTTTGGTGTTTCTTCAATTGCTTAGGGGAGTCCTCCTCATAGAGTATTCTCCCAGGCCAATTGCTTCAAGTGCTTCTCCTGCACTCTTTCCAAGTATCTTTATAGTTTCATGTCTTAAGTGCTTTTATTCTGTAATGAATGTATGTAGACAGTGTTTTTGTTGTGTCTGTGATCACTCTCTCATCAGCTTAAGCATAGTGCTCATTCTTGGCACTGGGAGCCAAGAACTAAGGAACATTTTCCTACACAGGGATCTGGCAAGAGCATTCTATAGACAGCATGGACATGAGGATACAAGTGATAAGGAGAGTATAAATGTGAAGTACAAGCAGAACTTTCAGGTGCTACTGCAGACCTTCAAGGTCAAATTAAAGGGTTCTGCCTAGTAACAAGGGACTCAGGTACTATGTGCATTATGGATGAAACAAAATAGTAAATTACACTAAGGAGATATATGATACAAAGAAAGGATGAAGTTGAAAGAGAATATGGCAGGTGAGGCAAAGGTTCCCAGAAGGCCCAGAAGGAGAGGAAGGACGTGCTGAGTTGGGGTGGCTGTGCCACATCCTCTTCCAGTCATTCCCTCTGCCACTTTAGAAAGCGTCTGTGACTTTGCTGTGCTCAGTGATGCAGGCCTGGGGCTATAGCCAAGCGTGGGCACCCTCAGCACTCAGTTGCTTCACGCAGCTTCACTGTGCAGACTGTGGACACTGGGCTCCATTATCTGAACTGTGAGACTGAGCAATGGCTGAACTTCAGCTTGTTACTGTTTCACTTCTACCCCCAACTCGCCTTCCTGGCTGGGTTGGGCTTTCTCTTTGGGCAAACATGGCAACAAATGATGACATCATGTTTATCAATCACCTAGGAAAATGATGAAATCTACAAAGTAAGGAACACTCATGAGAAAACCTTGGTTGTAGGTTCCCATTCCTATGTCCACATTTCTAAAGGAGACTGGTTGGCTTAGAAATTGCTAGGACATCCCTCTTCTGGGGGAGAAGTTGGGTCAGATGAGGGCCTCTGGAAGACGAGGTTTCTAGCTCCAGCTTACCTACTGGAGTGTGGTGGAGGGTTCTAGGAATAAACCCCAAACACAGTGCTTTCATACTCCTATTTAGCATTTTTAGAATGTATGAGTTATCTGAAGGAAAAGAGTCTTTCCTACCATTTGATGTGGAATCACTTCCATGACAAGTGTCACTTGAGCAAGCCTTACTT
>NW_003852454.1:11410028-11410533 GCF_000181295.1 Otolemur garnettii | reverse complement strand
CTTTGACTTCCTGGGTGCTCAGATTCCTCTTTGACCTGAACACTGGTGTCTGGGCTTCACATGGTGGTTTTGAGCAGCATGTGGGATAATGGACATGAAAGTACTTTCTAAATGAGGCCACATACACATGTGAACATTTTCCATATGACTGTTGATCATCTGGCTTTGTCAGGGTATTGATCTTGTCTTCTGATCTGATTTTAATAACCCCATAAAGAGTCTCCTCTATGATCCTTCTGCTTCTAACTACCTTACATGTAACCTAGTCTCCTCAGGAAGAATTTGCCACAGACATGCAAAGGAGGAGAAGCCAGTATCTATGATGATAAGATGATTAATCTCTCCCTTTCTCTCCTAGTCTCTTATAAAAGCATGTTCCATACATTCAAGGATTTAGTACAACTGCCCCAGTCATGGAGGGGGTGTTGATGGGAAGGGGTATGGGAGTGAAGGCCTTGGGGAGAGGACATAGAGTGAACTGTGATGTCAGGGGTGGGGATGAGGT
>NW_003852454.1:11407875-11409761 GCF_000181295.1 Otolemur garnettii | reverse complement strand
ATCATGAAAGTGCAGTTACAGAAATCCCCTGAACATAATATTGGTTTCTCTGTGTCATTTTCAGATTGTGTACTTTCCCACATAGATTCATCCTACACTCTGGACTCCACAGAGAAAGGTCTTCAGAATAACTAATACCAGCCCTTCCACCAGATCCCTTTCCACCTCCACTTTCTCACTTGACTTGATGACCCCCTTACCTACTTTATCTTCAGCCCCATCCCTAGGTGACTCTCTGCCCCCAGACCCTGTTCCTCCCTTGTATTCAAACCATTCCCCACTCAAGCCACTTGCCTTTCCCCACACCACCACATCACACTCAGGGAGCAGATTCTGTTCTCCGATTATTGGCCACTTTATCAATAAAGACCATCTTTGCATTTGACCCCATCTCTCTCCAGAACGTTGACCCCTTACCTTATTTATCCAACACAACACATCCCATTGATCCCATGCACATTATCACACACCACCAGCACTGTTGGTTTTACCATCACCAGACACTTTCATGTTGACTCAATCTAAATGAATTTTGAATTCTTGGAAGCTTATTCCAAAGCTATCTTCTCCAGACAGCACTAAAGGCCCACTTATGTCCCAACAAGCAGAGGCACTGACACTCCAAGACTTACAACTTCAGAGTTCTCCTTGTGGCAGGCTTGTGCCAATGACTTGCTCCCTCCCTGTTGACTTGTCACAGTATAATTCTATGAAAGAGCTAAGCTTCTCATTCCCCACTCTTGTGTGACATCTTTTATTGGAAAAGCTAAAGCCTACATTGTAGAACAATGGTTCTCAACCTTCCTAATGCTGTGACCCTTTAATACAGACGCTAATGTTGTGGTGACCCGCAACCATAAAATTATTTTCATTGCTACTTCATAACTGTAATTTTTTTACTGTTCTCTTACCCCTGTGCACTCACAAAGACAGAGCGGACAAGCTGCACCTGCACCTCACATTCTAAGACCTTGGAGGTAACCCAGGGCTAGTCCCAGACCCAGTTGCCAGATCCAGTTGCAATCCCCTGTCCCAGTCCCATCACCTAAGCCTCTGTCCCAGATGAGGCTCTGTGGAGTGGGTGTCCATGAACAATAGTAAGAGGTACAGTGCTTTATGCCATCTGAAATTCACCACCTACAGTGGAATATGGCCTAGAAATAACAGGAAGTTGACTGGGGTTTAGCCTCCATGGTCAAGAAATCTCAGGTAGCCTTGTGCCCTCCAGTTCCCAACTTTACACTGACTAGCCAGTCCTCCAGGGCTTAGGTTCCCATCTCTATCCTTCCTGGAGATTTTCCTGTCAGCACTGAGCTTCAGAAGAAACTAGAGCACCATCTTTAAAAGAAGCTCATCCAACACTGGTGGGGCCTGCCCCACAGGGTCCGTGAGTTTGTATTACTATTAAATCCTTAGAGGGCACTCTTGAGAGATCCAAGTCCAAGTGTCATTATGGACTATCATGGATTTCTTTCTATAAAAGTTAGAGCAGTGAAGATCCAGAGAGCTTTGGACTGAGTCATTCCCAAAGCTCCCATGAGAGATGCTCAGAAATGTTTCCACTAATGAAGGATGTGAGGAAGGATCAGGGAAGAATACTGGAGAATCATGTAAAAGATGATCTGTGACCCACAGAGGTTATCAGGTGAGGGTTTGGGGTCTGACACGGTAAGTTTGTACAGGAGCAAGTCAAGGGCCTCTTTTGTCAACTTAAGTCTGAAACAACCTGAATATGGCCTGACAGGACAAACTCACAAAATTTGAGCAAATCCATCAGGGCCAGATTTCTGGAGACAGAAACAAGGAGACAGTGCATTGTCTAGAAAATTCTCACAGCACGGTTGATGGCTGAAGACAGCTGCTTGAACTTCCAGGATGTTTGCTTC
>NW_003852454.1:11403203-11406575 GCF_000181295.1 Otolemur garnettii | reverse complement strand
AAATTCAAAGAATCAGACAAGAATAGTGGTTATCAGGGCTGAGGAAGAAAGAAAATGGGCAGTTGCTAACCTGTGGGCATTAGTTTCAGTGAGTCAAGATGAATACACTCCAGAGATCTATTGAACAACATGGTAACTATTCTCAGTACTAAGGTATATTAATCTGTCAAGGAGGCAAATGTCATGGTTAAGTGTTCTTATCTCATAAAAAAATAGATTTTTACATGAAGATATGTAAGAACCAACCTGCAGTTTCTCCAAGGCAATATCTGACAAGTGATTGCATAAGTCCCACCCCTTGAGCACAGAGGCCAGAGCCAGTTCCATTCTCTGGGGCCCAGGTGCTGTAGGAGGCACTTTCATGCTCACCTGAAGAGCTCTGTCCACACCATTGCTTCCTTTACCAGAGAATGACCTACCCCAAATAACTCAAACCAGGGTGAGTAGCCACAGAGCACAGGGCTGGAACTTCAGGCACAGGGGAAAAGCACATTTGAGAGTAGAACCTACTCTGGCTTCTTCACTCAAGAGTGCCGGGAAGTTCAGTGATCTGTGTACACTCTGTGCCTCCGTGTGGGTACAACCCATGTCTTTTGGACTCCCACTCCCAGTATGCACAGCAGCACAAAGCCACAGCCACATGGGGTCTGGGGAGTGTGTGAGGCACGCTGTGAGCACTGTGCTCAGAAAACTCAGGCCAGGCCTGGGCAGGACCACACAGCCTCCTGTGCAAAGCTTTATGTGCCAGGATCCAAATACAAACTTCACTGCTTCCTATTATGTGACCTTGGCTCATATATTCCACTGTTGGGCCTCAGTACCCAGAACAAATCAGCCATGGCAATGACATCAGGTCAGTCAGACAGCTGTGAGGATAAAAGGCCCAGAACACAGGTGGTACTAGGGGTCACCTCACTACCTCTAGGGCAATGTTCTGGGGACTGTGACATCCACTTAGCACCCCATTAAAACTCACACATAAAAGGGCTGAGGAACTAGAAAAAGACCCACACAGTACCCCAGACTCAATGAGGCTGTCTCCTAAGGCAGTATGGGAAAGAAGAGACCCCAAACCACTCAGTGGTCAGAGGGGCTTAACTATTAAGACAAAAGAGCTGGGTCCACCTAGTCCCTGGAGATGCTGCATCTGAGCTAGAGGTCAGAATGAGTGATCTGAGAGGGGCCACAAGTTCCCACCTCTATCTCTGGCCAACTAGATCAGCCAAATGAACAGATAAACTGACAGGGGCCTGAGGCCCAAAGACATTCCCTACCATCCTGTGGTGAATGTGCTATTCCCACCAACCTGGATACAGGAGGGACCACCTGCCAAGGCTGGGATGTGAGCCTTGTGAGACCGAGCCCAGAGAGACCCTGTCAGGCAAAGGGACCCCATGTGGAGCCCTGGAGAATGCATGAAGGCATCACTTGTCATCTAATAGTTGCTGGATCTGTCCATGGACATCTCTAGCTCCTCTCCACTGGTTACCAGATGTCACAGGGAAATGCCCTGACACTCTCTAGAGAAGGGTAGGAATGTGGAATATCCAGGAAGGGTCCTAGAGACAGGACTATAGGTAAAAGGCCTATATGCCTCTGGCCAAAAAAAGCTGTCTGAGAGAGAGCAGTGAAAAGACTTTGTGCAGGCATACTTGTGAGAAACTGAGGCAGAATCCCATATGGCCAGGTTGTTGCAGGCCTAAAAACCCCCGACCTAAGGTCAGCCTGGTTGGTTTCAGGCGTAATACCGCCCTGACTTAAGGCCCACTTGGGAACCGAGGTTTGCACACTAATTTCTGTATGCCCTAGAAATTTCTTTATGCCTTTTTTAAAGATCAAAGTAACTTCCTCCAAATGGTGAGGTCAGTAGGACAGATTTTCAAAACTTCTGTTTCCTCCATAGCCTCAGGCTTCATCAGATAAGAGCAAAGAAGTAATGGCTAACACCAAGTTCTCCATTCAGTTATGTGAAACCCGGTTATGTTGAAAGGGTTATGTTTAAAGGTATGTCGGGTGGATTGTCAGATTACTAGGGAAGAGCTACTCACATGGTACTCACAAGATGTTTAAATGGATTAATGAAGTCATTGATGTCCAGTGCCCATGTGCAGAGGGATTGTAATGACTATTAGAGGTCATTGCTGTGTAGTGCACATACACAATATTGACTATATAAACCAACAGTAAATAAAGAAAGCTCACCATGTTTCCTGAGCGAGCAAATGGTCACCATTATTTAAAATACAATTTCAATAAGCATGCTTATTCTCCACCGACATCGCTTTTGCGTGAGACCCTAAGGGCAACACAGGGTGGCAGCTTGAACATCCTTGAGACTTACCAACCTTCCAACTCACCCGAAAGATGATGGAGTTTGTCCTAAGGAGACTTCTCAGCTCCAGACGCCCACTAAATTCTCCCCAGGTGAGGCTTGTTGGTGGAGGGCTCAGACTGGTGCACCTCAGGGTCAGTAAAGAGGGCTTACCCCACAGGACATGCTCCTGATGGAAGGCAACAGATTCGCGCCAATCGCTGGATCACCCGTGGCTCATTCTCGCCAAATTGAATGTGATTAAACAAAGTAGAGGCTGTATTTAAACAAAATTTTACTATTCAACGTTCTAAAAGCTAAGTAAGTGAATGTTTTATAAGTGGGTTCACCTACTGTAAGAGTGTTGGGCTGGGCCCTGGACCAGAGCAGGGCTAGGCCCACACCACCAGGAAGCAGGTACTCCTGAAGGCGCCTCCCTAGTCTGAGTGCCCTAGTGTGATGTGGCCCTGGAGGCGGGAGCCACAGCCAATGAGAGGAGGAGCTGCAGCGGGGGCTGTGGCAGCACCAACAGCTCCAAGAGGGTCACAGCCACTCCAGCCAGTCAGGACCTGTCCCCACCCCTACCCCCATAGGGGATGCACACTCTTAGCGCCCCCACTTCCCTCCTACCTGGCCAGCTTCTCTCCTTGACAGGTAGTTCCAGAGCAGCTGGGCCTGAGAAGAGACACACCTCTCTGGCCACAGATTCTCTCCCTGATAGGACGAGAGCAAGACGGGAGTGGATAGGGGCGGGGCCTAGGAACCAAAGTACTGGCTGGGGACTGTTCCCCAGTCGGAACACATAGTGAGGAGCCCTACTGGCCTGACCGTCACCTGGGCAACTTGGTTCCGTTTTACTGTCGTTAAACTTGCAAATGTGGGCCCCTATGTGCTCTTGGAGAGGGTTCCTGCTTGGAAGAGATTTGTTGTGTAAGTTCAAGCTGTCATTACCCCAAGGGAAGAGGACAGCCCATCCTGCCCAGGAAACGGCAGGATAAATCAGGTAGGTGAGTTAGCAAAAAGAGAAGACAGCGAGTGCTCAGACTTGGGGTTTCCTCTCC
>NW_003852454.1:11398590-11402566 GCF_000181295.1 Otolemur garnettii | reverse complement strand
GAGCCTTTGTGTTTTTGTTTTTCAGCTTCACTAACTATGGATTGGCTGTGTTTGGCTTAGTGGCCCTCTGGGAGGAGGGGAGACAAAGAAATTAGAAACTTTGTTCGTACTAAGTTCTGTGCCAGGCTTAGTGGCTTTCCTGAAAAGAAGCCTATTAGAGATGGGTGTGATATAGGGGATATCCCAGAGGACTTAGGAACTAACATAGTCAAATTAGAAGACCTAAAGAGAAACATCTTATTTTCTTTTGTGGGTCATTATTAGAATTTGAGTGAAAAATTTGGTTTGAGTTTGTGGAATTTTTGTTAGGTAGGACTAAGTTCTGGTATTGTTGGTTGGGTGAGAACAGCCAGGTCTTCTAAGTTATTGGTACAAATGCTCATGTGTTTAATTCTGAAGGTCTTCCTAATGTGATGTCTAGTTTCCATAGGTCAGAGAATAAAATGGAGAAATATAAATTAATGGCTAGCAATAGATGTTTGTGAAGGACAGTTCTGGATTCCTGCTTTGTATGTTTTTCACTGACATTTAAAATTACTAGAGATGGAAAGTCTGAATTTCTAGATGGATATGTTTCTGTATATGGGTGTACCAAGGAACAGAATGTATTGTGGACAAAAAAAAATGAAAAAATGTATTTAATATGAAAAATATAGGAAAATTCATCTAAGTCAGAGGTGGTTTCAAGTTGATTCATTACATAGATGTGAAAAAAAATTAAATAAGAACATGTAGAAAAGGGTATGAATAGGGAAACATGTTTTCACAAAGAAAGGACTAAACAGGGAGGAACAGGTTTGTGTGGGAAAGAAAATAGTAGGAAAGAGAGAGAGGTGAGGATAATTAAGGATAGAAGATGTCATTTTGATAAGAAAAGTAAAAATAAAGTTTGGGACAAAGGTAGAAATGGTCTGTCTAAGTTGTGGTAAGTTTTGTGAAACCAAATTACAAATGACATTTGTGTAGAAAAATAGAAAGTTTGCTAAACCCTCTAACTCAGAAGTTAATGGGAATGAGAACTTCTGACAGCAGTGTAGTAAGGCTGGAGGATGCATATGGAGATCTCATTCTCTGAAAAACTTTTCCCTTGTTTTTATAAGTACAAATTTGAGTTCTGGCCTAAAAAAGGACCTCACAGTTAAAAACTTAAAGAGGTAACACAATGCTGAAGTCTAGGGAGAAGAGGTGTGGATGTCCTTTTACAGTTGCCACAATTTCTGTCTTAGGGCAGACATTCCTTCCCTTAATTTCCCTTCTTATCTTTCCTTCCTGATTTGGAGCCTTCCTGTTGTCAGAAGCCCTCCCAATAGAGACCAGAAGGGACACTTTGGATCCAAGTGTAGAGATCACCCTATGTTGGTCACAGTCGTGGGGAGATGGATGGTGACTCCAAACAGTCACAGACAGTACACTGGGACATCTGGTGTGGTGGGCAGCTAGGGAACTATTGGTTGGTCTTAATGAAGTCACCCAGCCTCAAAGAAGAGGGAAATCTGGCTAGGGTCTAACAAAGCTGCCTCCCATTGACCCTGGTGTTTAGGTCATGGGGATACCAAGCCCTGAAGGAAGCCTGCTCTTTCTTTTCTTTTTTCTTGGCACAGGAAGACTCAGTCTCTACCCGTTCTCCCTTGGACTGGCTGTTAACTAAAATGGAAGAACCTAGGACTCCAGAGCCCTCACAGAAAGGCTGCATTCCAGCCTGGCCCCAATACTAGCTGCCAGATGGAGAATCCTGGCCCCATAACAAAAGCCTTAACTGGTACTTGTACACCATTCTACAATTAGATCTGTGCTTTGGAAGTGTGGGAAAGTGCTCAGAGGCTCCCTATCTTCAGGCTGATACTTACCTGAGAAATGATCTCCAGTATTGTGAAACTTGTGGGGAAAAGTTTCAGCTTAGGGCAACAGAAGAGGTCTGAATGGCTCTTTGACTTTGGACAGGCCTCGGACATTGGGGCAGGAATCAGGTGAAAATGGGGAGACTGTGGCTATTGTTTGGCCCCAGAGGAGCCTCAGGCCCAAGCAGCAGATAATGCAACTTCAACTCTTTATCCATATTTTTCAGATCCCAATTTGACCTCTGTATGTCCTTTATAGAAACTGTCAGAACCCACAGGACCAGCCTGTGCAGATTCACATACTGTCTCAATAGGGTGATCAGAAGAGGTGTAAGGAAAAGTTGGGGAGCTTCTCTGGTGACTGTGGGAGATTCACAGAGGAATATGAACACCTGGCTATTGTTTTGGAGGGACATGTGGGTCTTACTCTCACATTGCTGTTCGCTAGATGAGCAAAGAAGATTTGGGCTGCCGGTGAGCTCTGTGGGGACCAACTCCATGCCCTAAATCAACAACTCTCACCTGGAAATCAAGCACTTCCTCAGAGGGATCTGGGGCTGGGAGGATTACAAACTGGGTCAAAGAGGACGCCACCTCCCCAGCTCTGTGCTGGTGTGTCTTGTAGGGGCAGGAAGCTACTCAGGTAACAGCAGTTAACTCTCCCAAATTGGCAGAGGTAGTTCAGGGAAAGGAAGAAAGTCCATAAATATTTGGAGATAGAAATGCTGAAGCTGTCAAAAAGTATACCAGCATGGAACCCAGCTCAGCTGAGGCAGAAATAGCAATAAGTACAAAGTTAATTACCAGCTCTTACTCTGGTAAGAGGAAAATGCAGAGGTTGGCCTTGGGAAGTTGGCCAAGCTACCATCAGTGGCCTCCACTGTATACAACAAGCAGACTGTGGAGGTACCACAGAGCGATCAGCATAAGGTTAAGTTCTTGAAGGTGGTTACTGCTTCAGTAGTCTCCCCAGCTACTCTGAGAGGCTGGTGTGGTAGCAAGACCTGTTATGGACGTGGGACATCAAGACACTTCAAGACATTGTTTTGACCCAGTCTTTGAAGGGGCAAAGGTGAGGTGGAAACAGTCATGAAAACCGGGTGGCCTTGTCTTATAATGTAGACAGCCTGGCCACTGTGTATAGGAGTGTCCCTAGAACATGACAGGGCTGAGGAGGAGCCAGAATCCTGGTGGCCACAGTCATGAATGACCAGGCCTGAAGGGGCCAGGGTATGACACTGTCGTCCACTCAGATCATCGAGATCACACATGAATCGCCCTGGATAATTCTGGATGTGGTCAGTAATCCAATCCTTTTTCTAATTGACAGGGAAGGCACTTATTTGGCAATAAAACCTCTGGCAGACCCTGTCGTCCTCATCCCCTACACTGTGGACAATGATGGATACCCCACCAGAAGGTAATATACCCCCACTGTATTAGGAAGTCAGGAAAGAAGACTAGGGACCCACCAATTTCTACTCATTCCAGAGGTTCCATTTTCCTTGTTAAGAAGAGAATTTTAGTCAAATTAGGCCCACAATTGCAGTTATAACCCATATTGTTATACAGATGGGAAACCCTTGAAATAATTTTAGTGGGTAACAACAATTAACTACATGCGTAGAGGGAGTGGACCCTGTGAATTGGGCAGACCTGAAAGCAGGGAAGACTGTGAGGGAACCACCAATATAGGTGACTGTCAAACCTGAAATTCCATTTCCCCATGTAGATTACTATCCACAGTACCCAGAATAGAGACCGGGAATTGCACTCATAATATAGCAAACATTACAAGCTGAGATGGTGGTGGAATGTTTATCCACTTGTAATACTACTATCCTGGCAGTAAAGAAACCAAATGGGAAATGGAGGCTTGCTCAGGACTTGAGAGTTATTAACCAGGCACTCATTCCCTTACACACAGTCCCCAATCCATATGCAATTATTACTCAGATCCCACTGGGATCAGCTCACTTTTATTTTCAGATTTGAAGCATGCTTTTATTTTGATTTCCTGACACCCAGACAGTCAATTCTTTGCTTTGGAATGGACAGGTACTATCACAACGGAGGTCTAGACAGTTGATATAGATCAACCTTCTTCAGAGATTGTGGGGCACTGCTTAATGTCTTCC
>NW_003852454.1:11393855-11398467 GCF_000181295.1 Otolemur garnettii | reverse complement strand
CCATTGAGCCTCTGGACCTTGCTGTGAGCTACTTCTGCCTTTGGGGTCCATGGAGCTTGAAGAGTGCTGTGCCCCTCCTAAGGGGAAGGACTAAGGTCAGGAAGTAACCAAGTTACTGGCTGTGGGAAATTCCCTGGTGGGAACAGACTGTGAGGAGCCCCTGGTGACCATACACTGACTTGAGCCCACTGGGCCCATTGTCATATATAACCTCCTCCCTGGGGTGTGGGCTTCTTCTGTGTGAACCTGGCCCTATACAGGACAAGACCTAACATTTCCTCTTGAGAGACATTGAGCCTAAACATCTTTGAAGATTGGGAGTGATGGATTAGATCCGTCTTCTGTCCCTGCTTCAAGCTGAACAGAGGCACAGCACTCCTCAAGATCCATGGTTCCCGAAGGGAGAAGTTGCCCACAGCAACTATGTGGTTCAGCACGTCAAGAGTGTATTCATCTTGACTGATACTGATGCCCATAGATTAGCAGGTCCCCATTTTCTTTCAACACTGGATACCCACCCAGCACGCCCGTCTGATTTTATGGATTTGGCTGTTTTAGATCCTCATAGAAATGGAATCATGTGCTATTTTTCTTTTTGTGATTAGGGTATTCTGCATAGCATAATATCCTCAAGGGTTCTCCATGTTGCAGAATATTCTTCTTTTGTAAGGCTCAATGGTATTCTGCTGTCTGAACATACCACCCTTTCTTTATCCATTCAAGGCACTTAGACCTTTACCTTTTTCCCAGGTCTTGGTTCTTGTGGCCAGCGTAATAAGAGGCTGCCTGTCTCTCTAAGTTCCTAATTCCTGTCCTTTTGGATCAATACCATCAATACCCAGAAATGAGATTGCTTTATTTTATGCTAGTTGTATTTTTAATTTTTTGAGAAAACTTTAAACTGGTGATTGTAATGTTGGAATGTTTCACATTTCCACTACCAGTGTACAAGAATTTCAATTTCTCTACATCCTTGCCAGCACTTTTTGCCATTTATTTATATAAGAACAGGTCTTTTAACAGGTGTGTGGTGACATGCAATTGAGTTTTGATTTGCATTTTTCTATGATTAGGGACTTTGAGGTGTATTTTATACCTGTTGGACATTTGTCTGTTCTTTGGTTAAATGTCTATTGAAAGGCTTTGCTTATTTTTAAATCAGGTTATTAGGTAGTTCCTTCTATATTGTGGATATCACAAGGATCACAAATTAACCACATAATACCGCATCTCAAGAAACTAGGATAGGAAGAACAAACCACACAAAAGGCAAGCAGAAGAAAACAAATAGCAGAGGTCAGCACAGACCTAAATGAGACAGAACACATTTATTACTGGGGAGCTTTCTGACTCGCTGGTCATCAGGTTGTTACTGAAAAGTACAGAGACCCTCTACCTGCAGTATCTCCTAGAACCCGTTGACTTTGGGAAAATGTTCCAAGTTCTTGATTCCTTTGCCCTCAAACCATTTTACTCAGTCACTGAAACTCATTTTCTCATCCATGGGCTTATGTGCAGCCCTAGGCTGCCTTTCAGACAGGTTCAGCCCATATGTATTGGTTGGTACAGTGCAGAGCCCCTCTGCCTGGAATATCTCCTGGGACCTGTTGAGTTTGGGAAAATGTTCCAAATTCTTGATTCCTTTGTCCTTAAACCACTTCACTCTATCACGGAAACTCATTTTCTCATCCATGGGCTCATGTTCAGCCCTAGACTGAACATGATTCAGCCCATATCTATTGGTTGGTACAGCGTGGAGCCCCTCTGCCTAGAATATCTCCCGGGACCTATTGAGATTGGGAAAATGTTTCAAATTCTTCATCCTTTCCCCTCAAACCATTTTACTGTGTCACTGAAACTCATCTTTACAACTATGGGCTCATGTCCAGCCCCACCTTGCCTTGCTGGCTAGTTCAGCCCTGATCTGTTGACTGGTATAGTCTGCTTCTGACTCTCTCTGCTTATGGTGCTTTGAGGTGGGGACAGAAAAGTCTGCCTGCCAACCTCAATTGTCTGCAGATTCTCTTTCATCTCAATATCAGGGAATGACTGTCTCGAGGATCCCTGTCCTTTTCTCACAGGTGAAGTGGCAGGGAGGAGGAGATCTAGGCTGGGAACTGAAGGGAAAGTTTCAGAGCCTCTTTAAAAGGGTGTGGAGACTCCCTTTTTGGAACCCACCCCAGAAATAAGGTGGTTTGCAGAGGCACAATTAGAACAGGATAAAGACTTCACTGAGTCCTTCTTCAAGTAAAGGATTTCCATGGATTCACGGACCTTGGAGGGTAGATCTTGTAGCATCTTCATATGAAAGCACTTAATATTGGCTTCGAACATCTCTTTCTGACTGGAGCTGAGGAAGCAAACCCTCTGAGAAGTATTCAGGGAGGTGTCCTCAGCCAGCAGTGGTGCCAAATTTCTGTATTTTATTCAGCTGTAAGAATTCTCAAGAAGACACACTGTCTCCTTGTTTAGAATCTATGAGTTATGTATAGTGCCAGAAATCTGGGCTTCTTGGTTTTGCTCCAATTTCATGCTAGTTTGTCCTGTCAGGGAATGTTCTGGTTTTTCCAGACATAAGTTGACGAAAGAGGTTCTTAAATTTGCTCCTGGACAGACTCACCATGTTTGTCTCCAGACCCTCACCTGATGAGCTCTCTGTGTCTGTCAACAGTTCATCTTTTACACCATTACCCAGGCTACATCCCTGATCCTTCCTCATATCTTCTTTGGCATCAGCATTTCTAAGCATCTCTCATGGGATCTTTGGGAGTGACTCAGTTCAAAGCTCTCTGGATCTTCACTGCTCTGACTTTGATGGAAAGAGATCCATGAGAGTCCATAGTGATACTTGGACTTGGATATCTCAGGAGGGTCCCTCTGAGGATTTAAGAGTGACACAGACTCATGAATCCTGTGGGGCATGCCACACTGTTGTTGGATGAGCCTCTTTTGAAGGTGGTGCTCTAGTATCTTCTGAAGGTCACTACTGAGAGGAAAATCTCCAGGAAGGATGCAGATGGGAATATAAGCCCTGGAGGACTGGCTAGTCAGTGTAATGTTGGGAGGTGGAGGGCACAAGTCTGCCTGAGATCTGTTGACCATGAAGAGATCTGAAACCCACTCAACTTCCTGTTCTTTCGGGAACACATTCCATTCTGGATGGTGAGTTTCAGATGGCATAAGGCACTGGGCCTCTTTCTGTGGATTATGTACACCTACTCCACAGAGCCTCATGTGGCACAGAGGCTCAGGTAATGGGATTGGGAGTGTGGATTGCAGGTGGGTCTGAGACTGGCCCCACATTACCTCCAAGGTCTTAGAATGTGGGGGCTGCTGATGCAGGTGCAGTTCTTCTGCTCTGTCTATGTGGGTGCACAGAGGAAGGGCAACTGATGAATCATGCTCATCAGCAGTTGAGGTGGACATGTTTGCTGCAAGATTTAGTGAGTTCTCTGATTTACGTTGCTCTGGACTAAATCTCATTTTGTTTTTGTTTTCCTTCCCGAGAAGGAAATCACCCATCCTCTTACCATGTCTCTCCAGGAGTGCCACAGCATCGGGGTTGCAAAGAGAGAGGTTAATGTTGTAGGCTTCGTGTTCTCCCAGACAAGAAACCTGAGAAAGGTGAATTGATATAGATGGAGTCCCAGTGGAATTGCCTCCTAGTGGTGAAGCAGACAGTGTTGGTGCTGTGTGATGACAAACACCAGGATCAGTGGGATCCTTTGTCTGGGATAATTTTGGTAAGAGGTCAACGTCCTGGATAAGTTTGGGGTTGCCTATAAAGATGGTGTTCATAGACACAGGGCCCTCTGGTTTGAGACCAGGATCTGCTTCCTGAGTGTGATGTGGTGGGGGTGGGGGATGGTCCATGGGGAAGTTGAAATATAAGGGAGGAACAGAGTCTGGGGGCAGAAAGTCACCAAGTGTTGTGGGTGAAGGAATATTAGGTGAGGGGGTCTTTAGGTGATGTGAGAAAGGGGAAGGTGGAGGTGGAACATGATCCCATGGAGGGGCTGACATTAAGTTTCCAGAAGACTTTCTGAGAAGGTGGAGACCAGAGTGTAGGATGAGTCTGAGTCTGTGTCGGAAAGTTCAGTATCTGAAGATGACAAAGAGAAGTCAGTAGTATCTTCCTGAGACGTGTGTAATTGCACTCCCATGATCTCTTTTGTTTTGGCACAGATATCAGAAAGTACCCTTCTTGGGAATATGTCCCCAGATGTGCTGGTGTCACCGTCCTGACCCCAGGGCCTGCAGAAGACAGGAAAAATAGAGCTGCAGCCAGGACGAGAACAAGGAATGGGGGCTGCTTGCCTTGTGGAGGTGGGGCCCCTGAAACCTGCTCCCCCCTCACCTCGCCCCCACCCCTGACATCACAGTTCACTCTGTGGCCTCTCCCCAAGGCCTTCACGCCCATGCCCATTATGTGGGCACCCATCCTGTGACTGCGGCAGGTGCACTGAATCCCTGAATGCATGGAACATGCTTTTAAAAGGGACCAGGAGAGACGGAGAGAGAGGAATCACCTCATCAGGGCAGAACCTGGCTTCCTTTCCTCCTTTCCTCCTCTGTGGTGAACTGTCCTTCCTGAGAAACCAAGAGATTAGGA
>NW_003852454.1:11380250-11393686 GCF_000181295.1 Otolemur garnettii | reverse complement strand
TAGCAAGGTTCACATGTGTATGTGGCCTCATTTAGAAAGTACTTTCATGGCAATTATCCCACATGTTGCTCGAAACCACCATGTGAAGCCCAGACACCAGTGGTCTTGTCAAAGAGGCATCTGAGCACCCAGGAAGTCAAAGGGGTTATGCAAATTCAGGGGACAGATGTTCCAAAGCCAGGGACAGAAGTTCCAAAGCCAAACTAGTAGGTAATATAGTCCTTCCTCACTTCTCATCTTCATCCTCTCCACACCCATTGCCTGGAGATGTGTAGAGCAGAGACTCTGAGAAGTGCCTCAGGTCCCATTCAATCCTGTCTCTTCTCAGGACTCTGTTTTCCCACAGAGACTGTATCCAGCAAGTGACACCCTCAGAGATCATGGGCCTGGGACCTCAGAGAACAGGAAAGCTCACCTTTGCAGAGACCAGGGTGAATATACAGAACCTTACCTCTAGATGTCCCAGCTTTCCACCTGCTCTTGGCCCTTCGCTCTGGCTGAAAACAAAAAGAAAAAAGAAAAGAACAGACTCACTTCTCTCCCTCCTTTTCTGCAGCAAGGCCACACGTTCATTACCCACAAGTAATATGACTCCTGTTTTACTTAATAGAATCTTTCATTTCTTTATTAATTTTTTAAAGTGATATTTCCAATTTGTCCTTTGAAAAACTCAAAACCTTTGGTCTGTGAAAGCCTCACTTGGTGTCTTCAGAAGTCCTGTGTTCACGGAGGACACAGCATCAGAAGACAACTCTCACATCTGCTCCTGAGAGGACCCTGTATCCTGGGGACAGAGCTCAGTGGCTCTTGGCATTGCTTTCCATCAAGGTTGAGTGACAACTCTAAAGACAAATGATTCAACATCAAATCTAGGACAGACTTTTCCTTCAGATAACTCAAACTTTCTAAAGATGTTAAACCAGGACCATGAAACCACTGTATTTGGGCTTTATTCCTGGAACCTGCCACAATGCCCAGGCAGGCAGCCTGTGAGCCTGAGCTAGAAACCTCCATCCTCCAGAGCCCCAGCCCTGCCTACCCTCTTCTAGAAGAGGGATGTTCTAGCGACCTCTAAGCCAGCCCCACTCATTTAGACTGTGGGAGCAGGAACGGGAAACAACAACAAAGACTTCCTCCAGGGTGTTTCTGATCATGTAGATGTCATTTTTATCCCATGTGCTTTCGAAACAGGAAACCGTATTCTCATGGAAGATATAGGCTAGCAACAACTGCATCCCAACCAGTTAGGTGAGCTGGGGGTACATGTGGAGCAGAGCTGAGCTAAAGCTCTCCCATACTTCAGTATGGAGCACAGTGTCCATTATCTGAGCAGTGAAGCTGTGTGAAGCAACTGAGTGCGGAGGGTGCCCATGCTTGGCTATAGCCCCAGGCCTGTATCACAGAGCACAGCAGAGTCACAGAGGCTTCCTGAGGCAGCAGAGGGGATGACAGGAAGACGGTGTGGTATAGAAGTTTCCCCCTACCCCCCTTAAAGCCCACCAGATATCTCCTCCTATGTTAGGCCCTTTGGGTTCGTCTTATTCCCCCGCCATCTTATTTTCCAACACAACCTTTCTTCATACTGTATATATTCTTCAGTGAAATTTTCTGTTTGTTTCAACCATAATTGAGATAGTACTTGAGTTCCTTGTTACAGGGTAGATCCCTTGAATTTAATCTTAAAAGTCTGAAATAGCACCTGGAATTTCTGCTTGTGCCCCATATTTATACTCTCAGGATGATATGTGTCCTCACATCCATTTTATCTCCATGATGCTCTTGTTCAATCTCTCTAGAGGACCCTGTTCCCTTTTTCTTGGCTCCCAGTGTCAAGAATGAGCACTGGTGCCTAGCCAATGAGGTAGTAACCACAAACACAAATCAATCACTGTCAACATGCATTTGTGGTAAGACAAAAGCACATGAAGTGTAAGGAGAATACATCTCATAGACAGGAACCTCTCTGAGAGAGGAGACCCTGAACTCCAAACCACACCTTTCTTCATAGGCTGAATAAGGGAACTGGTTTATCCCTCCTTTTCCAGGCAGGATTAGGTGTGGCCTCTTGCCTTGCGGCAACTGATAGGTTGGGGTTCCATAACAAAGTTCTTAACGGCATGTATCTTCCACATGAACCTTCCTATGAATGCATGGAGGTCAAAATTTGCCAGTTTTATTACATGACAGTGGGCGCAGTGAGCCCAGGTCAGTGTATAGTTGCTTGGGGGTCCTCAGTGTGTGCCAAGTGGGGAACAGTCTCTAGCTGCAACTCACTGAGACCCTGCATGTCCCCAGGTGGCAGTGGGTCCCTCCTGGGAGAGGTGTTTACTGATATTTCACTGAGCTTTAGCTCTGGCCCTACATGCTTTCACTGTTTGTGTCATCATGCACTCATTTGTTTGATTGTCTGTTATTTCATTCTTTCTTGAACATCAATTAGGTGATTAAGAGGGAAGGACTATGTTCATTGAGATAACTATTCTACAAGGAATGTTGATGTGGATGAATATTCTTATTTCCTTTAAGAGTAAAACAATAGTTCACCCTTTCTGCCGATGATATAACATTCAGCCATAATGAGACTGAATGAGTCTCATTCAGCCATAATGAGACTGTTCAATCTTGTTGAACAGTCTCCCTTCTGCCTGAGATCTGACACTGAGCCTATGGTCGACAGGAATGTAACCTCGTCAGGTACCTGTGCTAAGACTTGAGACTTTCACTGACGTGGCCATTCTAATCCACTTGTGTACTTAATGTGTGTCTAGTTGATATTATCTCCTCAACCTGAAATTAGTTTATCCACTACCACAGTCTAACGCCAACTTTCCTTTATGAAAAGAGCTTTCTGACCACGCAGAACTCCTGGGAGGATTCAGTAATGAAGAATAGTGCTTCTCTATACTGGGAGGCCTGTCAGTGCCCACTGTGGCCACGCCAGCACTGCCAGAAGGAACCAGCTGGTATGCGGATTAAAAGTACAAGCTTGCAAGAAATGGACTCCCCAGAGGTGCAGGAAAACTCCAAGTAGCCTCTGCCATGGTTTTTATTGAGAAGCTATACCACAAGTGTGGGAGGGCCCCATGTACAAGGACTATGTCCTTAAGGATGGCTACGTGCTCTTTGCCATGGGCTTGACTCCCACCCTGATGCACTAATGGGAGCAGTGTCCAAAGTCCAACACCTGCTTGCTAACAAGCCGCTGATCTTATCTCATTAGAGCACTTAGTTGCTTGAGGCTTGACTCCAGGCTGCAAAACATCTACCTGCCATCCCATTCCCAGAGCCTCCCTCAAGAACCAGTGACTGTTCCTATAAGCATTGTGCTCAGTCTCCTATATCCCCCTTTTCTGTTTAAGCTATTTTTATGGTGGGTAAGGGAGAAGACCACAGTTGTCTGTTTTATCTGTTCTTCTCATTGAGCAGCTCTCCTAGCTTTGCTGATGCCAGTGCAATTTATTGCCAGGAATAAGAAGTCTGCCATTGGAGGTTTACCTGGCTGTGTCACCAAATCTCCACATGCTTAACCAACACAAAAACTGGCTGCTTTGTTCGTGACCTTGCTAGGGCCCAGAAAGTGTGTGCTGAGCTCACTGAGGCCTAGAGAATGGGGGCCTCCCTGAATGGTGGAACCCTGTACCAATCCTTCTTCTCTGAATAGAAGCTCTAACTGCCTTTGCAGAAAAAGGATGCTGACTACTCCAAACTACTTCCTGCTGAAACTGGAGGGGGACATTAGGGGGCAGCTAGAGGGTGCTCAGAGGAGATTGATCCAGGTTTCACAGTAAATGAGAATCTGGGTTGATAGTTTGGAGTAAAATACTGGGGTATTCTTTTCATGAAATTTACTCAGGCTCAGAAAATTGGGATTCCCTGTTTAGGCTGGGAAACCTTGTATCAATAGAAGGGGTTAATGAAGACAGATTTGTCAAAGTGCTGGTGAGGTCTCATGTCGAGGTTTGATCCAGTGGGCAGGCAGCCATTGCTTTTATTGTTGTTCTGTAATGATATGAGCAAAACTTCCACCCCGATATAGCACATAACCAGGTTCCCATTCAGACATGTCAGGTTTTTCATGGAAAATGAGTTGTTTAGATCCCCGTACTCATATTTTTTGCCCATGGGCCCTGGGTTGGGCCGATGGTTTCCCTGGTGTAAAGGTGTTCCATTCCTATCAAATTGAGACTGGCATTCACTTGCCCAATGGAACCCCTTTTTTTACACCTGGGGCATACATGTGGGGGTTTACATTCTCCTTGTTTCTTTTGATTATTGAATGAGAGATTGCCTTTCCCATTGGTATTCTGATTGCTATTCCTTTTCCAACTCTCCTTTCTCATATGACCTAGCTTACCACAATTGTGGCATTTAGTAGTTTTAACTATGAGGTTATTCAACCGGTCTGCTGACTATTTGATCTGAGTTTTGATTTTTCTGGGCAGTTGTTCTTACTTTGGCTCAAATAAACTCTTTAAATTATGTTATGTCTCAGGCTCTTTTTTTTAAGTTATTGTCAAGTTTCCTTGATAACATCAAACATACCCTTTTTCTGTTTGCCAAACACTCTGAGTGTGTACCCCTTTAGTTTCTTTCTTGCTGTTTGCCAAAGGTCCCACTTACTTTGAGAGGGTTCCCCTTTGGTTTCTTTCTTACTCTTTGCCAAAGGTTTCACAGACTCCAAGTGGGTTCCCCTTTGGTTTCTTTCTTACTATTTGCCAAAGGTCTCAATGACTCTGTATGAGTTCTCCTTTGGTTTCTTTCCCTACTGTTTGTTTCTATGGATGGGGATTACCCCTTGCTTTCCCGTAATCTCTCGCTTGTTGTTTGCTGAAGGGTTTCACTTGATCCAAGTGTAATTTGCCCCCAGTCCTTGACTGTATCCTGCCGATGCCATTTGTTGGTGACCACTGTGGCCATACCAGCACCGCCAGACGAACCAGCTGGTACACGGATTGAAAGTACAAGTTTCCAAGAGGTGGACTCCCCAGAGGTGCAGGAGAGCCCCAAGTAGCCTCCACCATGGTCTTTTATTGAGACACTATACCACAGGTGTGAGAAGCCTCACATACAAGGACTACATGATTAAGAATCACTAGTGCTCTTTCCCATGGGCTCGACTCCCACCCTGATGCACTACAAATGTTCAAAGTCCAACACCTGCTTGCTAACAAGTGACTGACTTATCTCATTAGAGTATTTAGTTGCTTGAGGATTTTCTCCAGGCTGTAAAAAATCTCCGTGCAGGCTAGGAGATTGTCCCATTGTTCCCATAAGCATGGTGTTCAGTCTCCTACATAGACTCTTACCCCTTTGTGTGAGATAGTTTATGATAGTCCTTTCACTATACAGAAATGAAATCAAAACAACATAACTTACCTGTACACATAATTTTTTTTTTTTTTTGAGATAGAGTCTTATGCTGTTGCCCTGGGTAGAGTGCTGTGGCATCATAGCTCATAGCAATCTCAAACTCAGGCTCAAGCAATCGTCTTACTTCAGTTTTTTCTATTTTTAGTAGGGATGAGGTCTTGCTTTTTGCGGAGGATGGTCTTGAATTTGTGAGCTTGAGCACCTGCCTTGGCCTCCCAGAGTGCTATGATTACAAGTGTGAGTCACCATTCCCAGCCTGTATACGTAATTTTTAACAAGTTAATAATGTCCTGACCATAATATGTACAGTAAAAAAGAGAGACAAGGAAAGTCTTTTATAATTTATACATATTGTAATATATAAATGTTCATATCTGACTGAACTGACTGACTTAGAAAACATAAGAAAGCAAGCAGATGTATGTACGTGCTTAAAAATGAATAAATGTGGATGAACACAAAGACGACAATAATTTTGCTCAAGAATTTTCTCTATATTTTAAAGAATTTTCTTTATATGTGAAAGAATTTTTTTTTGTATTTCTACACATACACAGAATACACCCATTCATGGGGTCATGGTGACAGCCACAAATGCAGGTGTACCCAGGTGTTGTGAGCTGACATCACTCAGACTTTGGTATGGAAAAGCATACCATTGTCATGGGATTTTCTTAAAATGAAGCAATTCTTTGTATAAAAGCACCTCTTCCCTTGATTCCTATAATTGTTTCATGTAAAAGTTCAGGGTATATGAACCTAGTTAAATACATTATGTGTTTCTATGTAAAGTGTGAAGCTCAAATACCAGGCAGGCCTGTTACCTACATAAATGTCCCTCAGCTTATTCACAAGTGAGGCTGGGGCCCTTTCCTGTACTGCAAACAAACCTTGCATCATACAGAGACCCAAACACCCCCACAGAATTCCCAAACCCCTGCTAGGGGTCAGTGTCCACCGTGTTTCAGACCACAGGAGAGGTGGTGAATATCAGCATGGTCCCTGGAAAACCTCTATGTATTTTTGACATAGGAGAAAAAAACACAGTACATATAAATATTTCTATCACAATGGGAAATCTCAGTGTGTATTAATTTATATTAACCATGAAGTAATTATGGAGTAGTCCCCTGTTGTGTATGCCAGTGGAGATGTCTGTGGTGATTGACAGGAAGTGTACATTTTTATATCATAATGAGGAAGTGATTTTTGTCACCATTTGGAGCGGATAGACTGCCTGAGCCCAGGAGTTCAAGACAATCTTGAGCAAGAGCAAGACCCAGTCTCTGAAAGTACCTAGGTGTTGTGATGGGCTCCTGTAGTGCCAGCTACTTGGTTGGCTGAGGCAAGGGAATTGCTTGAAACCAAAAGTTTGAGGTTGCTGTGAGCTGTGACACCATAGCACTCTGCCAGGGGTGACAAAATGAGACTCTGTCTCAAAAAAACAAACAAAAAAACAAAAAAACCCAAACAAACCAAAAAAGAAAAAAAGCCATTTCTGCTCTGAGGGAAGCAGAGCACGTCCCTACAGGCTCTCAGAGTGACCTCAGTTCAGTGGCTAGCTGCCACTGCAGCAGCCAGGGGATCATTGTCAGTGGAAGATGCTAGAGCCTTGGGCTGCTCTGCAAGGGCTGGACATTGAGCATGGGTGCAAGCAGGGGCTGGGACAGAAGCTGGGGGGTCTGTGAGGAGGGTGGTGAGTCCAGAAGTGTGTGTTGCAGAGATTGCCACCCAGAGGCCATGCTGCCATGAACCCAGACTATGTCTTTGGGGTCAGGTCTTTGATGAGAGACACTGGAGGGTGATATCATGACCCATCAAAGTTCTTCAGTGAGTGTGAATAAGTATGTGTGAGCGTGTGTGAGAAAGAGAGAGAGAGACAGACAGACACAGATATGTTCTAATGGACCCAGGCAAATTCTATATCAGAGCAGAGAAGAGCCCTTGCTAGGGGATTAGGTGAAGTTTTACTTTCCTCTACTTCCTCCTCTCTCAGTTCCACCTGAGGAAGCTATACCAGAAGAATCGGAGATGCACAGAAAAGCAAAGATTTTTATGCAGATCTGGCAGTGCCAACTGTCTGCCCCCAAGTCCACCGTGCATCATGCTTTGGTTAGCAGGGCCCAAGCAGAAGGGCTGGAGTGCACTACACAAGGGGAAAGCAGGTGGGTGCCCTGAAAAGGGGATTGGTGAGCTCTCCATCTGTCACGTGGGATCCCAGGCTTGGAGCACCTGAGCCTGAGTGACGCTCTGAATGGAGGAGTGTGGCCTCACAGTCTGAGGGGTCGCCTCTGGGATCTGAGTGAATGAGCCACCCAAGCCGCCCTGGTGGTTCTGAGTCAGTCTGAATCTGAGCAGGGCTGGGCAAGCCCTATGGAGTCAGAAAGTACTTCTGCCTTCTGCCTCAAGGAGGGCCAGGCTACAAATTCTGGAGGAGAGTGGGCAGCCCGGGTATTGTTTAGTGTCAGACAAGGGCCTCTTGAGGGAATGGCTGTGCAGGTCTGGGCTGCCCGCTATGCAGCACACGCAGAGGTTCTGTTGGTTCTCTGGAAAGCTCTACAGGGAAATCAGGATGACCTAACTGCATGGAGCAAATTCCATATCATTTTCACATTAGGGCATGGGATGAATTATTCAAGTCAACACTCATTGTGTATTGTTATGGTCTAAGAACCTGGGCAGCTTGGACATTTTTTCTTTGAATTAAACACTACAGCCCCAACAAGTGTCTTCACAAGACTTGAGTTGGTCTGGATTGTTGCACCTGAAGTGTTATCTGTCCTATTGCCATCAGAGCTTTGAAAGATGCTCCATGAGAGAAAAAAATTGCTGGAGTCCCCATGTGACCATGCCAGAAATTCTTAGCAAATTTCTCATTGACTTGAAAGAAGCTCTTTAACTTCCTTTCTAAGGGAGATATCCCCAAATCTCCACTTGGGAAGGTAATTCCGGCTTGAGGCCATGAGGGAAAGCTCCTCTTCAGCTAGTTCTAACCAGTGCTGTGCAGTAGGACAATAAAACAAAAGAAACAGCATCCAAATCATGTGGGAAGAAGTAAAACTTGTTGAGTGCTCCTGTGAATTCTCAAATGAGCAAGAGAACTGAGTTTAGCAAGTTCTCAGGACACGAGATCAATACACAAAAATTAATGACATTTCTGTAGACTAGCAGGGAAGAATCAGAAACTGAAATAAAAATATTTTCGAATTACAAAACACTAAATACTTTGAGATAAATTTGAACGCCAAATGCTAGTACTGTACCTGAGAAATACAAACATTGCTAAGGGAAACCAAGAATGATCTAAGAAAGTGGAGACATGTTTGCTGAGGGTGGGGGGTTTCAATGTCAGTTCTTCTCCCGCTGATCTATGGACTCAGTGCAGTCACTATCAAAACCCCAGCAAACCTATCTATTTATTTTTCAGTGTTTTGTACAAGTGAGGATACTTCTGTGTGATGGTCACAAGGATTAAATCAGTGCCAAGCTCGGGTGTGGCAGAGCTCAGATTCATGATGAGTGACAAGAAGAGACAGAAATTCTGCACTGGAAAAGGATTTTGAAAGGAACTGACCTAACTTCCATGGGTAGAAATGAGAAAAGCCAAGTTCAGGAGAAAGAAAGCAACTTGTCAGGGTCTCACCACAATTAAATTGCAGCCTTCCTGACTCGCAGATGGGCAGTCTTTCTAAGCAGCCACTAAATAGCTAGTCTTCCTGAACACCTCCCTAAAAGCAAACAAAAAATTAGGTCTGAAAGTGGGTGCCCCTCCCTACTTTGTTTCTTCCTGAGTGGGGAATTGAGGCCCTGTAAGAAAATTATATTCCTCTTTGCCGTCTTCAAATGTCATGTGTGCATATGGCCAATGAGCTGTCACTCTGGCTGAGAAGGGTGGGAGGAAGCTGAAGTATTGAAATATATTAAAATACTTGTTTCCAACAAATGAAATGATATCTTGAGCCCAGGCTAAGCCTGAGGCATAGAACAAAGTATAAAATCAGGCAATTTGAGAAAACCTGAGGCAGAATCAAATGAATAGCCAGGAATACAGGGGGCACTGAGTCGCAGGAGGCCTTTTGAAGTTCCTGGAAACCCTGGTGATAGGAAATGCACTTGGCCTTGTCTGGCAACAGAATGGATGACCAGGGTGACAGTCTGAGTATCTCACCAGCCCTCAGTGTGTGGATCATTAAAGCTAGAAAGAGGGATCTTTTTAAAATGTAACTTTTAATTTTAAGATAATTATAGAGTCCTAAGCAGGTTAAAAAATAATATAGAATCTATATGCCCTTTGGGAAAACTATAGCACAACATTGTAACCATGACATTGACACTGCTATTGATACCAGAATTTCACTCTTCAGTAGGTTCTTGGTCTTGGTGATTTAAAGAATGAATCTGCAGACCACAGATCAGTGGTAAGACAGGATTTATTTACAGAAAAGAATACAGTAGGGCCAGAGCTCCTGGCAGAGAGAGAAAACTCTAGTTAGGAGAGAAAAGTTCTCTCTCTCCCTCTCTGTCTGTCTGTCTGTAGGCTCTTTATCTAGGGGTCTATATAGTTGCATGGGGCCCTCAGTAGTTACATTTAGCCAGGCTAGGTAGTTACATTTAACATGTCTGGGACATGTCTGGAACATGTCTGGGTTGCAAATGAATGGCCTAGGTAATGGGGACTCCCTGCCCACCCTCCAGCCTGCTGGTTCTGCTGCTTGTTGCCAACAATGCCAAGGCAGAGGCAGCCGGTCCGTGCCCCCCAGCTCCACAAGCTGGCTGGGATACCACTTTTCCTGTATCACTATGACCCAAAAATCTTGTTTAGATTTCCCCTGTTTGATTAGAACTTACGAGTTTATCTCTGTGTACATGTACACCAGGATCTGTACAATACTGCATCAATGAGGGTCCATGTATCCTTCATCACAATCAAGACATAGAACAGCTTAGCCCAAGTATCTCTCATGTTGCTGCTTAAGAAATGATGGAGGTAAAATTTACATAAAATAAATCATTTTAAAGTGAACAATTCAGTGGTATTCATTTTCTTTGCAATGTTGTATGACAACCACTTCTCTTAGTTCTAAAACATTTCAATCACTCCAAAGTGAAATTCATTATTCACTAAGTAATTCCACTTCAATACCCCCTGTGTCTGGCTCCTTCCACTAACCAATGTTTTCAAGGTTCATTGATGTTGTCATATCAGTACTTCATTAATGTTTATAATTAGCACTTCATGTTTGTGACTGAATAATATTCTCTTATATGTATGACCATAATTTGTTTATTCATTCATCATTGATGGATGTTTGGGCTCTTTCTACATGTTGGCTATGTGAACAGAACTTGGATGAACATACTTACATATGTCCTAGTTTATTTGTTTTCACTTTGGGGGGAATATACGTAGGAGTGGGATTTGGGGATCACAGGTAATTTAAAGATTAACTTTTTGAGGAAAGGCCAAATTGTCTTGCACAGTGGCCAAACCATTTTGTATTCCCACGATCAATGAATGATAATTCCAGTTTCTCTATATTTTTATTAACACTGTGAGAGATTGTTCTTATTACTGATCCAATCTTCTTACCGGTTATAGGTTATATTGTCTACTAGGACTGCTGTGACAAGTGCCAGGAGACTTAAACAAGAGAAATTCCACCCCCCTACAGCTCTAGCTACCCTTTTATGTTGTTGTTCTAACAAATGGCATCTTTATGTATTGTGTACCCAATAACATTGTTTTTAATTAGACCTAGTGATTTTGGTTGAATACAAGATATTCTAATAATGTAATATGGCAGCTCTGGAAATCGCTTCTCCCTTTCCCCATGGTTTGCTTTTTTTGATTGTTGAAGTTTGTGGTTGTCAATTGTTTAGGTGACCTTTTCAAACAATTTCTGTAAACACTGTAGTCCTTGTCCTTTGTGGTCTCTGAAGTGTCTATTCCTTTAGCCTATGCTCAGTTAGGGTTTTGAAAGACAATTTCTTGAGTGTCTGGTGGGGGGGTGGAGAGAGAGAGAGAGAGAGAGAGAGGAAGGCCCATAACAAAAACAAAAAAAAACAATAGACTCCCCTCCATCCTTTGCAGACTGGCTCTATGCTGTTTGACTCCTTCAACCCTTAGCTAGGCTATAGTGATCCTCTGCCTTGGAGCCATTGCAAATCTAAGTGGTGGCAGTCAACTAAAGCAAATGAGGTTTGGGTGTCCACCATTACTGAGAATGAAAACTGGCTCAATAATCTCTTATTCATGTGATTTTGTTCAGGTTACTTTACCTCTCTGATCTGAAGTTTTCTAAGCTGATGTTGAGGATCATAAGTACCTAGTTCATAAACATTACTACCCCTGAGATTTCCTTCATGAAAACCTAAGCTGAGGGTCACTCCTCTGTATCTCAAGGTCCCCCTACTTAGCTCTGTCATTGTTCTCCTCACAATTTCACCAAATTACCTGCCTCCATGCAGTTATCTGTCTACATGTCTGTCCAGTAGAAATGAAGTTGTTGAGGGCTGAAAATATTTGGAATTGTCTCTGTATCCCCTCCAAACTAGGAAGTTTCCCAGTGTTTCCAAAAGAATTATTATAACATTTGCTACTTGCTCAATAAAATACTGCTATCATTAAAAAAGAGTAATGCTCTGCTTTAGCCATCACTTCCTACTTATCCTAAAGATGAGCCACCATAAAAACTAAACTCTTCTCAGGCCTTTCTAAGTCTGCATCCTGCCCCAGGCATGCATATGGCTTTCTAAAGTTCCTGGCCCACACAGGTGGTTTTGAATGTCCTAAATTCTCAAAAAAAAAAAAAAAAATCTCTCTTTTGATTTCCCTCCCTGGCTTTAGAGGTTCTGCTGTATATATTAACTCTAATCTTTTGCCCTGAAGGATACTATTTTTCATGTGACTTATAATGTGTTTGAGCATTGTTGTCAATTTTTTTGCATCAAGGGACTTCTAAGTTAGGCTAAAAAAATACTTTGTGTCAGGCTTTTAGGAAGTCCCCAGACCCATTAGAAAAAATACAATAATTTGGAAATAAGGTCTGCTCAGCTCTCTCTGGGCTAGGGATCTGATTCTCACACTGTGAATGAAGGCTGTTGTCTTCAAGATTGCCACCAAGCTGGAGAGAGTATGGGACAGTGAAATTTTCCTATCATTTCAAAGTAGTCTTTCTTGATTCAGTGATTTTTTTATATTTTTCAAATTACCTTAGTTTATACCTAAAGTTCTTTTTCTGTTCCATGCCCCAAACATATCTATACCTCTCTTTCTCTTAGCTTCTTCTTATCTGTGACAGTTTCCAGGAGTTTACTTGTTTTTAATCCTCTTTTTATTTATTTATTTATTTTTTTTTTAATTGAATGGTAACTATGTAATCCTCTTGACAATTTTGAGAAGTAGGAGGTTTACATTTCGTGGAATGTCTCCCCATTGGGATTTGTCTGATGCCTTTCTCATGATGAGATGGGAGTTTGGAGGAGGAGGCACATAGAGGTAAAACATACTTTCCACACATTGTATCAAAGGTACATTCTATCAACATGACTTACAACTTTGATGTTGACATTGATCAGCATCAATGTTGAAGTAGTGTTTGTCATATTTCTCTATTATAAAGGTTATTCTTTCCCACTCCTCTCCTGCTTATATAATGTATTTTTTGGAAAGAAGTCACTACCTATAGCTGACAGGCAAAGCCTGGGGAGTTATGCTCCACCACCTTGGGAACTAAGCTTCTACATAAAGGATTAGAATTCTTCTGCATGGGATATTTGCCTTTTATTTACCATTTATTTGTTAATATGTACATGCATTTATACCAATTTGGATTATTTTATGCCTTGAGTTAAAATCAAACACTACTATTTTATTGCTTAAATTCTAGAGTTGTGTATTCAATTGGTTCTTGTGCCCTATTGACACACATCCTTCATTGTAGATTTGTGTGTGTGTGTATGTGCTGTCTGTTTTTTTTTTTTTTTTTTTTTTTTGATGTTCTTACTCCGTAGCACTATAAGGTGATTTAGGAACTATAGGCTGTTCCCATTATAATCTTAAGAGT
>NW_003852454.1:11342684-11379124 GCF_000181295.1 Otolemur garnettii | reverse complement strand
TGCTTCAATTGCCTGAGGGGGTCCTCTTCATAAAATTTTCACCCAGGCTGATTTCTTCAAGTATTTTCCCTATACTTTCTTCTAGTATTTTTATAGTTTCATGTCTTAAGTTTAAATCTTTAATCCAGTGAGAGTCTATCTTAGTTAGTGGTGAAAGGTGTGTTTCCAGTTTCAGTCTTCTGCAGGTCACTAGCCAGTTTGCCCAGTACCATTTGTTAAATAGGGAATCTTTTCCCCACTCAATGGCTTGTCAAAGATCATATAACAGTAAGTAGTTGGGTTCGTCTCTTGGTTCTCTCTTCTGTTCCATACATCTACCTCTCTGCTTTTGTGCCAATACCATGCTGTTTTGATCACTATGGATTTATAGTATAGTCTGATGTCTGGTAGTGTGATTCCTCCTGCTTTGTTTTTATTTCTGAGTAATGTCTTGGCTATTTGAGGTTTTTTCTGATTCTATATTAAACAAAGTATTGTTTTTTCAAGATCTTTAAAGTATGACAATGGAACTTTAATATAGATTGCATTAAAATTATATATTGCTTTGGGTAGTATGGACATTTTAACAATGTTAATTCTTCCCAGCCTTGAGCATGGTATGTTTTTCTATTTGTTAACATTTTCAGCTATTTCTTTTCTTAGAGTTTCATAGTTCTCTTTGTAAAGGTCTTTCATGTTCTTTGTTAGGTAAACTCCCAGATATTTCATTTTCTTTGGCACTACTATAAACAGAATAACGTTCTTGACTATTTTTTATTTCATTGTATTGAATATTACCCTTAAGAAATATAAAGTGTCCATCTTTATCCTTGCTTACTTATGTTGGTTTTAAGCCTATTGTATCTGTGAATAAAATCGCAACACCTGCTTTTTTCTGCTTTCCATTTGCCTGGAATATAGATGACCATCCCTTCACCCTGAGTCTATATTTGTCTTTTAGGGTAAGATGGGATTCTTGTATGCAGCAGATATCTGGCCTGAGTTTTTGTATCCAGTCAATCAGCCTGTGCCTCTTTAGAGGGCAATTTAGGCCATTCACATTGATGGAGAATATTTATAAACCTGGTATAATTTTGGGTATGGAGTTTTCAAAAGTCCAGTGGACATCTTTAATATGTTTGCCACTGTGAACGTTGGAATTTGATTAAAATTTTCTGTGTAAATTTACTTATGTGGGGGAGGATTGTGCTGGTCATTACAGAAGATAGATCTCAGAATATCCTGGAGGGCTGGTTTAGTTATAGCAAATTTCTTCAATGTGTGAATGTCATTAAAGTATTTAATTTCTCCATCATAAATGAAACTCAGTTTAGCTGGATATAGGATCCTGGGTTGAAAGTTATTTTGTTTTAGGAGGTTAAATGTTGATCATCACCCTCTTCTAGCATGAAAGGTTTCAGCAGAGAGATCTGCAGTCATTCTAATATTCTTCCCCTTGTAGGTTATGGTTTTCTTACATATAACTGCTTTCAGAATTTTCTCTTTCATAACTTTAGTGAAGTTAATTATGATGTGCCTGGGGGATGTCTTGTTCGGGTTGAGTCATGCTGGGGTTCTGAAACTGTCTGCTATCTGAATTTCAGAATCTCTTGGCATGTCTGGAAAGTTCTCTTTCATAATTTTATCAAGTAGAGCCTCTGTGCTTTGTGAAGCCACTTTGTCGCCTTCAGGGATTCCTATAAGATGTATATTAGTTTTCTTTGAATTATCCCAGAGCTCTCTGAGAGAGTGATCCATTTTTGGTCTCCATTTCTCTTCATCCTTGAGTGCTTGGGCATGTTCAGAAGCTTTGTCTTCAGTGTCAGAGGTCCTTTATTCTGCCTGCTCCATTCTGTTACCAAGAGATTGTACCTTATTTTTCAGATCTTTGAGGGCTGCAGCCTCTTGCCTCAGTGTTTCAAAATCTTTGGTCATTTTATCTTTGAAATCGTTGAATTCTTGAGACATGTTTTGAATAATTTCTTGAAATTCTAATTCCTTCCTCTCTTCCATTCTGTTAATCTTATTTGCTATCCAAATTCTGAACTCAATTTCTGACATCTCAGCCATCTGTTTTTGGATGTGGTCTTCAAATGAATCTGCCCCATTTTTCCTTGGGTGAGTTGATTTACGTTGGTTATTCATGTTGCCTGAGTTTTTCCACTGATTCCGCCCCATGCTGAATTTACACCATTTGCAGTCCATCCCAGAACTGTTGCTCCAGTGGCTGCCACTGGAGGAAATGCTGGCTTCTTCTTGCCATTCTGTTAGCCTCCCACTGCTGTGGCTGTTGCTCTTTGCCTTGGTGTACCGCTGTTCTAGTATTGATTCCTCACAACTGACTGTCCTTGCAGTTCTTGAGCAGCCTGTGCCCAGCGAGAGTGGTGGCAACAGCGGGGATTCTGCCTGCTACCAGGGGAATGGGGGCTCAAGCAAGCAGCAGGTATCTGGCTAGACTAGGTCTCTCCCCCTGGACTGAAGTTTTTGTTGAAAACTAGCTCCAGTCTGCCCTCATCCCCTGTTCCCCCATATTCTTGTTGAATGTGAAAATTGGAGTAATGGAAAATAGCCAACCCAAAGATTTATCAAAGTATAAAACACATTGACACCAAATGAACAAATAAACAGACAAAGATATTACCAGACACACAAATACACAGATGTACAGACAATCAGAAACAAGTAAACAGACAAAAAAGAAACAAACCAAAAAATGGTAATCATAAAATGATAATAAAAAAAAAAGGGAGAAAAAAAAAGAAAAGAGAAAAAGAAACCCCAAAACAAAAAACTCTATTAGACTGCTGTATGCCCTCTCAGCAACTTGTCCTTAGGAAGCTGTGGAGATGCCATTTTTGGAGTTTCACAATATTTCTGCTTCCTGACTGGCCACCCAGCCACAGCTGTCCTGTTCCAGATGACACTCTAATCTGCCCTCCAAATTCAGCATAGGAGTCCATGCTTCACCAGATTATCCACTCAACTCTTAGTTTCCAGTTGAACTGGGAAGTTGTAATCTTCTATGGGGAAGGGACTGGTTGCCACTGATGCCCATGGATTCAGTGCAGAACACGAAAGAGTCCTCAGCCTCTGCGGGGGAGAGGCTGCCCACAGACTCCACACAGATCACAAAAGAGCCCTCAGCCTCTGTGTGAAGCACAGAAGAGCCCTCAGCCTCCGGGAGGGGGGGCTGGCCACAGCAGATGCCTGTGGACTCAGTGGGGAGCACAAAAGTGCCCTCAGCCTCTGTAGGGGAGAGGCCAGCCACCGCTGATGGCCATAGACTCCGTGTGGAGTACAAAAGAGCCCTCAGCCTCTGTGAGGGGGGGCCAGCTGTGGCTGATACCCGTGGACTCAGAGTGGAGCACAAAAGAGCTGTTAGCCTCTGTAGGGAAGGGATCAGCTACCCTTGATGCCCACGGTCTCAGTGCAGAGCACAAAGACTTTTCTGTCTCAGTAGGGGAGGGTTTGGTTGCTGCCGTCACTCGCAGCTCCAACTTGGCACCACAAAGACTTTTCTAAAATTACAAAGTTTGTCTGTTTCCTAAACGGGGTCATTTCCCCCCTCACTTTTCTGTCCTGATGCCTAGACCCCTGACTCTCCAAATGGGGTCCAAACGGCTCCCCTTTCTGGTTGCTGAGTTCTGAGTAGGAGTCCATGCCTCACCACACTCTCTGTAAAACACCCAAACTCCCCACTGATTGGGACCAGAAGTCCTCCATGGAGGAGGGGTTGGTTGCTGCCGTCTCAGGCCCCTGGCTGCTGGCTGCTGGCTGTGGCAGCTGGTGCTGCTTCAGCTGCGGGGCTCAGTTTTCTCTGGCTAATACCATGGTTTTGGGTCACAATTCCAGTCCAGCAATCTGCCTTTTTCCTACACAGCCTACATTGCCTGTCTGTGCCAACACTCCATGCAGGGAAGGATACAGCACCCCCACTCTCACCTGAAACTCAAGGAGAGTTGATCCAGGGATGCATTCCCTCTGGTATCTTGCTCCACCCCCAGAAGCTCCAGTTTCTTTTACCAGAGTATGGTATTAGAAAACAAGATGTGGGCATTAGATGTGCTCATTGCTCCCATGAGCACACCTAATGCCCACATTTTCTAGGCCAAAAAATGATGTATATGTATGTATATTAACTTGTGTGTAATGTGCACACCTGTATCTATTTCTGTATGTGGCCACCTGTATCTGTATTAAGGTAATTGTGAGATTATATTGATTCTTTGACTCAAATCCATGATCACATGGCTCATTCTATCCCCTTCCCTTGCTTATTTATAACCCCCTACTCCAACAGTGAGAAACCTGGCTCCTTCTAACTCTCATCCTTTTACTTAATGGTTCAGTTCCAATATGTGTACACAGTGGTAAAGGAATTATTAATGAGTGCCCCTGTGAGGAAAAAGCTTTAAAACTAGAATTTATGTACACTTTATTTAGCTTTTAGTCTTATAGCCTCCACTCATTTCTAAGGTTACCGAGGGCAGAACTTTTCCTCCCTGTTCCCTTCCATGGGGTTATTTCATATATTTGTGAGACAGAGACAGATCCTTTTGTCATGATCTGCATTTGTATCCTGGGATCCCTTGGCCTCCTAAATGATTATTAAAAACATTTGCATACAATAAGGTTTCATTCTTTGTGCTCTAAGTTTCTAAGAGTTTTGAGAAATGCTTAATGTTATGGATCCACCATTTCGGATTTATGCAATGTTTTTTCTGCTCTACAAAACCTCTCATGTTTTACTTATTCAACCCTTTCCCTGCAGAATCTATGGTAACGGCTTATCTTTTTGATAGCACTGTAGTTTTCCTAGTTTTTCTTTTTTATAATGCCATATAGTTGAATTCAGATAGTATGTAGATTTTTTTATTCCCATATCATTCCATATTTAAGATCCACCTATGGCTTTCACAGGTTAATATTTCATTTCTTTTTATTGTTGAATAACTTTTCATCTTATTTATACACTAGAGTTTATTTATATATTCACCTATTAAAGAACATTTTGGTTGCTTCTAGTTTTGGTTATTATGAATAAATTGCCTATAAACATTCATGAGAAGGTTTTTATATCATCATAAGTTTTCAAGACAATTGGTAAATACTTACAGATTATCTAGTAAAACTATGTTCAGGTTTCTAAGAAAGTGCCAAATTGTTGTCCAAAAGGACTCTAACATTCTTCATTCCTGTTGAACCAGAGTGGGAATGGTGGGGAATGAGAGAAAAGATGCAAAAGACAAGGATGGGATCGGGAGATCTGGAGCAGTCGTAACTGCATCCAGCCCCCAAATACAAAATCAGCTTTATTTTATAGTATCTCAGTACTATAAAATAAAGTTTTTTTTTTTTTAATGAGGAAGTAGCATAGACTAAAAACATACTTTTGTTCTTACAATATGATTGGAAAACGTAAATAACTATCAAGAACAATTAATTCTGTCAACAGTTTCTACTGCACAACATTGTTAACATATGTTAAAGATAAGAAATAAAAAGCAAGGGTTGCATAGTTTTCTGTATAGTTTTTAAAGATTAGTTAAAGAAAGAGGTACGTGACATCTGAGAACATATCTAAGAAGGAGAAAAACACGTTGTTTTAAGAGGAGGAAAAACATGTTGATTCAGGTGGAGGAAAGCAGCTGGAGGTCATTCCCTGATTGAAATTGAAATGTGGGCTCTGCCACCTCACAGCCTCCTCTTCACACTTCCCTCTCTCTCTCTCTCTCTCTCTTTTTTTTTTTTTTACTTATTCTGTCTAAGGGTATATTGATTTTCTTTTTTTTTTTTTTCCAAACAATCAACTTTTCATTTTGTTGAAAAAATACATATATAGAGAGAGAGACTCTTGTTTGTTTAGTTCTCTTCTGGATTTTTAAAAAATTTCTTTCTCCTAATTTTGGATTTGGTTTGACCTTGCTTTTCTAAGTGTTTATTTGAAATTGTTTTGTTATATTGATGTAGGCATATGTGCTACAAACTTCCTTCACAACTGTTTTGTTATATTCTACAGATTGTTGTATGTTGTGCTTTCATTTTCATTTTTTCAAGATATTTTTCAGTTCTTTCTTAATTTCTTCATAGACTCATTGATAATCCAGGAACATTCTGTTTAATTTCCACTTATTGTACTGTTTCCAAAGTTGCACTTGGCATTTATTTCTGGTTTAATGTCATTATGGATATGATTTTAGTTTTTCAAAATATGTTGATGTGTGTTTCATAGATCTAATATATGTCTATCCTGGAGAATTTTGCATATACTGATGAGAAACATGCATATTTTATAACTGAGGAGAAATGAAATGTCCACTTGGTGCATAATGTAGTTTATATCCAATATTTCTTTTTAAATTTTCTTTCTAGATGATCTGGACAATGCTAAAGTGGCATGTTGGAATCCCCAATTATTATTGTACTGGGATTTATCTTTCTCTTTATCTCTGACAATATTTCTTTCTATTTATTTGGATCCTCTGGTTTGTACATATCTATTTACAATTATCTTCTTGCTGAATTGAACTCTTTATTATTACCTAATGTTTTGTCTCTTTTTCTTAGACTTGTTTTAAAATTAAATATGTTAAGGAGGTACAAATATTTTTGTTACAAATGTAGTTTTATAATGCCCTTACCCAAAGAGTGTTTAATGTGCCAAATAGGTAGTTTTTACCCCCTTGGTCCTCCTCCTGTTCTTAATTTCCAGTGATTCTTTGTGTTCATGTATGCCCATCAATTAGTTGCCAATTATTAGAGAGCACATGTGTTATTTGTTTTCCTTTCCTGAGATACTACACTTAAGAAAATTGTTTCCAGTTCTATCAAATTTCTACAAAAGACATTAGTTCATTCTTTTGTATGGCTAAATAATAATCCCTGTTGTATATGTAACAAATATTCTTAATTCCCTCATGCATTGATGAGTACTTAGGTTTATTCCCCATTTTGGGATGGTGAATGTGGCTGCAATAAACATTTGAATTCAGGTGTGTTTTTGATAAAATGACTTCTATTCCTTTGAGTAGATACTCAATAGTGGAGTTGTTGGATCAAATGTGAAGTCTATAATTATTTCTTTCAGGTATTTCTAAACTGTTTTTCATAGAGGTTGTACTAATTTGCAGGCCTACCCACCTGCAAATTAGTTTCAGTATTACCTTTCTTTTGCATCAATACAGCATCTATTCTTTTTTGACTTTTTAATCATAGCCATTCTAACTGGTATAAGGTGACATCTACTTGTAGTTTCAGTTGCATTTCCCTGGTGATTAATGATATTGAATATTTATTCGTATGTTTGTTGGCCATTTGTCTATCTTCTTTTGAAATACTTGTGCTCGTGTCTTTTGCAAACTTTTAATTTATCTGTTTGTTTATTTATTTTTGAGACAGAATCTCATTCTGTCACCCTAGGTAGAGTGCAATGATATCATTGTAGCTCATAGCAACCTCAAATTCTTGGGCTTGAGTGATCCTCTTGCCTCAGCCTCCTGAGTAGCTGGGACTATAGGTGCCCCCATGGTGCCTGGCTAGTTTTTCTATCTTTAGTAAAGATTGTTAGTAGAGGAGTCTTGATCTTGCTCAGGCTGTTTTTGAACTGCTGAGCTCAAGCAATCCACTTGCTTCAGCCTCCCAGAGTTCTAGGTTACATATGTGAACCACCACGTCCAGCCTTTTTTTGGTTCACTTTTTACTGAGGTTGTTTGGTTGTTTTTCTTGATGATTGGTTTGAGTTTCTTCCTTGTAGCTTCTGGATATCAGTTCTTTATTGAAAGTAGAGTTTGCAAATATTTCCTCCCATTATGTAGGTTGTCTATTTACTCTTCATTATTTCCTTTGCTGTAGAGAATGATTTTAATTTAATCAAGCCCCCCTTATTTATTATTCCCATATTTGACTGCAGGGTCTTAGTCATAGTTCTTTGCCTAGATCAATGTCTAGGAGAGATTTTCTTACCTTTTTCTTTCAAGATTTTTTTTTTTTTTATGGTTTCATGCCTTAAATGTAATTCTTGTATCCATCTTGAATTAATTTTATATATGAAAAGAGACAGGGGTCCTTCTTCATACTTCCACAAGTGGCTATCCATGTTTCCTAGCACCATTTATTTAATAGGGCTTCTTTTTCACAGTGTATATTGTCTGCTTTGTTGAAGATCAGTTGGTTGTAAGTAGATGACTTTATATCTCAGTTCTTAGTTCTATTCAATTGATCTATGTCTATCCTTTTACACTAGCACCATGATGTTTTGATTAATATAGCCTTGTGTAATTTGAAGTCAGGTAATTAGAAGCCTTTGAATTTGTTCTTTTTGCTTCAGATTGCTTTCGCTCTTTTTTGGTCTCAAAAGAAATGTAGGTTTTTTTTCTAGATCTGTGAAATATGACATCGGTATTTTGATGGAAATGCCATTGAATCTGTAAATCACCTTAAATAATATGAGCATTTTAAGAATGTCAATTCTACTGTTTGATGAGCATTTTTTATTTCTTTATGTCATCTGTCATTTCTTTCATCAGTTTCATAGTTATCCTTAAAGATCTTTTATCTCCTTGTTTAACTATATTTCTAAGTGTTTTATTTTCTTAGTAGTTATTGTGAATAATATTGAGTCTTTGATTTGAATCCCAGCTTGATGGTTATTAGTATATAGAAATGCTATTGATTTGTGTACAATGATTTTTTAAGCTAAGAGTTTGCTGCATTTATCAATTCTGTGAGTCACTTGGCAGAGTGTTTGGGCTATCCTACACATAAGATCATATTGTAAATGCAATGGGATAGTTTGACCTCCTCATTTTTGATTTGGAACTCTTTCTTTTTTTCTCTTGCCTGATTTCTCTGGCTGGGATTTCCAGTACTCTTGTTGAATAGAGCTAGTGATGGTGGGCATCTTTGTCTTTTTTCAGTTCTTAGTGGAATGCTTTCAACTTTTCCTCATTAAGTTTGATCTTAGCTATGGGTTTGACATATATGGCTTTTGTAATACTGGTATATATTCTTTCTATACATGGTTTGTGGAGGGATTTTTATCATGAAAGCATGCTAGATTTAATTGAATGTTTTGTCTATATGTATGAAATTATTACATGGTCTTGTTTTTTACTTCTGTTATGTGTTCAGTCTTGTTTATTGGTTTGCCTATGTTGATCCACCATCTCTGGGATGAATAACTGATTATGGTGAATTAATTTTTGATGTTCTGTTGAATTGTATTTGCTAGGTTTTTGTTGAGGATGTTTACATTTATATTCATAAGGTGTGTTAGTCTATAGATTTATTTTTTTGTTGTGTCCTTTCTTGATTTATTCAAGTGATACTGGCTTCTCAGAATGACCTAGGGAGATTGCTTTTGCTCTTATATTTCTAGTTTCTTGAGATGTGACATCAGGTTGTTAATTGTGAGCTTTTTGTATTTTTGATGTAAGCAGTTAAGGCTATAAATTTTCCCCTTAAGATTGGTTTGGATGAATTCCATAGATTTTGATAGGTTGTGTCCTTTTCATCATTTTGTTAAAATAATCTTTTGATTTTCATTTTAATTTAATCATTGATCCAGGGATTGTTTGGTAGCAGATTGTTTAATTTCCATGTTTTTTTTGTTTTTTTTTTGTAGAATTGAATGTTTCTCTTGGAATTGATTTCTACTATTATTGCAATGTAGTCTAAGAGGATACATGGGATTATTTCAATTTTTTTGAATTTTATGAAACATTTTTTATGATCTAAGATAAGATTAGTCTTGGACAATGTCCAGTGTGCAAATGAGAAGAATGTATATTGAATAGTTTTTGTGTAGGATGTTCTGTAAATGTCTATTAAGGCCATTTTTTTAAAGAGTATTGTTCAAGCCCAATGTTTCTTACCTATTTTCTATTTTGATGATCTGTCCATTCTGTCATTGGTGTCTTGAAGTCACTGGAAATTAAATGACTCTTTGCTTAGATCTAACAAGATTGGCTTTGTGAACCTATGAGCTTCTGTGTTAGGTGAATATTAAGTATTATGATATCTTCCTTTTGAATTATTCTCTTTACCTTTATATAACATCATATTTGTCTTTTTTTTTTTTACCATTGTTGGTTTAAAGTCTATTTTAAGTTATATCAGAATGAAAGATCTGCTCACTTTTATTTTCTATTTATGTGGAATAGTCTTCTTCTATCCCTTCATCTTGACTCTATGTGAGTTGTTGTGATTCAGATGTGTTTCCTGGATACAGCAGACATTTGGATTGTTTATTTTTATCCATTTGGCCAGTATATTCACAGGGGAATTCACAGAATTCATAATGAGTGCTAGCATTGATGTGTGAGCTGCTGTTCTGTCCAGTATATTCACAGGGAAATTTAGAGCATTCACAGTGACTATTAGCATTAATATGTGAGCTGATGTTCTGTCCATAATGCTGGTTGTTAGTTTTTTGTTTTGTTTTCCTTCTGGTGCTGTAAATGCTTTGTAAGAGCTGTGAACTTTAACTTTGGGGTAATTTTACACTGCTGAGTATCTACTGTCCTATTCCATGTATGATGCACTTCTGAATATTCCCTGTAGAGCAAGTCTAGTTGTGAAAACTTGTGCCTTAGAAAATTGTTTAACATTTTTATCTCAGCAGAATACAAAAGAGAAAATGGAGAAGAAGACAATATTTGAGAGATAGTGGGTAAATATTTTCCAAAACGGATGAAAGTAATCAATATACAAGTTTTATTTTTTAATTGTGAAAATCAATTAGGATGAATATTAAAATTAAAACACTATTCATCGGTACATCATAGTCAACTGCTAAAAACCAAATATAAAGAGAATACCTTAAAAACAGTAAGATATAAAAGACATGTTTCAGGTCAGGTAACAATGGACTGACATTTCTAAAGTACTAATTGGTAACACAACACTTTGAACCTATAATTCTTTACAAAGCTAACTAGCTTTCAAAACATAAGGTAGAAGACTTCTCAATTTGTCCATGAGGGAACAAGGTCCATAATTAAATTCTTAACATAAACAATTTTAAAAATGGACCAAAAATTAGAGACTATATTCATAGACACTGGCAACAGATAGTCCAGGGATTTCCTCCCTCCACCACCACCCTGCCACCCCCAAGAAAGAACATATGACATTACCCAGATTTTCTGTTTTCAGACTATAGTACACGGAGGCAGAACTGAAACAAAACCTGGCAAACCTACTGAGGTGAGGAAAAAGAGACTGAAATTCCAAAACACTAACATAACTGAAGTTTCCACACTGGAGTTCTAGAAAGGAGGGCAATGCAAAGGAAAAGAATTTTAGAAGTCTGCACAAAGTACACTTGAGTTTTTATTTGAATACTTGAATAACAATATGCCCATGAATAAAGTAACATTCTATAAGTCTAGACTTCTCAGGAAAGAACAATTATGTAGGAGCTGGAAGATAAAGAGATCCCAGGGCTCACATAGGAGTAGAATTTATTTGAGATTCTTTCAGCCAAGGTGAGGAGAGGTCAGGTACAGGTGGCATCCACCATTCAGTACTGACCTCAGAGGGATTATGCGCTAAAATTGGGCCTACATTATCCATTATCTCTAAAATAAATAATCTAGACTTTTACTTAAATAGTTTAAAAACAAAACTTAAATACCAAATTAATCTGTAGCAAAGAAAATTCTCCTCCCTTTCTCTCATGCACACACATACACACAATCCAGCACTTAGTGACATAAAAATATAAAGTACAGCATCAATAAAAATTTTGCTGCTAAAAGACACGTAAAAATGTGAGCCATTGCTGAAGAAAAATTTGTTTACCAAAAAATTCAAAAAGGACAGAGATAATTGCAGGCAAGGACCATCAGCTATTCTAATTGTGTTTTACATGATCAAGTATGTCAGGAAAAATATGAATATAAATGGGATAAAATAAAAGGTAGAAAATGGGTTTAAATGGAACTTCAAGCAACAAAAATTATTATTAGAAAGTAAAAATTCACTGAAAATAGAAAAAAATTTAATTCTATGGAAAAAGTATAAAAGTAAATACATTAAAATGAAAGTATCCATGGGAAGTAAAATGAGAAAAAAAAAAAAAGACTGAGAAATGAACAAAGCTTTGTTACCTGTAAGATATCATCAGGATAATTGATATACTATGATTAAATTTCCAGAAAGGTAGAAGAAAAAGAGAAAGAAAAAAAAAAAACTACTTGTATAAAAAATGGCTGAGTATCAGTTTGTATTAAACTTATAAAGATGAAGAATTCAAAAGCTCCATAAACTTTAGGAATATTAAAACAAAGATGGAAACAGCCAATGCACATCATAATCAAATTTCTAAAAATCTATGATAAAGAGAAGATCTTTAAGGCACCTAAAGAAAAAGAGATACCTTACGCACAAATAAACAAAAGTAATAGCTTTTAATTTATCAAGAACCTACTAAGTATAAGAAAACAAACTTCAGAATAATGAATATTATCAGGAATAGAGATAGTTTTTCATGATGATAACAAATCAGTTCATGGAGAAGACATAGTGTTCTTAAATGTTCTGGAACTAAATAATAGAACTTTAGGGTAATCAAAGCAAAAACTGACAGAATTAAAATAAGAGATAGACCAGATAGAACAAAAATTATCGTACGAAAATTTAACACTTTTTTTCTCAATAACTGTTAGAACAAGCTGATGAGAAATCAGTAATGCTATAAAAGACTTTATTAACACCATAAAGTAGCTGCACCTAATTGGCATTTATAAGATACTCTGTCTAACAACAATTGAATTCATACTAGTTTCATGCTCAAAAGAAACATTAGCCAGCATAGACCATATTTTGGGTTATAAAGTAAGCCTCAGCAACTTCAAAATATTTGGAATCATGGTAAGTATGTGACTTGACCTCAACAGAATTCAGTTACAAATAATTCACTGAAAGTTATCTTTAAAATCATCAAATACTTGGAAGCCTAATCAGCACATTTCTTAATAAACTGTGATTCAATGATGAAATAATGAAGATAATTTGAAAACAACTTTGAACTGAATTTTAAAAAGGTGTATATCAGATTAGTGGGCTACAACTAAAGGGACATTTATATCATTAAACGGTCTTAACAGGAAAGAATTTTCTAAAATCAGTGACCTGTGTTTCTACCTGAAGATGCCTAATAAGTAGAAAAAAAAATAAGCTGAAGAAAGGAATATTTAGGCTAAGAACAAAAGAAGATATGATAGAAATTACAAAAGGCAGCAGGGAAAGATTAAGTCGAAACTTGTTTCTTTGAAAAAAAAAGTCAGTTATAAATATCCATATAGACTGATCAAGAGGAAAAAAGAAATGATAAAAATTACCAACCACAGGGATGAAATGTGGGCAAAGAAGGTGCATTATTGTAGAAGGAGATAGTATAAATAACTAACAAAACATTTAACAACTTAGATGAAAGGAACTAATTTCTTTAAAGGCAAAAACTATCATTTAAATTATGTAAGAAAAAATATGAATCATCTTGCATATCTTAAATAAATTGAATTTATTATGAAAAACATTTCCACAAGGTAAACTCTAGGTTTAGATGGTTCCACTGGTGCTTTTATCAAATTGTTTGGAAGCTATAAGACCAGTCAATAACAAAGATACAATCCTTACTGAATATTAGCAAATGGAATGCAGTCACATATTATCAAAAGTATAACACATTATAACCAAAGGATGCATATTCCAGAAATAAAGGGCTGTTTTAACATAAGAAAGCCAGTCAAAATAATGCATTCTCTAAAAGAGAAAAAAACATAGGAACCTATTGATAGATATTGTGAAGTCAATTAGACAAAATATAACGCACATTCATTATGAATAGAAATGAACAAGTACTATTTGCAAAAGAGTAAAATAAAACCTTAAATATTAAACTGTATTTAATGTGGAAAAATGATACTTTCCATATAACATCAGGTAGGGTATGCACTCTTATCACTTCTTCCCAACATTGTACTCAACATTCTAACCTATGCAAGTTAAGGAAAAGAAAAAAATGTATGCATGTTGAAAGAAAGAAGTATCTGTTAATTCTTTATAGACAATATAACTATGTCAATGGAAAACAGTAAAGAATCTCCATAAGATCCACTAAAACAAGTGAGTTTAGCAAAGTTGAATAATATAAGGCACAAACCCCAAATATATTTCTATATACCAGCAATGAAGAATTCAAATTTTGAAATCATAACATTTACAATAGTACAAAGAAACTGCAAACTTTTAAAGGATATAACCAACAAAATTTATGTAAGATTTGTACATCAGAAATCATAAAATATTGATGAAATTTAAAATAGCTTAAAAATGGATAATTATACAACTTTCATGAAATAGACAACCACATATTTTTATATCAATTATCTCCAAATTGATATATAAATTCAATGCAATCCCATCAAAATTTCTCTTAAAAATTGATAAAATGATAATAGAGTTTCTAGAAAAGGAAAAGATCTATAACAGCCAATGTGATTGTGAGAAAAAAGAATTAAGTTGGATTACACACACTGCTTCATACTACAACTTAATGGAGTATTACAATATTAAAAGCCATATTGGCCAATCCACAGACTAGAATCCAGAAACATACACTAGCATATATTGTTAACTGATTTTGGACAGAGGTACCATATCCAAGGAAAATGATTTTTTATCAACATATGAAGAAACCTCAGAAAACCTCAACCTTATCTTGAAGCATGTAAGAACATAAAGGAAACAAAAACCTTAAAAATAGATTCTACCCATAGGATAACATTTCTGATGGCCATTCCATAAAGAGAGCTCCAAAATTGCTTTGGAGTGGACAAGGCACTAGTATTGGTGCTTAGCCTCCCAATAGGAATATTTCAGAGATGACCATAGTGTTATTCAGCAATGAGGTATATAGAACACTTTCTAGAATGAGTTTCCAAAATTAATTGTCCAACCTTGTATGCCTAAAGGTGAAAATGAAAATTATAAAACAGCTAGAAGACCCAGGAAAAAAATCTTTTTGACTGTGGATTAGACAAAAATTTCTTAAGTGAAACCAGAATTCATAAACCATAAAAAAGCGAATTGAATTTATTCAAAAACGAAATTTTGTGTCCTTTGAAAAGCACTTTTAAGAAAATAAAGATACAAGGCATTGGTAGAAAATATTTGCAAATTGTATGCCTAATACTTTAGTTTCCTATTATAATGTATTAATACAAAATTAATGGTTTAGAACAGCAAAAGCCCAATCTCTCACAGTTCAGGAGGTCTGGCTTCAGAAATCTCTTTCATTGAGCCACCAGTCAAGGTGCCAGCAGGACCTTCTGTCCTGTGGGTACTACAGGATTATCTTTTTCCTTGTTGTTGTTAGCCTCTGGAGATGGCCTGCATACCTTGGCTTGTGCACATATCCTTGTATCCCTTAAACTCTTGCTTCCACTGTCACATATCTTATTTCTTTTTTTAACCTTCTTGCCTCCCTCTTATAAAAAACCTATAGTTACACTTAAAGCCACCCCAATAATCTAGGATAATCTTCTCACCTCAAGATTCTTCATTAAATCTGTAAAGCCTTTTGACATATAGTATCATTCACAGGTTAGAGGGACAGGATACAGATATCTTTGGGTGGGTGGGTTGGGTGTAGCATTATTTAGCCTATAGCGTCTGATAAAGGACTTATGTCTAGAATTTATAAACAATTCTTACAAATAAAAAAATGTTAAAAAAATACCCAAATAATACTCAGAGTATTTAGGATTCTGATGCTTGCATATTTACCCTGGAAATGAAAACTTTTTGTTCACACAAAAACCTATACACAAATGTTTATAACAGCTCTATTTAGGTTTCAAACCCAAACCTTCCTTCACTGATGTCATTCAAGGCATAAACAAACAAACAAACAAACAAAAAACCTGCAGTACATCCTTACAATGGAATGCTCCTCATCAATGAAATGGAATAAGTTATTGAGGAAAATAATCTGGTTGACCTAAATAATTATACTTAGTGAAATAAATAAGACTCAAAATGTTAGATACTATATGATTTCATTATTTCTTTCTAAAAGAGGCAAAAATATAACAGTGAAAACGAGATTAGTAGTTACCCATTTTTAGTGCTGGCAGGAGTGGACTGAGGGAATATTTTGTGGTATTAACGCTGTAGTAAATTACATATACATCAAAACTTATGTTAAAACTCATAGAACTATATACCAAAAATGAAGTTAAACTTACCCTTTCTAAGGTAAACAAACAAAAAAGAATAAAAATAGCCAAATTTAAAAGAACTTCAGACCAATTTCACTAATGAATATAGATGCAAAAATTCTCAGCAAAATTCTAGCCAATAAACTACAGCTTCTCATCAAAAATGTCATACATCATGATCAAGTAGGTTTCATCCCAGGGATACAAGGCTGGTTTAACATACGCAAGCAAAAACAAGGATCATATGATCCTCTTAATAGACTCAGAGAAAGCATACCATAAAACCCAGCATCCCTTTCTAATTAGCACACTGAAGAGTATAGGCATAGGTGGCACATTTCTTAAACTGATTGAAGCTATCTATGACAAACCCACAGCTGATATTTTGCTAACTGGAGTAAAACTGAAAGCTTTTCCACATAAGAACCAGACAAGGTTCTCCTCTATTGTGACTACTGTTCAACATGGCCCTGGAATGTCTAGCCAATACAATTAGGCAAGTGAAGGAAATAAAGGGCATCCAAATGGGAACAGAGGAGGTCAAACTCTCCCTCTTTGCTGATGATATGATTTTATACTTAGAGAACTGTAAAGACTCAACTACAAGACTCCTGGAAGTCATCAAAATATATAGTAATGTCTTAGAATATAAAATCAATGTCCACAAGTCAGTAGCTTTTGTATACGTCAATAACAGTCAAAATGAGAGGCTAATTAAGGGCACAACTTCCTTCACCATAGCTTCAAAGAAAATGAAATACCTAGGAATATATCTAACAAAAGAGGTGAAGGACTTTCATAAAGAAAATTATGAAACTCTAAGAAAAGAAATCATAGAAGATACTAACAAATAGAGGAGCATACCATGCTCATGACTGGGAAGAATCAGCATTGTTAAAATGTCTATACTTCCCAAAACAATCTACAAATTCAATGCCATTCCTATTAAAATACCAAGATTATACATTCAAGACCCGGAAAAAATAATTCTTCATTTTGTATGGAACCAGAAAAATCCCTGTATAGCTAAGGCATTTCTTAGCAATAAAAACAGATCCGGGAGCATCGGCATACCACCCTTTAAGCTGTACTACAAGGCTATAGTGGTCAAAACAGCATGGTATTGGCACAAAAATAGAGACACAGACATTTGGAATTGAATAGAAAACCAGGAATTAACATCTTACAACCACCTAATCTTCGATAAACCAAATATTAACATAAACTGGAGAAAAGAATCCCTATTCAATAAATGGTGCTGGGAGAATTGGATATCCACATGTAAAAGACTGAAACTGGACCCGCACCTTTCTCCACTCACAAAAATTTATTCAAGATGAGTAAAAGATCTAAATTTAAGGCATGAAATGATAAAAATCCTCAAAGAATAGGAAAAATACTGGAAGACATTGGCGTGGGGAAAGACTTTATGGAGAAGATTTCTGTGGTAATTGCAATAACAACAAAAATAAATAGTACTTAATTCAACTGAAAAGCTTCTTTACAGCTAAGGAGACAATAACCAAAGCAAATCCAGGTGTCCTCAAACTATGGTCCACGGGCCACACGTGGCCCGCCTAGGACATTTATCTGGCCTGCTGGGTGTTTTTGCCACTGCTGCCTGTCCTGATTAGCAGCCGACTCATCCCAGGGCCCACAGTCTGGACCTCCAACAGTCTGAGGTACAGTGAATTGGCCCCCTGTTTAAAAAGTTTGAGGACCCCTGAAATAGACAACCTACACAATGGGAAAGGATATTTGCATACTTTGAATGAGACAAAAGCTTGAAAACTAGGATCTATAGAGAACTCAAATTAATCCACATGAAAAAAGCCAACAATCCCATGTATCAATGGGAAAGAGAGATGAATAGAAACTTTTCTAAAGATGACAGACAAATGGCTAACAAACATATGAAAAATGCTCATCGTCCCTAATTATTAGAAAAATGCAAATCAAAACCACCCTGAGATATCATCTAACCCCAGTGAGGCTGGCCCATGTCACAAAATCTCAAAACTTCAGATGCTGACATGGATGTGGAGAGAAAGGAACCCTTTTCCACTGCTGATGGGGCTGCAAACTAATACAACCTTTTTAGAAGGCATTATGGAGAACCCTCAAAGAACTCAAGCTAGACCTCCCATGTGACACTGCAATTCCATGATCCTTTTACCATAAGAACACTTGTAATAGACTATTTACTGCAGCTCAATTTACAATCTCCAAAATGTGGAAACTACCTAAATGCCCATGAACCCAGGAATGGATTAACAAGCTGTGATATATATATATATATATATACACACACACATATATATATCATGTAATACTATTCAGCCATTAAAAAATGGAGACTTTATATCTTTTGTTTTAACCTGGATGGAAGGGGATCACATTCTTCTTAGTAAAGCATCACAAGAATGAAGAAGTAAGAATTGCATGTACTTAATCATGATATGAGGACAATTAATGACCTAGTACAAGGTGAGGGGTGGGGGAAGAGGAGAGCAGAGATATTGAAGGAGGGAGGGAGGTGGGGAAGGGGAAAACTGAGAGAGAGAAGGAGGGTGGGTTGGGGGATCATGGTGTGACACAACTTTTGGAGGTGGGACACAATTATAAGAGGGACTTTATCTAACAAATGCAATCAATGCAACTTGGTTCTTTGTACCAAAAAAAAAAAAAAAGGGAGTGAAATTTTGAACACATTAAAAATACATACAAAGGTCAGGCGTGTGAAAAAATACTTACCATAATTGGTCATGAAAGAAATGCAAATTAAAACAATTATCTAGCCATCACATACCTATTTGGCTGCTAAAATTACAGAAAAAAATAAAAACAATGAAAAATCTTGGTAACAATTTGTAGAAACATTACTGACAGGTGGCCTTTAATATAAAATGGTACAATCTCTATGCAAAATATTTTAGTAGCTTCAGGTCCTATGTATTATTGGTTTATTATATGTCCAAACAATTACACTCGTAGGTATGTACTTACGAGAACTGAAAGTGTACATCCACATGAAGACTTCGACACTTAAGTATTTATAGTCACTTACCCAAACTCAGTGACAAGTGAATGGAGAAACACATTATTGTGTATTCATACAATAGAATACCACTGACAGAATAAGAAAAAGCTATAAGAATTGTGATACACAAAGTAGCATTGGTGGATCTCAAAAACAATATAATGAATAAAACAAAGTCTGGAACAAAATGTACATACTGTAAAATTTTGTGTACTTGGAACCATAGAAAGATAATTCAAATCTATACTTACAAAACTAATCGATGATTGTCTGAGCCATAGGAGCTTGACTAGGACCAGTAAGAAGAAATTTTTGGCTTGAGAGAAATATTATATTTCTTGATTTTGGTCTTGATTACATGATGCATAAGTTTACCTAACATGTTCATGAAAATGGTTTCACTGTTGGCCCTGTGGCTCAAAGGACTGTAGGGTGCTGGCCCCATATGCCAGAGATGGTGGTTTCAAACCCAGCCTGGCCAAAACCTGCAAAAAAAAAAAAAAAAAATGGGTTCACTGTTTTTGTATGCAAACTACATTTTACAAATTTGTTTTAAACAAATGTAGATGGACACACAGAGGAGGGAGTCATGTGAAGAGGAAGGTGGAGACTGGTGTCCTGAAGCCACAATCCAAGGAACAGCTGGAGCCTGCAGGAGCTGGAAGGGCAAGGAAAGATTCTCCCTAAAGGCTGTGATTTCAGACTTCTGACCTCTGGACTTGTGAAGGGATACATTTCTGTTGTTTTAAGTTGTTTGATTTGTTGTAATTTGTTACAACTGCCCTACTTCATACCAACTTTTGGTGGTGCTTGGTTTGTGGCAACATTCCTCAGAACTCTGCCTCTGTCTTCATATGGCTTTATCCTTTCCCCCTCTCCTCTTCAGTCTCTTTTAAGCCCTATTGTCATCAAACTTAAGGCCCGCCCAGGTAATCCCAGATGATCCCTTTTCAAAATCGTAAACTTGATTGCATCTGAAAAGTCTCAGTGGTGTTGCATTCACAGGTACCAGGTAAAGGTCTTCATAAGGGGCCCCATTCAAACCACAACAGTGATTTTGAAGGATCAAGTTCTTTCAGAGGAGGATTTAAATCTCAAATCCAGTTAGGTAATCAATAATGTTTTATGGCACCAGGAAACCAAAGGTGCCCTTGACATTATGATTTTCCACAGTAAAGTGACGCTCCCTCTGGTAATAGTTCTCTTCTGTCAAGAATCCAGGGTGTTAAAACTGACAGAGACACGATGAGTTGTCCCAAGGCCTTGTTTGACCACCCAGGACAGCTTGGTTGAATGTTTCATGATGTCCCAGACTCAGAGGGCAGGCAGTGCTCAGTTCCTCACACTGACTTTATTCAATCCTGGTGAAGGCTGTGCTGGTCCTGCTGTTACCACTACAGGCAAGGAAACAGATGAATCAACTGCGAGTGCCTTGCCCAATGACTGCTATGCCTGTAATGTTGAGGGCCAGGAGAGCACTGAAGGACTGCTCCTCACCATGGTCTGGGGCTTCCAGCAGGAGGGGAAGAAATGTAATAGATGCAGTTGCATTTCCCCAGTGAAGAAACAGTCCAAGAATACTGTGAGTGGGGGGAGAGGGAATAAAGGTGAGATAACTGCATTTTTCTTGGGCAAAAATATAGAGATTTTATTTCTCACAAACCTGTACTACAAGAATTGCTGAAAATAGTTCCTCAGAATGAAAAGAAATTATTCTAATGGAAGCCCTTTTAGGAGAAAAAAAAGTAAAGCATATCAGACACTTAATAATGGAAGAAGCCCAAGTACCCATTGACCCATGAATGGATCAATAAATTGTGGTATATGTACACCATGGAATACTATACAGACTTAAAGAAAGATGGAGACTTTACCTCTTTCATGTTTACATGGATGGAGCTGGAACGTATTCTTCTTAACGAAGTATCTCAAGAATGGAAGAAAAAGTATCCAATGTACTCAGTCCTACTATGAAACTAATTTTTAGCTTTCATATGAAAGCTTAACCCCATTGTAGCCCAAGAATATGGGGATAGGGGAAAGGGATGGCAGGGGAAGGGGGAGGATGGGTGGATGGAGGTTGATTGGTGGGACCACACCTACGGTGCATCTTACAAGGGTACATGTGAAACTTACTAAATGTAGAATATAAATGTCTTAACACAATAACTAAGAAAATGCCATGGAGGCTATGTTAATCAGTTTGATGAAAATATTTCAAATTGTATATAAAACCAGCACATTGGTACCCCATGACTGCATTAATGTACACAGTGATGATTTAATAAAACAAAAAAAGAAAAGAAAACAAAACAAAATGTGTCTATCTGTTTCTGTCTCTTTGATCTTCATTACCTATACATTCATCAATCTATCATCTGTCCACCTAACTATCCATTTTCCATACTTTCTATGTACAGATACGGTTTGGGTCCACCCAGGATCTAACTATCCATCCTTTCTATTTTCTTTTTCTTTCTTTTGAGGCAGAGCCCCAAGCTGTCACCCTTTGTAGAGTGCCATAGCATCACAGTTCACAGCAAACTCCAACTCTTGAGCTTAAGCGATTCTCTTGCCTCAGCCTCCCAAGTAGCTAGGATAACAGGCGCCACCACAACACCCAACTATTTTTTGGTTGTAGTTGTCATTGTTGTTTAGCAGGCCTGGGCTGGATTTCAACCTGCCACATGTGGTATATGTGGCTGGCACCTTAGCCGCTTGTGCTACAGGCACTGATCCTATTTCTGTTTTCTATGTATCCATCCTGTTTGATACCACCAAGATCTAACTACCTATCCCTTGTATTTTCTGCGTATCTACCCTGTTTGGGTCCGCCCAAGAGGTTTAACTATCCATCCTTCCTATTTTCTATGTATTCATCCTGTTTGGGTCCACCCAAGAAGATCTTTCTCCTGGCTTTGTATCCCTCTATCAGAGCAGTAAACACACTGCCATGTAACTGGCTGTTCCTATGTCTGATTCATTTGGATTCCTGCTTACAAAATAAGTGAGGATAATGTAGTATTTTTTATCAAAGATTCTCCAACACTTAACATGGTTCTGGGATGATTCCATAAATGAATATTTATCAGAGAATGAATAAATGACTGACAATGAAAAGAAAATGAAAGGAAACCCTGAATTTTGATGTTGAAAAAATGTTTCTTATTTTTCATTAGAAAAAGTCATTTATAGGCCAGAATTAAAGTCTAGTAATCAACTGTCTTATTTATTTTGTGCTAAAGGATAGATAAATAAAATACCATTCCTTATTAAACTTGCGATTCTACGGGGATACAGCTTACAGATGTAGCATCTTCATTTGGAAAGCTAGTCATCTAGTTGAGATTGCTGAAAGATCTGCACACATCACACATACCTGATGTTTGATGGACAATGAGCATAAGTATCCAGAAAACTCAGTTCTTGAGTGGTGTAGCGATTACTTGAGAGGGCATCATCTCGAATAGGAATTGCATAAATGTGCAGCTTAGTTAGTAGATCAATTTGAGAAATGATAGTTTGGTTGGAAGGTGAAGGGTATTCCCAGAGACAACGGACTCCAATACACAAAAGGTTGTGAGGTAAAACTAGAAAGACATGAGGGGATCATATTAAAAATAATCTTGAAGAAAGTGACAGTTACTTTGTCCAAGGAGAGATGGTATTAGAGACTTTATTCATTAAAGTCAACTACCAGCATTATTCCCCTGACTTTGTTCCCACATTATTAGCAATCTCTTAGTCTGTTAGGTGTCATTCACTGTGCTAGGTAGTTTTTATATGCTATGTTAGAAAACTCACAGTACTAGCACTCTGGGAGGCCAAGCTTGGTTGTTTGAGTTTAGGAGTTTAAGACCAGCCTGAGAAACAGTGATAACCCATCTCTACTAAAAATAGAAACATTAGCCCAGCATGGTGGTCCACACCTGTAGTCCCAGCTACAGGAATGGTTGCCTGAAGAAGATTGATTGCTCAAGCCTAGGAGTTTGAGGTTGCTGTGAGTTAGGATGCCACAGCAAGAGAGTGAAACTTTGTCTCAAAAAAAAAAAAAAAAAAAAGAAAAAAGTGAACTATCATAGTAACCCTAAATGGAGACAGGGAGACAGATACTTTACAGATATTTATTACCTAAGGTCATAGAAGTAGTAAGCCACAGAAGAAATGAACCTAAATCAATTCTACAGCTGCAAAAATCTATACTGTTCTCCTAGTTAATGATTATAAACAAGGTAGAATATTTCCAACATCCTTGAGGCTTCAAAAAATTCTCCAAGCCTTAGACATTGTCACAAGATGTGGTAGACTGAGCTTGACATTCCCAATCCATTTTCAATTACATTTAGGTTAATAATCATGATTTTTTTTTTTAGAATAATAAAAGATGTTCACTTCTCTGGGTGTAGCTCTAGCTCCCTGGCAGTCCCCTTGCCTAGAAGAAGTTAGAACTTAATGATCTGTGACAACTTTGAAAAAAAAAATAGTAACTACGTAGTTGGAAACCAGCACTTCTAAGGGGTTCATTTCTTAAACTACTTAAAAAGTTCCCAAGAAATAGGAGGATTCTCTCAGATCTAGCTTCCTGCACAGCTCCCACCTTCACAGCACATTATCTCAGAAGAAAGACTGAGCTGTGTCTGAAGGAAAATGTGGTGGTTAAAAGGTCTGAAGATTTTTTTTTAATACACCATTTCATAAATTTTAAAAGTTCCCAATAGCCCAAATTATAAAATAAATGAGGATGTAAGCTCCTCAGCCCCGTGTGATTTCTTCCTGTTTAACAGGATTATTTCCTGGTTTCACAGACGCAGATCACTTTTTAATGATCTTCCCCATTCAGACATTTGATCTCTTAAAGAGCTGTTGGGTGTATTCAGTGATAGTTAATGAACAAGAGCTGCACAGAATATAAAGCAAGGGAGGGAATGGTCCATTGACTCTGGCTCAGGCACCATTCAAATATTTTAAGACCTAGTTTTCTACTTTCACTTGTATTCTTTGAAGTTGTCTTTTTGTGATTTCTAGGACAAATAGGAGAGCTCCAGCTTCCTGATTAGAAAAGCTCTGTCAGCTTTGTGAGCATAAAAGCCCTCAGAGAACCGACAGTGCAGTTAGTTAAGGCGATCAGACACAGTGGGTGAAATTTCTCTTGGAGAATTGTTCTTAGGATAGCACATCAAGGGACAAATATCATCACCAAATTATGTCTGCATCTGATGGAAGACGTGGGAAGAGAAAAATTATTCTCCTGATGAGTCGTCTCTAGGTTTCTCTGGAAAGAAGGTACTTTTCAGCATTCTTCTCTGCTGTGCCTCTCCCATTGGCCTTGTCCCAGTGTGTCACCATTGCAAAAGCATGTGTTTGGTGTTTATTTATGTCCCTTTTCCACTAGCCCTGTAAATAGAGAACTACAGAAAGCATGCCTTGGCTTCATATGATGGACAGAGTGGGACTTTCCAACAAAGCACAACACCTTCGTGATGTGCACCACGAGGCCAGGACTGTCTTTGTTCTCAAATCATGTAAGATGTCCTTAGTGTTTCTCAGGAGGTACTACTGTTTATTACTACTGGTTTTTGGTTTTTTTGGCTGGGAGGCCCCACCTTCTTTCAAAATATTTCAGTGCTTTTCTCGTGTGTTTTCTCAACTAAACACTCTATTTTATAAACACAAAAAATGTTGCCATATTAATTTTATATCTGTTATATCCAAATAATAATCTAGGCTTTATTTTTTCTAAATTTACCTGCAGACACATTATCTCTTCGTGTGTTTGTACTGTGTTCTAGAGGAAAAGAAAAAATCCTTTGATACATCTTCTTACTCCTTCTGTGGTACTCGTTTTGCTTACCATCCTCTTTGTTACATTTTTAAAATTGTAATATCGTGAGCCTTGTTAATTTCTGATGATTTTATTTGTGAACCAGATGTAAGATTCTCTTTATATCTTGAAGATATGAACTCTTCAGCTATTGGATATCTTCTTTCATTAATTTTAGTTCTTTTCACATTGTTGATTAAGTTAAAGTCTTAGTGAATCTTAATTATTCTGTTTTGTCAAATTACTGTTTAACCTCTATGTCATATGCTAAGTCTGCTTGCTGAGATGGTGGCAGCCAGAGCACGTGTTCAAGTAACATTCCCAGTTGTCCCTCTGGGTGTAGGTGACATCTTGCTCTTACCCATACTTGACAGCAGTAACTGGGTGAATGACCTCCCAGAATCTGCTCTCACCAATTCGGCCATTGTAGAAAGTTACTTTTTGTGAGTAAGGTGGGGAAAGGAGCATGCAGGTTTATCATCTCTGAGTACTGCCCCTTCAGCTTCACTTTCTCCATCTGATAGTGACAAGTTCATCAGATTCTCTTTATTGTGTTTTAATCTATGATTTTCCTTGGATATATTTTCAAATCTATATAAAATGTTAATTTTCTAAATTTAGAAATTCTTCAACACGATCAGCTTACTAACACTTTTTCAATTTTCTTTTCCAAAAAAGTATGTATTTAACAATGAGCTCTTGCCTATCTACTATGTAACAACTACTGTACTAGAGCTTGGGATTCAGTAGCAAACCAAATAGACAGAGTCTCTGTCTTTATAGATCAGGTTGAGGAATGAGACAAGGAAGAAAATAAGATAAGTACTCCAGTGACAAAGATTGTTAAGTGCTACTGAAATCAAATGGTAGGAAGGAAGGGAGGAAGGGAGGGAAGGAAAGGAAGGAAAGGATGAATGAATGAATGAAGGGAAGGAGGAAGGAAGGAAATAAATAAAAGAAAGTGAAATGGGCGAGTTCTCAGCCCATTTCCCAGGCCTCCTCCCTCCCCCAGGGTTGACTCCACGAACAGGCTTCCCAGTTCATTCCCAGGCCTCCTCCTTACCCCCAGAGTCAATTTGGAGAACAGGCTTCAGAACAAGGAAGCCAAGTTCAAGTTGCCGGTGGACAAACAATGGTGGAAGCTTACCCAAATTGTAACTCCCAAGCTGTAACCCTGCCCTGAGCTAACTGGCCACATCTTGGTTTTGTACTAGCATGATTGCTCAACTACAAAAGACAGCCTTCCCCCTACTTGGCCACATTCGTCTCTCAGAGCAGTGGCCCTTTGTGCAGAGGAAATAAATCACCAATCGATTGCACTTAAGTGGGGCCCACGTCTATCCTTTCAGGTCGTGAGGGTTACAATAAAAGTAAACAGGGGAAGTGCTAAGAAGTAGCCAGGGTAACCATTTAGTATTGTGAAGTGGTCACATGAATTAAATAAAGGGACGAAATACATGGGAGGAGAAAAATTGCAATGTGAAGTTCTGAGTTAGAGCAGAACCTGGATTAGGTTTGGGGGGCCATTGGAAAGTGAGGGTAGGTGAAGGTTTGTGAGCAACCAAGAAAATGACAATAAATTAGCTTGAATAGATAGCTTCAAACCATGGCACATTATGAAGTTTTTTCCTGTGCTTTCAATTATATCACTATTGTGTATATCAAAGGCACAATATTTGCATGGTAAAGGGACTTAAATCTTTTTAACAGCATTTTCTCTTGTACTTTTTTCCTCTTATAACATCTATTAATATTAAATTAATATTTTGAAGAATTATTTTTTGCGAATTTTGCAAGAAGATCAATTTCCACTACCTAGTTGTGATGTCATGGTTTTGACTCAGAGATCAGACATAAAGTTCCCAAGTTCAAATTAATTATTTCAAATTTTGATCCAATCAAATATATTCAATTCTTGCCTCACTTTCCAGCAGGCTGCAAAATAATAACACATGCTCTCAGTCCACAATTTACAAAGTGGAAGAGAATAGAATTCATGGAAATTGATTTGCATAATTGTCAATCATATAGGTCAAAAGCCAAAATGATTTTTATCAGGTGATATGCAGATATCAAAGTCATATGTGAACTTTGATTATGCTTTTATTGACATATATTCTGTACTGGTTCTAATTGAAGACAAAAGTCCTTTATATTGTAATTTCCACTTACCCACTCCATTCTGAATTTTAATATCTAGTATATATTTTTTTATTAATGTTATTTAATTTTTTTCTTTTTGCAGTTTTTTTGGCTGGGGCTGGGTTTGAACTCACCACCTCTGGAATACTGAGCCCGTGCCCTACTCCTTTAAGCCACAGGCACCGCCCTGTATATTTTAAATACTTTTACTTCCATAGTAATAAATGTCTCTAAAGCCACTGCAAATTAGGAGGAAAAATAATGAATTTTTAAAAAATATTTTTAAAAAATATTCCTACCATGTGCCTAACATATATGAGTTCCATTTCATACTAGTTTCATGACTGTAAAGCGGGTATTATTAATTCCACTCTTTTACAATTAAGCAAACTGAAAATCAATGCTGTCTTGCTCAGACAAATGCAGCAGGGAAATAACAGGGTGAAATTTCAAAGACAATTTCTACTGCCCAGATCAATTTATAAATTATTTTCATTAACTAACGTATATATTCAAACAATAGAGACGGAATGATAAAATACTCACTGTCAGCAAGTACTGTTTAATGGAAAAAGTGCTTAATATCCAGATCCATGCCTGTTATAATAATAATAATAGCAACAACAATAACAACTAACAACTTTGAGTGTTTTCCACACATTAGTTTATTTTATCTTTATTCTAAGAGACTTAAATTTACAGATGTGCAAAAGAAGGCTCTAATGGATTAAATGCTTTGCCAGCATCCCGTGGCTGCAAAGCAGCAGAGCTGAAACTATTCAGACTCTCTGGAGCAGTTCTGTTTCTGTGGAACTTCTGCTGGTTCCCTTGGCTTCACTTCTACCTCTGTCCTTTCAATGATAAGCTCAGTGAAGTTTTCCCCCGGGTGTGAATTACTTATCCTTAGGCATAAACCCACGGTTCTTAAGATATAAACTACGTCATGATATTTTAAAAATATAGGTTGTACTCATTTATTGTGTCTGATCAGTATATGAACAGAGTGGGATATAGTGGGGAGAAGAAATATGCAAGAGGGAAGGAAAATAATATTATGCAAAATGAACACAGACGGCAGTGACAAGTTCTGCTTGATTTCAGAGCAGGGAAAAAAGATTAGTCTGATTTCCTTCAGAATGAATGAACCCTTGATCTGTCCTCATTTCACAAAGGAATAGCATCTCTCAGAAAGTGAATATATCTTTAGATTTTAATGTCATCACCATGGAAGTCACTGCGGAGGTGTTGTTATGACCTTCCCCTACACTTGAGGATTTCATGATCTATGTTCTGTTGATGAAAATTCAGAAGACCAAGGGAGCTGATAAAATATAGCTAACTGATTCAGAGAGTAAATATTAGGTTCAGTGCCTGATTGCCTTGTATTTTAAATATTTCAATGCTCTCTGCATGACTGGACGGGTGTAAAGTACTGACTATTTAGCAACTTCAGCCACAAAAACACCTTAATAGCATCATTCAGAATCTGTACTGTCCTCTATGGAGTAATGGGCTTTTGATGATAGTAATCAAAGAATGCTGCCTTTGTACATTGGAGTCAGTCACGTTGAGAAATGATGACTGTTAAGGATGTTTCTATTCAGTAATTGTGTGCTTTTTCTCAGTCCTTTTCTCTGCTTTAAGATGAATGACATTGGGGTAGGAGAGGGGCAGGGTTATTTTTCCCCTAACAAAATAAGAAGTAGCATTATGGAGGCAGATACTGGTGGCAGAAATACGCAAAAAATGTGGTTGGCAAAAATAAGATGCAGCCCACCTGAAAAAGCCAATGAGAAAGATTAGAGATTAGAAAAAAATGGGCCACATACTAATGCAAGTCGAGATTTCATAGACCTGGGCCATGAACTTGGAACACAGGAATCAGATGGGAGATGTGGGGAGGGTATCTAGGTTAGAAAATAAGGCATAGTGGTAAGATAGGGGTTGGGATTCTATTCATTTTTCCCTTAATGAAGAAAGAGGATCATGTACAGGAGACTGAGAGACGGGAACATTTACATGAGAAAAGTATCCTCTTTGTGCAATGACTTTCACGCAGTCCTCCCTGTTAAGTTCCCCAGGGTGGTTAAGCTGCACAGAAATGAAACAATGAGAGTGGACTTCAAGAGAACTCTTGACACTAAGCATTATGATTTTATGACACTTTGTACTTATGCCCATGGTAGGGGTTTCAGAGGAGCCACATAAAATATAAAGAAATGGAATAATAACTTGGAAAGCCTAAGCAACTGAAAGCCTGACTGTGTGGGCCTTTTCTTGTCTCAGCTGTGCCACTTTTAGTTATCGGGATCTTTGCTAAGGTATTTTAAATCTTTGATGTGTTGTTTTCTCTCTTAAAGATTGTTTCAGGGATATATGTATAACATTTGATGACCATTTGTTATGTTTCCGTGTTATAATTTAATTCACACAGAAATCCATGTGGCATGATTCTGTTATTATTCTTAATTCAGAAATGAAAAAAAAAAAGGAGGCCTAAAGATTTTAAGTCATGTTTCCAAAGTCACATGACTTGTGGAGCCTAGATTGGAAAGGTGACCACCATCATCGGAAGGTGAATACTATGGCCCAGGGAATGGTGCTGGGGGAGGGTCATCACTTTATCCTACTTTTTCTAGACATAGTTGGTTAGAAATCTATTTGTGTAAAATCCTGACAAATAAACAGATAAATTTCATGAACTTTTACTTTATGAAAAATGAAGAAATAAAGAAAAGAATTTGAGAAATAAAAGAATTCTAGAGACATGGCACCAAAGTGGGCAGGACCAACTCCACAATATCCACCACTTAAGAACTCAATATATTTTTTACAAATTCTTTAATTTTTTTTTAAACCCAGCAATTTGGAGAGATCTCATGTAAATAATTTTATCTTACATTCTTCAATTTAATCATACCTTTACTTTTCTTTAAACATTTACCTCTCACTCTCCCAGTCCCCAAATCTGATGCTTATGAAATTAACTATGTGGTTATATGTTCTTTATACATTTTGGGGGGGAATTTCTGAGAGATTAACCAAATGATCAGTGTTTATTTAAATAATGAGACACTTTAGGTCAGAATATTAGTCTGTAATTGTAAATCACTAATGTTAAACTATGGAATATTACCCATGTTAGTCTGGGAACAAAGCCTTCTGATGACTGATTCCAAATAGTTGTTTTTGTTTTTGTTTTTTTCCCATGATAAAACTGCTATTCAGTGACAAAAATATATCTTGGTTCACATAACATTTTAATTTCAGGGAGGTGCTGGAGCTTGTGTTCTGGCTCCTGATTCAGGGGGCTTCATTTTACCCTTAGTAGTTCCTTTATGTGACATACAAGATGTTCCTGGGACTGTGAGTTTGTCTCCACAAACTGGTAAAGTCAAGTTGCTGGGTAGCTAAGTGAAACACAGAACTCCTGAGCTACTTTGAAATGAGAGAAATTGGACAGGGGTGAAATCTTCTGTATTCACAGCAGACAGACATCACAGTGGACCATAGACTTATTTTCATGGTTCACATGTGATCTCATCACTCTTCTCCATGTGGTACTCCCAGAAGCCATCATCAGTTCATCAGGGCTGGGTAGTCTGGTCCTGGCCTGCAGAGCAGAACTATAAAACTTACCTCCTTGTCAGTCTCAGCAAACTGAGGTTGGGTCCTGATTAGGCATCTGCTGGCTCTGTGACCTTCATGGAGTGGTTACCACCTGTGAGTTCAGTTTCCTCAATATACAGTTGAAAGTTTTAGTAGCTCCCACTACTGAGACAGAGCAGTGCTTCTCAAACTTTAATGGGCAAATAATAAGGGCAGCCAAAACTTACCGCAAAGGCCCAGGATCGCTGAGGTGTAAGTTTCCCAGCTGACTGATGCAAGCCTGTTTGAGAACCATTGAGTCTAAAATAATTCTGGTGGAGTACTCCATACAACCTGGCATAAACTAAAGTGCAAGTCATTATGATCATCATCTCCCATATTAGATGATTTTCATATCCCTTCTAATTTTAAATGTACATAATTCTGATTCCATGAGTCAAGAGCTTCAACAATCACTTTTATTCCAATGAAAATAAGGGTATAGAAATTGTTAAACATAGATTGAATAAATATGCATTTTAATATGTCTTTAGTATCCAAGAATATTATATATTTGATAGCAATATAGAATTATGTTATGGCGGTATTACTGTGGAAAGAATAGAATTCTGTATTCCCATGTCAGTAACTTGGCTCAGTAATAAAAGAAAAGATAGAAAAAAAAAAAGTTCTGCCTACTTTATCTTATAAAATGTGCCTGAAGTCACATCTGCCAGGCAGATTTTAATGTGTTCTAATTGACAGCATGCAAACAACCATCTGATTGCTGTAAAGCCTCCCCTCATTGCAACTGAGTGAAATTTTGGCAACTGCTTACCGAAGCAAACCTATGTTTTGTGCAAGTTTCCTTCGAAAATGAAATTCATGGAACTCTACTGAAAGAAAGACAAAATCTGCTCTCCCAGTATCCCTACACCCCCAACACCACACACCTTTAGGGGTATGCCATATCTGGTACCTTTATTGGAACAAGTTACAATCCTATTGTCTTGGGAGGTCTTGTGATTTCCATAAGAGAGATACATTTTAGAGAACAAAGTTGGTGATTTTAGTAATTAAACTAAGAAAGATTATGAAATAGTAAGTGGCCTGCTAAACAGCAGGATGGGAGACATGGCTCTCAGCCTGAGCTGAAAGGAAGAGGGGGAGGGGCAGAGAGAGAGAATATGCATACAGAAAACGGGAATCAATACACATAATTAAATGCCTATCATGTGTTAGGTATTGTATTAGGCATCTTACACTTAATCTTCATCCAAAACCCTCACAAGAAAGAAGATGGGTTCTACTTAGAACCTATATCGAGAATGATTTGAGGAACTACACGAAACACTGCATGAGAAATTGCCTTGTAAATGCTTTGCTACTTTTGCCAGTCCTTTGCCTTGATGTATAATGACATTTGTCTCCTAGGCCTAACAGCCCATTTGGTTATGTTACTGCAGGCTGAAGCTCAGCCCTTACCCTCTTCTTGATAGTGTGACATGTGCTGTCTCCCATCCCACGTGGCCAATTTCTGATCACACATACCTGACTTTCCACTCCAGCCTACTTGGGCTAGAACAACGTGGCCTGGTCCCCTCAGCAGGCCAGTGATCACATCATTCACATATTTCTAAACTGTGTTGAAAATATTCTTTTGAATGAAGGCTCTATGTTTATCAGATATTTGGCATCTTCTGTGGAAATATTTTTAGAACCTCTAAAATATTTTAGGAAGTACACAAGGTCTAATAGAAAAAAGATTCCTTATATGGGACAGTTATTTTAAAGTTATTTTAAAGTTCTCCACGTGTCACAAATTGAAACATTCTAAATTACTATGTCATGTAATCATTATAAGTAATTTGTACTATGTGTTAACTTTAAATATAATACGGACGTAAAAATGGCGTCTTGATCCTATTGATGCTTTCACATTTGCTTAGACAGTAACAGTAATCTGTGCTGAGTTCTCTTTTAACAAAGTTGTACTGACACAACTAACAGAATTGAGGGAATTCAGATTATTTTCTTCATTATCACATCACTTTCTTCTTCCCTGAGTTGTTAAGAGTTAGCTTTCTGAATATTTCATACATACATCTGCTTCAGCTCTGTTTACATAGTAGAAAGACAGACCTGCAGCTCTTACCTGGGGTGTTGTGAGAATTCTCACCTAGACCGCCTTTCTCTACCTATCCCATTCCGATTCCCTCTCCACATTGTGGCAAAACCCCCCCTGGTAATGTGCAAAGGTGATTATGCCCATCAGTGTGAAAAAGCCTTTTAATGGCCTGAAGTTAATAGGATCTGAGATGGATGAGGTCAAAGGACCCGGGAGGATCCACCCAGGCGGTGACTAGAGAATACGCATGCATGATGTGTTCATCACTTGTAGATGGGTTTTATATGCTCCTAAACATACCTGGGTGGAATAATATTATCTATTTAAAGGAATTACATAGAAGCTTTGGGGCGGGGGAGGGAAGACTCTGGATTGTATTAATATCTTTTCTTTGTTCTTTTGTCAGTTAGTTGTAGCTATTTTGAGAACATGGAGGAGAAAATTCAATCTTGAAAAAAACCATATGCAAATGTACACTCTGAAGCTATTAAATCCACGTTCCCTGGTCCTTTGTCTTCTCATTTAATATTCCTTCTGGGTTCTTCATCAAATTCACATTTGTGTTTATGCCAGTAACATTTTTTTTTTAATATTCTCAAAAGGAAATGTGCACTTTTTCAAGGAGTTTTGTACTTAGACAATGACTATAAATAGAGAACCTGAGTCCAATTTACTAAGCTGGATAATAAAGTCTTTGCAGGTGTGTCCTACACTTGCTGCACTAAACAGGAAGGAATGGTTACGGGCAGTTATTAAAGGAAGGTGACCTGGGACTCCCACCCATATGTACCTTTGTGGAAGTAGAGAGTTGAACTGAGAATTCAGCTGTTTTAATAATTTCTCCAAAGGTCAAAGTTAGTGGAAGAATGAAGTGCCCGGATTTTGCCCTCATGTCACAGGCTCCAATTCCCTACAGTGAAGGCACCATCCACTTTAGAGGTGCTGAGGATCACTGAGGAATAAAATAATTGTCTGGAGTAAGCTTGGGGGAAATGAGGGCAACCTAGCTCTTAGTACAACATGGATCACTTTGTTTATGTGCCCTTTGTTGGTACTCCCCTCTGATGCCTGCATCTGCTTCTCTCTCTCACTGAGCCCTTTCACAGCTGTGCCTGCAGCCCCTCTGTTCGCCTTTGATTTCATCCCTGGACTGCCTCGTCATCTGGTGACTTAGGCCACACTTACATCTCCATAGGCCCAGTGAAACCAACACCTACACAGCCCTTACTAGAACTGAATAATGCCCCATCTCATTTGCCAAGTTTGAAGCAGCAGATTTTCAGGATTTAATGGTCCCTCATGTCGACTTACATTGCTCTCTCTTGTACCTTCTGATTTGAGACCACAAATGCTGACCAAGTTTCCAGAAATCATTATTGAAGTATGTCTTTAATTGACAAAGATTATAAGAGTGAGACTATATTAAGTGATTTTATTTAAACCTGTAATTATTTTGTGGTCCATACTGGTTGTCTTGAAAAACTATTTGTCATTTTGTTCTTCAAAATGTGAAATCAGTATTAAAATAATGCAAAATAAATTAACTTTCAAAGCAATTCACCCTCCCCACCCATGAGGACATATAGACACACATACATACATATCAAACAAAAGGTTAGTTTTCAGTATATTAAGAACTACATGTGCAAAAAAAATTAAAGAAACAGCCATCAAATGTATAGAAAATGGGCAATTTGAATATAAATAGCAAATTACAAAGAAATGGAAACTGTAAAACCACATAGAATATGGCTTTGTAAGTTATCAGCAATCAGAGAAATCAGATTAAACAATACCATTTTTCACGTATCAGAATGCAGACATGAAATTTTTTTTGATAACAACAAATCTTGGTGATTTTGTTGGGAAATTGATACTCCTCTACTATTCTCCGTTATATAGGAGTAGGGGAATAAATTGTTATGGGGAAATAAATTAGCAGAGGGGAACAGAGAAATTGAATAGCAATTTTGAATTGCTATCAAAGTACAAAAAATACAAATACCACAGGAATCAGTCATTCTTTTCTGAGGCATCTTTCTTGTACATGTATACATCCAATGAGGACTGAGAGAAGATTTGTATTGGAATAAAAAAACAAAACCAATAAAAATGTTTGTTAAGAAGGTGGGCATATCTATACTTCAGAATTATGTAGGATTTTAAAAAATTGAAGTAGAAAAAGCTCTTGTAGAATAAAAAAAAAAAAGCATGTGAAAGTGATCTATACCAAAAAGTATTGCTTATGTAATTGAATGCTAAGTATTTTCTATGTATGTATGCATGCATGCATGCATGTGAATTCTTTTTTATTCATTTGCCTGTATATCCTGTGAATGCCCATGCACTGTAAAGGGAGAGGATCAACCTTATGCTAATAGCAATAATGTCTTTGTGGGTTTTGAGGTCACACTATTTGATTTCTGGTATTATCCATCACTTGTAGTTGATCAACTTGGTCAAATTGACCTGCCTAACCTACAATCTCTATGTGTCCAGTTGGAGCAATTAGAAAACCAACCAACACCACCACTTTTGATACTGATGAGTAGTAAAGGAGAACCATGGGAAGTCTGTAGAACATGATGTGGTGGGTGGTGAGTCTTCAGGACACATGAGTCACTGTTAGCTCTTATCAGGGCAGAAAGTCACCTGTTCTCATAGGGTTATAGATTTCTTTACACAGACACAGACACATACTGTTTTACAAGTGAAGCCACAAAATTTAGTCAGTGCTACTAAAAAAAAAAAAAAAAGTGGATCAAATATTAAAGTCAGCATAAAGATGTACTATTTTTCGTATTTTCTTTAAAATCCATTCTGATATTTATATGAAATGAAAGCTAAATTTTCATTCATTTTTCTCACAAACTTTAAAAATTTCATTAGTTCTTATAAAATTTGAATGCACCATAGCTAGAGCATGTATGTCAACTGACACAAAACACCAGGGCATTGAATTGAGTCTATTTAAAACTGGCTTCAATAATTTACAGCCTGAAAAACTTCAAACTCTTCATCTATTTTGGTTCAAGTTTAAATTTGTCACACTCTGACATTTTTATATGTTACCCAAATGTCACCATACCAGGGTAAAAGAAGCTATTATATCAAGTGCCCTTGAAATGCTTCCAACTCCAAATTCCACGTTAGTTGTGCTTGATGTACATGACTGTTATACAGGGAAGAAACATTTTTTCACACATTTGAGAAGTCAAAAGTTTATAAGGTGAAGGCTCTATATTAAACTGGCTTCTTACATTCCATTTATCCTTAGTGAATGTTGAGACACACACACATACACACACGCAGACACATACCCTCTCCCACCTTTACCTTCTTCTTTTTCTTTTTTTTTTTTAAGGCACAGTCTCACTATGTCACACTGGATAGCAGCGGTTCTCAACCTGTGGGTCGTGACCCCTTTGGGAGTTGAATGACCCTTTCACAGGGGTCGCCTAAATACATGCTGCATATCAGATATTTACATTACAATTCATAACAGTAGCAGAATTA